>NC_133126.1:188461226-188776226 GCF_048418815.1 Hemitrygon akajei | reverse complement strand
TCTTCTTGGACCTTATCTGTTTATTCCACTGCACATTTTCTTGAGCTGTAGCACAATATTCTGCAATTTGTTTTCTTTTTTCTACCCTGATAACGTTATGTATGACATGATCTGTCTGGGTGGCCTACAAAACAAAGCTTTTCACTGTATTTTGCAGTGTAACAACAGTAACTTCCTCTGAGTATTCCAGTTTCCTTCCAAAGATGTACTGCTTAGTAAGAGTTAGTAAGTTGTGGGCATGCTCTGTTGAGGCAAGAGGTATGACAACACTTGGGGACTGCCCCCCGGCACATTCCCGGATTGTGTCATTGGAAATGACATATACTTCCAAGCTAATATTTATCTTTATCTTCAGGTTGTATCTGTGGAAAGAGAAACAGGGCTGATGAAGGTAATGATTCTGATGAAGATGATGACTTTGACCTGAAACATGGTTTCTGTTTTTCCGAAGCTAAATTGTTTGATCGGCTGGAACAAGATAAGGTTGAAGAGGCAGGTGTCATGACTAAAGTGTTTCAGTTTGAAAACATGCTGTCTTAAAGTGTGAGAAGAATTGCAAACCAATTCAGAGCGGCACTGGCATTTCTTTTTAGGTCTGTAATGTATTATGTCAGACTCGGTGTTGTGTTGGACTTGAGCTAGGAGACATGATGTGCAGATTTACTGATTCACTAATCTACCAGAGGGGCTGCATCATGAGCCCTAGCATTGAGGACATCTTCAAAAGGCAATACCTCAAAAAGGCGACTTTTGATATTAAGGACACTCTTCTCATTGCTGCCATCAAAGAGGAGGTACAGGAGCTGAAGACACACACTCAACATTTCAGGAACAGCTTCTTCCCCTCCACCATCAGATTTCTAAATGGACAATGAACCCGTGTTCTTACTACCTCACTATTCTTTTGTTTTCTTTTTGCACTACTTAATTAATGTGATTAAATAAATTAAATATATATATATAGCTTAGTGTAATTGATAGCTTTTTATGTATTGCACTGTACTGCTGCAGCAAAACAACAAATTTCATGACATATGACAGTGATATTAAACTCGATTCTGATTCTGAGTTAAATATCCAGAACAAATACTTTTATCAGAAGCCATTGTTCACAAACCCCTGAAAGCAATTGAGACGCAAGGGACATGTTTATTATTTATTGTAACGCCTGCACTGATTTGTGCACTTTATGCAGTCCTGGGTAGGTCTGTAGTCTAGTGTAGTTTTTTTCTGTGTTTTGTTTTACGTAGTTCAGTTTAGTTTTTGTACTGTGTCATGTAACACCATGGTCCTGGAAAACGTTGTCTCATTTTTACTGTGTACTGTACCAGCAGTTATGGTCGAAATGACAATAAAAGTGACTTGACTTGACTTGATGTACTCACAAAGCATTCGGAGCGTTGCCATGCACAACCGACTATTTGGCCAGATCGTCTATACCTGGCTGTAGATGAAGCTGATAGCTTCTTAAATCTGCCTGTCACAGTGGCCATATCTTCTATTTTCTCTCCTCTGATTGTCTAGATTCATAGAGTTACACAGCATGAAACCAGGCCCTTCAGCCCAATTTGTCCATGCTGAACATGCTGGCCCGTCTAAGCAAATCCTGTTTGCCTGCACTTGGACCCCCTCCTTCTATACCATTCTGTAGGAAAGACCACATAGAGTAGGTACTTGAAAACTGGTTACACCAGGAGGCCAGTCAAAGCTGATCTACCTGTGCATGCTTCTACAGTCTCAGTTGATGAGATTACTAGTAAAACTACATTTTGGTAACAGAATGGTGGCTACAAGAATACTTAATGATGTAACAGGTTAGGTACTGATAGCAGTAAATCCAGTTTTCTATTACAACAATGGGTGTGCGCTGTAACATAATAGGTGAAGTTCCTAAAGCTTAGTCATGGCTGCATTTCATGTCTCTATTTTTGTCTGCAGTTCCCTGTTACCACATTAGCACAATCCACATCCCTATTTATTAATTTACTAATGTGAATAGTCATCATTATTCTTTCCCCTACAACACTTCCACACTTCCCCATCTGTGTACCTGTCCAAAAATGTTTTAAATGATGAAACTGTACCCACCTCTACCACATCCACTCACCTCATTCTATAAACCCACCATTCTCTGAGTGAAAAATGTTGCCGCTCAGACCCCTTTTAAATCTTCCCTCTTCACATTAAGCCTATGACCTCTCGTTATAGATTCTTCACTCTGGGTAAAAAAAATATCTGTAACTATATACCCCTATCTCCCTAAGTTGAGAGGGTAGTTAAAATGGCATGTGGAGTGTTGGCCTTCAGTAGTTGAGCTGTTGAGTTCAAGAACTTGCAAGGTAATGGGGCAGCTTTATAAATCCCAGTTTAAACCACACTTCTTCCAAGAGGACCACAATCTTGTCATGGTTTGGGGGACTTCATGCTTCAATGACTCGGTGATCTATGTTGGTTGGAGTCAGGGCTTTGTGCTTTGGCTCTTGGTAGGGTCACCTATGTCAAACAGGTCAAAGGGTAGAGACCAGGATAAGAGTGGTCCACCGGTCCTCCATATTCAGGGGTTCAGCTCAAGGCTAACAGCCCTGACTGGTAAGGCAAAATTGTTACAGAAACAGCAATGAAGATTTCTTCTACATCTGAGTGTGATGGCATTCCTGAGTCTCCACCCAGGGTTTGCATGATTGACAGTACTGAAGACTGAGACAAAGCTACTGTCATGATGAGGGCTTTCATTGCTGCCTAATCGCCAGTGCCACAACGGGCTGTAAGTAAGTAAGACCACCCTTGAAATATTGTGTTCAATATCTCATTATAGGAAGGATGTGGAAGTATTAGAGAGATTTACGGGGGTGTTCCCTAGACTAGAGAGCATGTCTTATGAAGGTGGATGAGTGGAAGAGGCCTTTTATCTTTGGATCGAAGAAGGGTGGGAGATAAGTTGATAGGTTTATGTAGGAAACATAGATAGAGTTGACAGTCAATGCCATTTTCCAAGGGAGGAAATGGCTACTACCAGAGAACATCCTTTCGGGTGAGTAGAGGAAGGTTTAGGAGAGACATCAGAGAATTTTTACACAGAGTGAAAAGTGCCCAGAATGCATTGCTGGGGCTGGCATTTAAGAGATTCTTAGAGAGCCTCAGAGATAAATGAACAATGGAGGTTTATGGCTTATGTAGGAAGGAAAGTTTCAATTAACTTTGGAAGTTAAGAGCTTCACACAAAGTCATGGGCCCAAGAACCTGTACTGTGCTGTACTTTACTATGTTCTGATAAGGCTTGAAAATCAAATCAGCCGTGACTAAATGGCAGAGCAGACTCAATGGCCTAATTCTGCTCTTGGCTACTTGACCTCTTAGCCACCGCTTATACCACTTGTGACATTCGGTCATTTTCTGTGATATCCATCCCTTCACAACCATTCCTTTTGGTCCCTTCACCCCTTCATCTCCTCCAGAACTCAAATGCAACCTAATGCTAATATTCTCTTGTTTTGCTGAAAGTTTGCAACCTGAAACATTAACACGTTTTCGTGATGTCGAGCATTTCCTGCATTTTCTATTTATATTTCAAATCTGCATTTTGTTCCTGTTCTCAATGCTCTACATTTGAGGAACTTCTCCTGATCTTAGAGTACAAAGTGAAAAATAAAATTGCATGTTAGGGATAGCCAAACCTATCAATACTGTGGAAGTATTTAAGAATTATCTAGAATTGTTTATGAATCTCAACAGTGTATATATTTAATTTCCTACCTTTGAGAACTTCAAAGGAAGTTCCTTTCTTACTATAAAATCTATTTTGTTTTTCCCCTATAGGCTTTGTCAATAACAGAACAGTTCAACTTTTGAAGTGATGTTTATTCTATTAGTAATGAACTTTGTCATGTTTTACACTTTTATTTCTTCAAGCAATATTCAGTAAAATAAAACAAACATGGAAATATAGACCTCAAAAAGTTTTTCAGTAATTCAACATGAAATGCTACCAGATTTAATTTTGTTCCACAAACACCATTTTATTATTTGCCAGCTCACTGTCATATCCATTTTTCCCCTTCCAAAAAACATTTTTTACTGCCCATTAAGCCACTGAGTTTAGGACAGCAATGAAGGTCGTCCATCTCTGGCAGTGTTCGGGTCTTCCTTTATCATGTCAGTGGCTTTCTCTCCGTTTTCAGTACTGTCAGTCATGCAAGTACTGAGTGGTGGATCAGGAATACCATCACACTCAGATGTAGAATGATCCTGTTAGCCCTGAGATGAACCCCCAAACCTGGTGGGTCAGTGGACCACTCTTAGTCTGGCCTCTACCCTTTGACCTGTTTGGCCTGGGCGACCCTACCAAGAGCCAAAGCATAAAGCCCTGACTCCAGCCAACAAACCTCTCCGGGTCACTGAGATACACAGGCCTCCAAACCCAACGACGAGGCCTTTTAAAAATAAAACAGGGTTAATCTGTCAATTGGTTTATTGTTGTCACATGTACTGAGCTAAAATGAAAAACTTCCTCTGCCGAGCTTCCAAGCAGATCATTTCATTTCACAGTGGTTTGAGATAGTGAAAGGGAAAACAATAGCAGAGCGTAGAATAGTATTACAGTTATAGAGGAAAGTAATGTGCATGTAGACATTAAAGTGCAAGACCATTGTAAGGTAAATTGTGAGGGCAAGGGTCTATCTTATTGTACTGGGAGACAGACAACAGCGGGATTGAAGCTGCCTTTGACTATGTATGCACTAATTCTTGCTGTTGCTGAGATAAAAGCAATACAGTTGATTTATTGATGAGTCTAGCCATTCCACGAGTCTAAGAGATGATCACACACACAAAAAATAAATTCTTCTCTTTAGATATAATTGAATGGTCTGATATGGGGAACAGTGATCATTTCTGAAACCCTTGCAACCACATCTAATTCTGCTTTTCACCTTGGCTCATTGCCTGACCTGCTGAGTATTTATTTCACTGTCTGTTTTGATGAATGTATGCCAAATGAACCTAAGGTTTATTGTTTATCATTATTTTGAGCACCTTCGATCTGCAGTGTTGTAGTACAAGCAAGGTGCTGGTGAAGGGAAGAGGACCCAGTGCCCAAGAGGGCATTGGGTTTATCCAGAAAAAATATGCGAAGTAAACAAGTTTTAGATTGGGAAGGAAGTTATTTTCAACACACTGTCATCAGCTGGCAGGACATGAAAGTATTACAACATAAGAACTGGGGTAAGAGAAACAACTAACTCTTCAAATCTGTTCTGCCATTCATTCAAATAATACCATAAGGCCATATAACATAGAAGCACAATTGGGCCATTCAGCCCATCGAGTCTGCTCTGCCATTCCATCATGGCTGATTTATTATCCCTCTCAATCTTATTCTGCTGCCTTCTCCCCATATCCTTTGGCATCCTTACTAATCAAGAACTTTCAACCTCCACTTTAAATATACTCAATGACCCGGCCTCCACAGCCGTCTGTGGCAATGAATTCCACAGTTTCATCACACCCTGGCTAATAAAAAGCCAGTTACACTCTGTTCTAACAGGACGTGCTTCTATTCTGAGGCTGTACCTGCTGGTCCTAGACTCCCCCACTATAGGAAATACCTTCTGCATGTCCACTCTACTCAGGCCTTTCAATGTCTGTTAGGTCTCAATGAGATACCCCTCATTCTTCTAAACCCCACCAAGTACAGGCCCAGAGCCATCAAATATTTCTCATACGTTAACCCTGTCTCTCCTGGGATCACTCTTGTGAACTTCCTCTGGTCCATGATCTTCTACCTTGCCTCCATTTCCCCATCCTGTCCCTATATCCTCTGACTCTCTGAACATTTAGAAGTCTGTCAGTGTCTATTTTAAATGAACTCAATAATACCATTAAATATAAGAGCAGAATTAGGCCATTTGGCCCATCAAGTCATTCTGCTATTTCATCATGGCTGATCCATGTTCCTTCTCAGCTCCAATCTCCTGCCTTCTCCCTATTTCCCTTCATGCCCTGACTAAGCAAGAATCTATTAACTTCTGCTTAAATATACCCTATGACTTGGCCTCCACAGCTGCCTGTGGCAAAGAATTCCACAAATCCACCACTCACTGGCTAAAGAAATTCCTCCTCATTTCCATTCCAAAAGGACGCCCATCTATACTGAGGCTGTATTCCCTGGTCTTAGACTCACCCACCATAGGAAACATCCACTCTATCAAGGCCTTTCAACACCCGATAGGTTTCAATCGTCACCCATCATTCTTCTGAATTCCAGTGAACAGAGGCTCAGAGCCACCAAACACTCCTCATATGACAAGCCATTCAATCCTGGAATCGTGTTCACGAACCTCCTTTGAGCCCTCTCCAGTTTCAGCACGTTCATTCTTAGATAAGAGGCTTATAACTGGTGAGGCCTCGCCAGTGCTTTATAAAGCCTCATCATTACATCTTTGCTTTTATATTCTAGTCTCCTGACAATGAGGTTGAACAAGGTAAAAGAATAGGTGGGGCAGGTGTGTGTGTGTGTGTGTGTGTGTGTGTGTGTGTGTGTGTGTGTGTGTGTGTGTGTGTGTGTGTGTGTGTGTGTGTGTGTGTGTGTGTGTGTGTGTGTGTGTGTGTGTGTGTGTGTGTGTGTGTGTGTGTGTGTGTGTGTGTGCGCGCGCCCCTAAGACTGTTTCACAGTACTGTATGTGCACACAAGAACTTGATGTTTTCAACCATGTCTGCCTTAGCACTACTGATGCATACACAGTTATGTACGCTGCCCCATTTCCTGAGATCAATGACCGACTCTTTAGTTTTGTTGACATAGAGGAAGAGAGTGGCACACCACTAGGCTTTTTATCACCTTCCTGTACTCCATCTCATCACTGTTTCAGATCTGGCCTACTACAGTGCTGTCATCGCAAACTTGTTAAAGAAGAACTGGTCCCACTCTCTGTGTGTAATACTTATTGTTTGTGGAATCCCTTCCTGTTCCACTTCAGGAACAAACAGTGGCTGTTCATAAACAAACAATGTTCTAAGTTTCTAAGATACAGTGATCAAGTCGTCATTTTTATTGGCATTTTGACCATAACTGCTATGTACAGTTCATAGTAAAAATGAGACAAGGTTTTTCAGGACCATGGTATTACATAGTGATGTCCTGTTCAGGAAATGTCCTACCAGCAATAGACAAGGTGGTTCTGATTACCAAGTATTGGACTTTACTATGAACATTACCTGAAAAAAACACTGATTATTCAACTCAAAGGTGGTGATGAGGGAGAAAAATCTGAAGTCAAACCCTGGTCAGAAATGGGCTTGAAAGTCGAGGTTGTATTTCAAAGAAAAGCCTCAAATCCCACTGAGGCCTTGACTCTCTTCAGAACATTGCGAGTTAAGAACATTTTGCTCAGCATTTTAGAAACCACAGGTTCCACAAAGTTCAAAGTTCAAAGTAAATGTATTATCAAAGTACGTACGTCTCTATATACTACCCTTATATTCATTTGCTTATGGACATTCAGAGAAGCTACAAAGAAATACAGTACAATCAGGGAAAAAGTACACATAAGCAAAGACTGACAAACAACTGATGTGCAAAAGATGACAAATTGTGCATGATAATTTGATAATAAATAAATAAAATTGAGAATGTGAGTTGTGGAGTCCTTGAGAGTGAGTCTATAGGTTGTGGAATCAGTTCAGTGTCAGGGTGAGTGAAGTTATCCACGCTGGTTCATTTGCCTGATGATTGAAGGGCAATAACTGTTCCCAAATTTGGTTGTGTGGGACTTAAGGTAAATAGCATAAATACAAATCAAAAAATATCACAAATATCGTAAGTGAAGAAATATTACTGAATTTCTCTTTTTTTTCTCAGAACAAGTGGTGCAGTTATGTTGTCAATGAGTTGAACACTCGAGGAAGTTTACATTTCTGGACTCTTGGGAACATTTAAGATAAACATGAGTGATTCTGCTGATGCTGGAGATCCAGAATCCAGAGCAACACCCACAAGATGCTGAAGGAACACGGCAGGTCAGGCAGCCTCTATGGAAATGAATCAACACTCGATACTTTGAGCTAAGACCCTTCATCAGAACTGGAAAGGAAAGGGGAAGATACTTAAAGGGGAAAGGGGAACACTTAAGCTGTTCCCTTCACACCTACCTACAGGAAAGATATCAATGAGATTGAAAGAACACAGAGAAAAATTACAAGGTTTTTGCCAAGACTTGAGGACCAGAGTTACAGGGATAGGTTGAATAGGTGAGGACTTTATTCCGCAGGCGTCAGAGGATACAGGACAGGAGAATGGGTTAAAGGGGATAATGTCAAGCATAATGGGATAGTGGAGCAGATTCAATGGGACAAATGGCCTAATTCTGCTCCTATGTCTTATGATCTCATGATTTCATCTCTTTGCAGAGAACTACTTTGGAATGTTTTCCCTTGCCACATTTCCAAGCTCAGGGTCATGATATGACGACAATAAATGAATCAACCGGTCATACAGTCTGGGTTGTTTTCCTTGTCGAAAGGATATTCGTTCAGTGATTACAGCATCACATTATTACAACATTACGGAGCTCCCTGATTCACACTATTTACGCTTTCAAATTATAACACATCAAGAATGCAATCGAGACCCTGTGGCACAGCTTGGTCCCGGAAATCCCCCACTGTGTCCGGGCAAACTGCTCACCTCTTCTGGCATCCACAGGATGGGGAATGAGCTAGTTGTGCTCCTATGATCTTATAGATATCAGTTTAGATGGATATGGGCCAGGTGCTGGGAATGGAGCTGGCTTGAAACAATGTTTTGGTTGGCATGGATAAGGGCAGGCTAAAGGACCTTTTCTGTGCTATACAACTCTATGACTCCATGATTCTGGCCTCAATTCCACATTCCTGTCCCATTTCTATTATGCTTTAATCCCTCCTGTTCAAAAATCTCTCTTACTCTGCCAGGAACGGATTCAGCACTTTAGCATTCACAGACATATGGATAACTCTCTTTTGAGAAACAATACACATCTGACCATGGAGGGTAAATGATTCAGCTAGTCACCCAGGACTGATTCATTCAAAGCAAAGTTTCTTGCTTCCCTATAGATTTTCAAATAAGTTCCAAAGACTCAAAACATTCTAAGAAATTTCTCATTTTCTTCATTAGAAGAGACGATTTCTTATTCTGAAAGAATTACTCAGGTTTGAGATTCCCCTGAAAGCAACGTCTCAGCAAAAAACCTGATCAAACTTCTCTTAGAAACATATTTTCCAGATTCAGATGAGATTTATTTATCAGATGCACTTTGAAATATACAGTGAAATGTTTTGTTTGTGCTGACAACCAACACCATGTCATGATATGCTTCTGGTGTTGCCACATGTTCTGGTGCCGACACAGCATACCCACAATGCTCAACAGAACAACACAGAACACAACAAGCAACATAACAATGACAGCAAAACAAGCTCTTTCCTCCCTCCCAGCCACCCACACACAGGGACAGTCCCCCCAATCTCCAGCACAGGCCTCCGGGCCTCCAATTTCCAGGCTTCAGCCATTAGACGTCATCATCTGGACTATCGATTGGCGTTTGGGGTTTGATATTCTGTATTGACCCCCGCACTAGCCAATGATGGGACTCCGAACAGCTCACTGACTGACTGGCCATCACACCCCCTCATGCTTCTTGCTGGATACGAGCCTTTGAGCACAGCGAAGGACTGGGCTGTGGATTTCCTTCATCATGCAACCAGGTTGCTGGACCTTCAACGTGGAACATAGAGTGGAGGCCTGATCTCTAATTCCTCCACATTCCTGTCCCTAAACCCAAATCAGACCCCTGCCTTACCCATATTATCATCTCTAAACCCCACCCTGACCTCTAACTCCCTTCTCTGCCTAAAACCATCCCTACAAACTCAAAAAGGCAACTGTCTGAGCTATGACCAACGCCATCTTGAAAATCAAATCCTGTTTTTCAATAAGCTTACCTCTAATTCTTTGAAGCTTCAGTGAACACAGGCCCAAAGTTACATACAGAAATTCCTACTACATAGGCAAACCGCTGGGCACCTTTCCTGGTTTTTTTTACTGTATTTCCTGGGTGGCTGGGTGGTCTCTACCAAAGAAGATGTAAGATGCCCCTTCCATCCACTAGCCTGCAGATCCTCCTTGGGCACGGTGTAGCACCTACTTAGCCACCCAATCAGGGTCACATGAAACCATGGGAGCAGGTGGCGGATGGGTGCATGAGGAGCTGGTGCAGAAACTTGTAAGATTAGTCAGCTCCATCATGGGTACTAGGCTCTGTAGTATCCAAGACATCTTCAAGGAACAGGAGCTTAGGAAGGCAGTGTCCATCATCAAGGATCCCCACCACCCAGGACATGCCCTCTTCACACTGTTACTGTCAGGAAGGAGGTTACAGAAGCTCGAGGGCACTAACTCAGTGATTCAGGAACAGTCTCTTCACCTCTGCCGTATGATTCAGAAATATCTAAATGGACATTGAACCCATGAACAGTACCTCGCTACTTCTTTATTTCTTTTTTATTTTGGGCTACTTATTTTAACTTAATAGACATACATAGACCTAATGCAACTCAGTTTTCTCTCTGCATTTATTTATCATGTATCTCATTGAGCTGCTGCCATTGAGTTTACAACTTTCATGACATATGCCGGTGATATTAAATCTGATTCTGATCCTGAAATCACAAGTCCTGGTGAACACAATGCCGAAATAAACTAACTTTCTTCTGCTTGTATGTGATCCATATCCTCCTATTCCCTGTATATTTCTTTTCTTTGTCTAACAGCCTCTTAAATGCCCCTAACATAATGGCTTCTACCACCCCTAGGAACCTAGCACTCTCCATGTAAAAAACTTGCCCTGCACATCTCCTTTCTACTTTTCTTCTCTCAACTTAAATACATGTGTTCTAGTATTGGACATTCCTACTCCCCTGAGTCTCTACCCTATTTATCCTTCTCATAATATCATAAATTTTTATAAGGTCTCAACTCCGCCTAAAAAAAACAATCCAAGGCTCTTTAAGTTGGCGTAGGAAATTTGGGGAGATTTAATATACAAAGTAGGGTGGCAGGGTGGAGATATGTCCATACCAAAGGAGGTGCAAGGATCTCCTTCTCTCTGCTAGCCTGCAGAACCCCTTGGGCAAGGTATAGCACCTGCTTAGCCTATCGATCAAGGTCACGTGAAGCCATGAGAGTAGGTGGTGGAAGGTCAAATGAGCAATTGGTGCATATCACAAGTCCTGAAGACAGACAATCTCTGGAGAGTATTGTTAATAGTTGGGGGTCATCAGTCTTGTAAAGACACTGCCCAGAAGAAGGCAATGGCAAACCACTTCTGTAGAAAAAAATTGCCAAGAACAATCCTAGTCAAAGACCATGATCACCTACATCATATAACACAGCACATAAGGATGATGATGATACCAAATTATGAAGGGTACGGATAGGATAAATGTAAGAAGACTTTTAAAATCATCTCTGAAGATCTATCCTGGGCCCAACATATCGATGCTGTTACAAAGAAGGCACAACAGTGGATATATTTTATTAGGAGTTTGAGGAGATATGGTACGTCCCCTAAGACACCTGCAAATTTCTGCAGATTTACCATGGAGAACATTCTAACTGGTTGCATCATCTTCTGGTGGGGGGGGTGGGGAGGGGACGTGGACACTGCACGGGATCAAAATAAGCTGCAGAAAGTTGTAAACTCAGTCAGCTCTATCACAAGCACTAGCCTCCAAAGCATTCAGGACATTTTCAAGGAATGATGCCTCAAAAAGGTGACATCCATCATTAAGGATCCCCATCACCGACATGTCTTCTTCTCTTTGTTACCCTCAGGGAGGAGGTACAGGAACCTAAAAACGCACACACAATGAATCAGGAACAGCTTCTTCCCTTCGGCCATCAAATTTCTGAATGGACACTGAACCCATGAACACGACCTCACTACATTTTTTCTTTCTTTTTGCACTACTTATTTAAATTACCTTTTTAAATATATATAAACATCTTAATGTAATTTTGTTCATTCATTCATTTTGTGCAGTGTGGTATGACGTGGGTAATCATGGCCTTTCCATAACTATAATAGTTCTTGACAAATTTTTCTACAGAAATGGTTTGCCATTGCTTTTTTCTGGGCAGTGTCTTTACAAAACAGGTGCCCCTGGCCATTGTCCATGTTCTGCAGAGATTATCTGCTTAGCATCAGTGGTCACATAACCAGGACTTGTGATATGCACCAGCTGCTTCTATGACCATTTCCTATGGCTCCACATGAACCTGATCAGGTGTGCCAGCCAGGTGCTACACCTTGACAAGGGTGACATACAGGCTAGCAGATGGAAGGAGAACCTTGCACGCCCTTTGATAATGGTAGCACAGTAGCATAGTGGTTAGCACAAAGCTTTGCAGTAACAGGCGACCCGGGTTCAATTCCCACTGCTGCCTGTAAGGAATTTTTATTTTCTCCCTGTGACTGCTGGGTTTCCTCCGGGTGCTCTGGTTTCCTCCGACAGTCCCAAGACATACCAGCTGATAGGTTAATTGGTCATTGTAAATTGTCCCTTGATTAAATTAGGTGATTGCTAGGCAGTGCAGCTTGAACGACTGAAAGAGCCTTTTCCGCACTATATTTCAATAAGTAACACCCATACATAATTATAAAAACTGTATTATATTTTGCAATGTACTTCTGCCACATAACTACAGATTTCATAAGATATGGCAGTGATATTAAATCTGATTGTGCCTCCAGCACATCCCTGTTGCTAATGCAAATGGTCTATTTCACTCTATGTTTGGATCTGCACATGATAAGAAATCTGAATCTGAATCTCTAACATATCTGTGTTCTCAGGAAAACAACAAAATTGGAGACGTTTGAACCGAGAAAGGGCCTTTTCACACAACAGTTTATTCATTGTGATACAAATAGGGCAGGAGATATACACACAGAGCATATCAAATAGAGAAATGGGGTTGATACACAACATGGAACTCGACTATTACCCCATTGCAGTTAGCCTTCATCGGGAGTACAGTGACAGTGGAAAGGCTTTCAGTATCTGAACAGCATAGGTGGGCGTTGTATAGTGGGAGGGGCTGGATTTTCTGGTGTTATGGTGGGAGAGGGTCATGAGCAACGAGGCATTCAACTGGTTTGGGGACCACCAAGCTTTGATGCATGAAGATAGGTTGCTTTCTCTTGTGCATCTATAAAAACTGGTGAGTGTCAACGTGGACATGCCAACTTTCCCATCCCAACTGTGGTCATAAGCATGCATTAATTTTCGGCTCTGACATAGCCATTTTGGTATCAAAGTCTCAGTGTCATGAAGGTTATATCACAGCTTGTGAGCTTTTGGAATGGATGCAGCAGATATGATCACCTTCTGAATGAGATTGTCAGGCAAGAAAGCTGAATTGATTCGGACAAGTCTTTTCATTCCTTTGGGGTGGAAAGTTAGGAAATGATCTGCTGTTTGAGACAATCAGTAAGAGGAGCAGGTCTCCTCTGGAAGGACAGGGAGATGGAAGCTTGAAGCTGGAACCAGGTTATCCAGTGACAATGACAGGACGCTAACTCTCCCCCAAAAAGCCGGGCATTAAAGTTCAAAGCTGAAATAAAACACAAAATACCAGAAATACTCAGTAAGTCAGGCAGCATCTGCGGAGATAAAATCAGAATTAATGTTTCAGGTCAATGACCTTCTATCAAGTTACCAACCTGGCATGATGACACTGCTTCTCTCTCCACAACTGCTGCCTGACCTACTCAGCATTTTCAGTTTTACCTCAGATTTCTAGCATCTGTAGCATTTTGCCTTTTATACTACCAGGTCTGAACCTGATAGATGTTTGTTAGACAAACAAGAGGTTTCTAACCAAGGCAGTGAAATTAGCTGGAAAAAAAACGAGGAGTTGAGGGTTATGGGGTGGGGGGGTGGGGGGAGGAACTAGCGCAAGAGGAGATGAGGTCAGCAGAAATCTGCCATGATCATATTGAATGATGGAACAGATTTGAAGGGCTGAGTGGCCTACACCTGCTTCCAGTTTCTTGTGTTCTTATTGAATGGCAGGGCAGGCATGAACACCCTTCTTCCATTTATGATTTTGGAGAGGGCAAATTGGGAAGATGGTACATTATGTTGTAGTTGTGCAAGACACTAGTGAGGCCACATTTGGAATACTGTGTTCAGTGTTGGCCACCCTGCTATAAGAAAGATACCATAAAGCTTGAAACAGTGCTGAGAAGAGTCAGGAGGATGTTGCTGTCTTGAGGGATTGAGTTATGAAAAGAGGATGAGTAAGTGGACAACAGAAATAGGGGGGGGGGGGTCTTATCAAGGTGTATAAAATCATGAGAGGCACAGATAGGGTCAATCTTCACAGTCTTTTCCCCACAGCTGGGGAACCAAGAACCAAAGGGCTATAGGCTTCAGACAAGAAGGGATAGAGTTAATGCAAGCCTGAAGGGAAAGCTTTTCACCCAGTGGGTGATCAGTTTATGGAATGAGCTGCCAGAGGAAGAGACTGAGGAAGGTACAGTAACAACATTTAAAAGGGACATTTAAATGGGAAAGGTTGAGAATGATATGGGCCAAACATGGGCAAAATGGACTGGCTTGGATGGGAGTCTCGGTCAGCATGGATCAATGGGGCTGAATGGCCTCTTTCTGAGCCGTATGACTCTTTCACTCTGTGGCCTGGTTTGCACCCCTGTTCCTGAGCCACGTAACATCAACCTCCCCACTCTTCCGTACCTAGTAAGCTTCTTTTAAATATTTTAATTCAAGTGATAATAATCCCTGACTAAAAGCTCTTCAGTAAAACAATATTTTAAATACAATGATAATCAGGGAAGTGGATCATTAGGAGACAAAATCACTTGCTGATAATTCACAGGTATGGAAGTAGGGTGGTAAATAGTGGGGGAGGGGCAGTGAGAATTAAAACTAAAGCTGTGTTTATAAGTTTTCCCGCAGCCAGTCAATGTAGCGGTCCATCAGCTTGTGGCCAATGGCAAAATTGGTCGGCCACGTAATGAACATCAAGACACCGTGGAAGCAGTCCTCGAAGTGCTCGAGAGCTACTTGGACACCGGCTTGCTGCAGCCTCGTGGCGTACATGGTCCCGTCGTCTCTCAGAACGTCAAACTCACAGGTCATGATGAGGGCATGGGGGAGCGCCCGGAGCTCCTTGTCCTCGGCCAAGAGGGGAGCAGCCCTTGGGTCGAAGACCCCGGGGACCTTTGTGTGGGAGGTGCCCTCGTTCCCTCGAGCGGGCAGCGTGTACTTGTACTCCTTCCTGAATTTCTCTGGCAGAAGGACGCTCCAGTTCACCAGGCTGCTCAGGTCTCTGGCTTCAAGGCCAGTGTGGGCATTGGCCTCCATGGCCTTCAGCAGTGACTTGTCCGGACTGAAGTATTCGCTCCAGAACCTGACCATCAGGTTCTTGGGCAGGATGGGCATGTTCTCGTTCTGCTGGTAGGAAGGAGTATTGAAATCGATGGTCTGAAGTGCAGGGTACACCAAGGCTTGAATCTTGATTTCAACTTCAACCCCAGGCTCTTCTCTGATCTGCAAAACATTTCTGTCATTATTTGGTGTCCGTCACTGACGGGGATTCCCAACGTGGGTTCTTTACACCCCTCGGTGAGTGACCACAAGGCTATACGATACAGAGGCAGAATTAGGTCATTTGCCCCATCGAGTCTGCTCTGCCATTTCATCATAGCCAACCCATTTTCCCTCTCAGCCCCAGTCTCCCATATTCTCCCCGTATTCCTCCATGCCCTGACTAATCAGGAACCTATCAACCTTTATTACCCAATGACTTGGCCTCCACAGCACCTATGGCAATGAATTCCATAAATTTACCATTCTCTGGCAATATTGGGGTCCAGGCATAAAAATAGGTTGCGAACCCCTGCTGTAGAACATAGAACAGTAAGGCTCTGGAAAGACTCTTCAACCCATGCTGTTGGGCCAACCCTTTAACCTACTCCAATCTAACGCTTTACTCCCACAAAATCTCATTTGTCTTGCATCCTTATATATGCCTGTCTAACAGTCTTTTAACTGGCTCTAATGTACTTCCTATTTATTAGTGGACATGGTTCTAATGAAAAACTATAAGCACCTTCCTATATCTCTCAAACTCACTGGCCTAGCAACACAATTACAGAAGCAAGAGTAAGCAGGATTCCAGGTCTCACCCCACCCCTACCAGCTCAAAGCTTTCTACATGCAACATGCTGGTCACCGATCATGCTACGAACTTCTGCAGATGTCCTGTTGGAAATGTCCTGACTGGTTGCATTATGGTCTGGTATGGCAATTCAAGTGTGCAGGAATGCAAGAAACTGCAGAGAGTAGTGAACTCTCCCCAGCGCAACATGGGCATCTCCCTCCCCCCCCCCCCCCCCGTCAATAGTACCTGTAGCAGGAATTGCCTTAAAGTATTTCCAGTTTCAAATGGAGCTGGTGAATCTCAGCGACATCTGGTTGGTGGCCAATGAGTCAAGGAAACCAACTAAATTGTTAATCTCTCATTTTCTGGTAAACGATTATCGCAAGCTTCCCTTTGGACTTGAAGTCAATTTGATGAGGCAGTCCAAGTCAAGGCGAGGCAGTGGGTCCGTCGCTAAGAGTGAGGAAGACCCAGGGATTAATCAATTTAAGTACCTAGCCAAATCGGAAAGGTTAGGGCAACACACACAAAATGCTGGAGGAACTCTACAGGCCAGGCAGCATTTATGGAAAAAAGTACAGTTGACCTTTTGGGCGATTCTTCAGCAGGACACTGCCTGGCTGCTGAGTTCCTCCAGCATTTTGTATTTGTTTCTTGGATTTCCTGCATCTGCAGATTCTTTCTTGCTTTTGATCAAAAAGGTCAGGTACAGGCTGAATCAAGGTGGCAGGGACCAGGTTCCAGGGTGCAGAGAGGCGACTGAACCCAATGCTTGGACATTGATTTAGGCACCAGGCCAAGAGTGAAAAGGTCAGGGTGTCGGGTCCCGAGGCCAGGAATGGGATAGTTCCGCTTGCTGCCACACAACGTTCACCAGGCTCTGCACTGAACTAAGGGTCTCAGGTGTATGGTTTGTTTTTTTCCCACTTTGCGCATTGGGTGTTTGACGTTCTTTTTTTATGGGTTCTTTTGGGTTTCTTTGTTTCATGGCTGCCTGTTAGGAGACGAATCTCAAGGTTGTATAATGTATACATACTTCATTAATAAATGTACTTTGGACTTTCACTTTGAAGAAGGCAAAGGGTTCATCATCAAAGATCCCCACCATCCAGGCCATATCATCTCCTTGCAGCTGCCATCGGGCAAGAGGTACAGATGTCCTATACAACTACTTTCAAGAACAGCTCCTTCTCTTCAACCATTGGGCTCTTGAATCAATCTTAATCACTACCTCAATCTAACAACACTATGGTCACTTTGAACCCGTCACTAAATGGACTTGATTTTTTTGTTTTAAATTATGCTCCTTCTTGTAAAACCTGGGTATACAATTTGTATTTGATATATGCTTTTTTCTTCTTGTGAATGCTCCTTATATAGTATGTATCTGTGATGCTGCTGCAAGTAATGCCTTCAATGTACCCGTACATAAATATATTTGTACTGATGATGATAAACTTGACTTTGATAAGTAAGCTGAAAGCTGGAATCTTCTCTTCTTCCCCGGATGAGTCCCACTCCAATGAAACATGACAAGCTCAAACAATGCACAAAATGCTGGAGGAACTTTATGGAGGGGAATAAGGAGTCGATGTTTTGTGCTGGGACCCTTCACTATGACTGGAAAGGAAGGGGGGAAGAAGCCAGAATAAGGGGAAGTGTGAAGAGGAAGGAATACAAGCTGGCAGGTGATAGATGTAAGCAGGTGAGGGGAAACACATATGGGCGGAGGAGGGAGGATAAAGTGAGAAGCTGGAAGAGGTAAAGGGCTGAAGAGGAAAATGAATCTGACAGGACAGGAGAGTAGAAAATGGGAGAAAGAGAAGGAGGAGGGTCACATTTCATTCATGTTAAGGATGATAATGTTGTGAGACTCCTGTTCAGAACCAGCTGTTGTCCTGCTCCAGATGTCTACTGTCATTGCTCGGGGAGGACTAGGAGGGGAACAGTATTCACCTTTTTATTCTAGCTTCTTCCCCCTTCCTTTCCAGTCCTAATGAAGGGTCTCGGTCCAAAATGGCAACAGTTTACTCCCCTCCATAGATGCTCCCTGTCCTCCTTAGTTTCTTCAACATTTTGTGTGTACTGCTCTGGATTTCCAGCATCTGCAACATCTCCTGTGCCCAGGAAAAAAAATAACTAATTTTCTCCATGTTCTGTTGTCTGGCTGGATTTCTGCTTGTTAAGTCCTGGAAATCGATGGCTGACAAATTTCTTGGTATCCTTGAGTAGGTAACCAAGAGAGTCAATCAGGCATCATAACAAGAGTGCGAGAAAAAGAGGTGACTTCACACAGGTCCGCAATAGAAGAATAAAAGAGCAGTGCTTTGTGGAAGTTTTTGGAGTTTGAACTGTACCCAATCAGTGAACAGTATTCATTAGGAAGGGCAAATAAAGCAAGCAGAGCAGCCATTGTTGGAGTGGGCTAGTATTAGAGTGGAGAAGCTTTGGCTTTGGCTCATCAGACTTCGGCGAGATCAAGCTTGTGTGAGTTAAGATTCTGCTTCTTCTTTATTCTTCATTCCTTGTCTGTGAGGACCGAGTTAGTGCAGTGAGAATGGCTCCACAGGTTGTGCTGTGTTCATTGTGTGAGATGTGGGAATCCTGGGAGACCTACAGCATCCTAGATAACCACATCCACACCAGATACACCGAGCTGCGGCCCTTCAAAGAACGTATTAAGGAATTGGAGCAGCGACTTGATGACCTTTGGTTCATATGGGAGACTGAGGAAATGATAAATAGGAGCTACAGAGAGGTAGTCACCTCTAAATTGCAAGAGGCAGGTAACAGTGTGACTGTCAGGAGAAGGAAGGGGAATGGGCAGCCAGTACAGAATACCCCTGTAGTCATTCCCCTCAATAATCAGTATATGGTTTTGGACACTGTTGAGGGGGATGATCTACCAGGGGGAGCGGCAGTAACCTAGTCCCTGGCACTATGGCTCAGAAGAGACAGGAGGTGAAGCAGACTGATAAGAGATTCTATAGTTAGAGAAACAGAAAAGAAATTCTGTGAATGTGATAGAGATACCGGATGGTATGTTGTTGCTTCCCAGGTGCCAGCATCAGGGATGTCTCGGATCAGGTCCATGGCTTTCTAAAGGGGAGGGTGTGTAGCCAGAAACCTTGGTACACGTTGATACCATTGACATAAGTAGGAAAGGCAAGAAGGTCGTGGAGAGAGATTCTAGGGAGCTAGGTAGGAAGTTGAAAAGCAGAACCTTCAGGGTAGTTATCTTTAGATTGCTGCCTATACCATGCTCCTGTGAGGGTAAGACTAGGACGGATTGGCAGATAAATGCATGGCTGAGGAGCTGGTGCAGGGGGCAGGGGTTCAGGGTTTCAGATTTATGGATCATTGGGATCTCTTCTGGGGAAGGTATGACCTGTATAACAGGGGTGGGTTATAGCTGAACGTAAGGCGGATGAATATCCTTTCAGGCAGGTTTGCTAGAGTTGTTCAGCAGCGTTTATCTAATTTGGTAGGGGAATGGGAACCAGAGCAGTAGGCCTGAGGATGGGGCAGTTGGTTTACAAACAGAGGCAGTATTTAGTGCATATATGTCAAACTCAAGGCCCACGGGCCAAATCCGGCCCGCGGTGGAATTATCTTTGGCCCGCGAGATAATATCTAATTACTATTAAAGCTGGCCCCAGTAATCGAAGCGCCTATGGCGTATGATATGGCTAATGCTGAGTTTATTCAGGTACCAGGTTTTCAGGGTTTTTAGTGTTTATTCGGCAGTCTTCTTCATAAGAAACAGAATTTGTAAAGTGAAACACTTTGTAGTTATAGCAGAGACTGAGACACATGAGAGCAGGCTGAAAAAACGGAGGCAACGAAAGCTGCGTTCGCACGCGTCCGACTGATCCGGCCCGCATGAAGCTGCATTTTGCTCAATCCGGCCCATGACCTAAAATGAGTTTGACACCCCTGATTTAGTGAGACAGCTAGCAAAGACAGACTGATTACAGGGCAAAATTTTAGTCAACAGGATGTTAAAATATAAACATTGAACAAAATCAAAAAGAATAATGAATACAGGACTGAAGGTGTTTTATCTAAATTCATGCAGTATATGGAATAAGGTAAATGAAATTATAGCAGTTTGTAATTGATTTACTTTTCTTTTCAATATTATCATGTCTTGCATTGTACTGCTGCCACTAAGTTAACACATTTCACATTAGTTACCAATGATATTAAATCTGATTCTGACATTGTGGACATCACTGATCAATTACAAACTGCTATAATTTCATCTACCTTATTCCATATACTGCATGAATTTAGATAAAACACCTTCAGTCCTGTATTCATTATCCTTTCTTTCGTGGCTGAAAGAAAACTGTAGCTGGGAGCTTAACATCTAAAGATACATGTTGTATTGAAAGGACAGGCAAGTAGGCAGAGGGGATGAGTCTGTTAGTAAATAATGAAATCAAATCTTTAGAAAGCAGTGACACAGGATCGGAAATGTAGAGTTGTGGTAGCTCTAAGAAACTGTGAGGGTAAAAAGACCCTGATGGGAGTTATATACAGGCCTCCTAACAGTAGCAAAGATGTGAGCTACAAATTACAACGGGAAGTAGAAAATGCATGTCAAAAGCCAATGTTAAGCTAGTCATGCGGATTTCAATATGCAGATAGATTGGGAAAATACGCAGGCTGGTGCTGGATCCCAAGCAGCATAATTTGTAAAATGCCTACACAATTGCTTTTTAGAGCAAGTTGTGGATGAGCTCACCAGGGAATCAGCTATTTTGGATTGGGTGCTATGCAATAAACCGGAATTGATTAGAGAGATTAAGATAAGGGAACCTTTGAGAGCTGTGATCATAATATGATAGAATTCACAGTGAAATTTGAGAGGAAGAAGCTAAAGTCAGATTTCTCAGCATCACAGTGGAGTAAAGGGAATTACAGAGGCATGAGAGAGGAGCTGGCCAAGGAGACACTAGCAGGGATGATGGCAGAGCAGCAATGGCTGCAGTTTCTGGAAAATTTGGAAGGCCTAGAATGGATAAATCCCAAAGAGGTAGTATTCTAAAGGCAGGATGATGCAACCATAGTTGACAAGGGAAGTCAAAGTGGACATAAAAGCCAAAGAGATGTAGGTTAAAGGATTGGGAAGCTTTAAAAAACTAACAGGAGGCAATTTTAAAAAAGTCATAAATAAGAAAAAATTGAACAGCCAATATTAAGGATACCATAAACTTCTTCAGGATACTGTATATAAAGACTAAAAAAGAAGTGAAAATAAGTATTGGACCACTAGAAAATGATGCTGGAGAGGTAGTAATGGGAGGAAAGGAAATAGCAGACAAATTGAATAAGCATTTACATCCCTCTTCACTGTGGATGCCAGCAGTATGCCCCTGGGTCAAGGGTGACAGGAGGCAGAGGTGAGTGAAGCTGCCATTACTAAGGAGAAGCTGCTTGGAAAACTGAAATGAGTAAATCACCCGGACCAGATTGTGTACACATCAGGGTTCTGAAAAAACTGGCTACAGAGATGGTGGAGGCATTAGTAATGATCTTTCAAGAATCACTAGACTTTGGCAAGGTTCCAGACGACTGGAAAACTCTTCAAAAAGGGAGAGAGGCAGAAGAAAGGAAATTATAGCCAGTTAGTCAGTGGTTGAGAAGATGTTGGAGTCCATTGTTAAGGATGTGGTTCACAGATATTTGGAAGCACATGGTAAAATAGGTTGAAGTCAGTATGGTTTCCTTAAGGAAAAATCTTGCCTGACAAATCTGTCAGAATTCTTTGAGGAAATAACAAGCAGGATAGACAAAGGAGAAATGATGGATGTTGTGTATTTGGATTTTCAGAAGGCCTTTCACAAGTGCCAAACATTAAGTCGCTTAACAGGTTCAGAGCCCATGGTATTACAGGAAATATACTAGCATGGATAGAACTTTGGCTGATTGGCAAATGCCAAAGAGTGGGAATAAAGGGAGCTTTTTCTGATTGGCTGCTGGTGGCTAGTGGTGTTCCACGAGTCTGTGTTGGTTCTGTTTCTATTTATGTTGTGTGTTAATGATATGGATGACAGAATGTTGGCTTTGTGGCCAAATTTACAGATGGTATGAAGATAGGTGGAAAGCCAGATAGTGTTTAAGAAACAGAGAGCCTACTGACAGACTTAGGTAGATTAGAAGGCAAGATTCCCTAAAAGCTAATATGCAAAATGAGTTGGTGGTGAGGAAGGCAAATGCAATGTTAGCATTCTTTTTGCAAGGACTAGAATATAAAAGCAAGCGTGCATCTTGTGGCTTTATAAAGCATTGCTGACACCTCATTTGGAGCGTTGAGAGCAGTTTTGGGACCCTTACCTAAGAAAGGATGTGGTGGCATTGAAGAAGGTTCAAAGGAGGTTCACGAAATGTTTCTGGGATTGAAAGGCTTAACGTATGAACCAGGGTTTGATGACTCTATGCCTGTATTCACTGGTATTCAAACGACTGAAGGGGGATCCCCTTGAAACCTATCAAATGCTGAAAGGCCTAGATGGATGGATGTGGAGAGGATGTTTCCTATGATGGGGCATATAGGCCATGTGGGCACAACCTCCATTTAGAATGGAGATGAGCAGGAATTTCTTCAGCCAGAGAGTGGTGAATCTTTGGAATTTGTTGTCACAGGCAGCTGTGGAGATCAAGTGATAGGGTATATTTAAGACAGAGTTGGCAGATACACGATCAGTCAGAGGATGATACGTGGCGAAAGTAAGAGATTGGGGCTGAGAGGGAAAAGGATCAGCCATGGTGAAATGGCGGAGCAGACTCAATGGGCCAAATGGCTTAATTCTGCTCCTATATCTTATGGCCTTTGTGAACACAACATCTATTTATTATTGTAACTTTAATGTACTGTACTGCTTCTATAAGCATCAAGTTTCACAACATACACACAATGGCCACTTTATCAGATACCTCCTATAGATAAAGCTTCAAGGCACCATGTGAGGCTGTGTTCACAAATATTTGAGCTGCTTTTGCCTTCCTGTCAGCTTGACTCAGTCTAGCCAATTGCCTCTGACCTCTTCCATTTACAAGTCCTTTTTGCCCACAGAACTGCTGTTCACTGGATGGTTTTTTTTTGCGGAAGGACTTAGATTAGGAGAATGGGCAAGAAAGAGACAAATGAAATACAAAGTTGGAAAATGCATGGTCACGCATTTTGGTAGTAGAAATAAATGTGCAGACTACTTTCTACATGAAAAATCCAGGAATCTGAAATGCAGACGGACTTGGGAATCCTCGTGCAGAACACCCTGAAGGTTAACTTGCAGGTCGAGTCGGTGGTGAGGAAGACAAATGCCACGTTAGCATTCATTTCAAGAGGCCTAGAATACAAGAGCAAGGATGTGATGCTGAGGCTTTGTAAGGCACTGGTGAGGCCTCACCTTGAGTATTTGTGAACAGTTTTGAGCCCCTCAACTTCAAAAAGATGTGCTGGCATTGGAGAGGGTCCAGAGGAAGTTCACAAGGATGATTCCAGGAATGAAAGGATTATCATACGAGGAATATTTGATGGCTCTGGGTCTGTAGGAATTCAGAAGGATGAGGGGGGGATCTCATTGAAACCTTTCGAATGTTGAAAGGCCTAGACAGAGTAGATGTAGAAAGGATATTTTCATGGTGGGAGAATCTAGGACAAGAGGGCACAGCCTCAGTATAGAGGGGCAACCTTTCAAAACAGAGATGCGGAGAAATTTCTTTAGCCAAAGGGTGATGAATTTGTGGAATTTGTTGCCATATGCAGCTGTGGAGGCCAGGTCGTTGGGTGTATTTAAAACAGCGACTGATAGGTTCTTGATTGGACATGGCATCAAGGGTTACAGGGAGAAGACCAGGACTGAGGTTGAGGAGGATATTAAAAAAAAGGATCAGCCATGATGGAATGGCGGAGCAGACTCGATGGGCCAGGTGGCCTAATTCTGCTCCTATGTCTTATGGTCCATCGAGTCTGCTCCGCCGTTCCATCATGGCTGATTTATTATCCAACTCATGCTTCTGCCCTGTAACCAAAGGGTGGTGGATATTCAGAACAAGCTGCCGGAAGTGCAGGTTGGCACAGACACATTAGCCACACTTAAACGCCTTCAAGCTAAGTATACAGATAGGAGAGTTGTATCTGGTAATGGGCCAAATGAAGGCAAAAACATTCGCTTACTGGACAACACAGTCAGCATGGATCAGTTGGGCTGAAGGGCCTGTTTCTATGCTGTGAGAATCGGTCATTATGATTTTGCTGAGTAGCTTTTCTGAGCGGATAGGAGTCAACCACAAGCAAGTGAAAATCTGCAGACGCTGGAAAT
The DNA here is from genome assembly GCF_048418815.1 of Hemitrygon akajei. NCBI lineage: Eukaryota > Metazoa > Chordata > Chondrichthyes > Myliobatiformes > Dasyatidae > Hemitrygon > Hemitrygon akajei. The sequence goes on along the minus strand of NC_133126.1, from coordinate 188,751,671 downwards.
CCAAGCAACACACACAAAATGCTGGAGAAGCTCATGAGGCCAGGCAGCATGTATGGAAAAAGAGTACAGTCCACGTTTCGGGCGGAGACCCTTCATCAGGACTCAACCATTGCTGCTTATATCAACTGAAATCAACTGTGATTTCCTTCACAGACATTAGTGAATCAGATATCTTTATGATACTTGTAAGACTGACATATGGTTACCTCTACAGATGAAACAAGCCTGTGGTATCGTGGTTATCTGTATGGTGGATATATGGTTATTTCCACAGCAGTAGCAGTTGCAACAACTCCATAGCTGTCCGGTTACCTGTACAGTTTCCACAAACCAGTAACGTTATGGTTTATAATCAGAATTCCCACAAGCTGTGGTGGGGATTTGAACTCACTAATCATCTTGTGTGATGGATAATCACTTTTCAGGGCCCAGAGACGCTTATTGCTAATTTCAGCTTTCTAGTGTAGCTGCATGACCCTTCTAAAGGGCCAGAGTTATTGGCGATAAAGTTAAACATTTGACAAATACTTTTTACTCAGCTTTTTTTAAAATTATTTCCAACAAGAACCAGTCCCCAGTTCTTCATTGAAAGCAGCAATCAGTTTGAAGACAGAGGCACAGCTTGGCAAAGGGATGAATATTTCGACATTAGTGTATTGCTATCCTCTCTGTAGGGCTTTGCAGCTGGGGTGAATCAGACAAAACTCTTGCTGTTCATTTTCACCTCTGTGCGGGGTTGACGGCAACTTGACTATTTGTACACAGGCACAGTTCAAAAAGGGAAATCCTGAAGCTGCTATCTGCTCTCATCCATAACCTCTGCTGCTTTGTAGCATTCTACGCCACAGCCAAGCATTATTCACATGAACACTGTACATTCTGATTCTTATTTAGTATTTTGTGTAATGATTCCTTAAATGTCAAATTTATTTATTGGGATACAGGGTGAAATAGGCCCTTTTGTCCCTTCAAGCTGCACCACCCGGCAACCTTCAATTTAACCCTAGCTGAATAATAGGACAATTTACAATGACCAATCGACCTACTAAATGTTATGTCTATGGACTCTGGGTGGAACTGGATGATGTCATTATTGCTGTGTTGCCAAGGATTATGATAAACTGATTCCTGGCAGCAAATGATCGTGGAAAATGAGAATCCGATTGCTGGATCTTCATTCTTTTTGTCTTAGCAGACCATGGTGCAATCAGTCCAGAAACATTCAACAGAAGTAGCGGTCAATACTTTCAGGGGTAGTTTCTATCCCACTCTTCTAAGATATTTAATGGACCTCTCATATGAGCTTAATCTTCAGTACTATGGCAAATCTTAGGGACATATATGTAGCTCGGGTGCCTGAGAGTTTTGCACAGTACTGCATTTGTCAACGTGGAGAGTGGAGAGCGAGTTTGTAAATCTGGCAGGAGCAAAGGATGTTGGAAATGCTGAGGGTGGTGTGCCACAGGATGGCTGAGAAGAGTGTCCAGGTGAGGGGTGGGGGTAGCACAGGTGCAGACACGCCCAGCCCTGAGTCACCAGGCAAGGTCATTTGATTCCAAACAATTGGTTTATTGATCATTACAGAATGGCTCTCTGAAGCTTCCCACTCCCTCCCCATCTCCCCTCTCTTTTTCCCATTCATCATTCATGTGTGTGTATGTGTGTGTGTGTGTGTGTGTGTGTGTGTGTGTGTGTGTGTGCGTGTGCATGTGCATGTGCGTACGCGTCCTTAAACTCCTGGTGGTGTCATCGGGGCGCCGTCATGACAAGCTTTTTGCACCGATCTTTTTGGTGATTTCTCATCATATGGTGTGTCTTGCCATCCCTCTCCAGGTTTTTTTTATTTACGAGGTTGCTAGCTCAACACTCACCCAGACACAGACGTATAGCGTGCAAGGGAGCTGGCCAGATTCGAACTCGGGACCACTCGCGACGAAGTCCAGCGCTGATGCCACTACACCACCAGCCCCTCTCCCTGTCCCCTTCATATTCTCAGTCCATAATTAGAGACCCATATCAGAGTCAGGTTTATCATCACTCACATACACCACATGCTGCATCCACAAAGCAAATAGCATTATGAAGGACCCCACACACCCCTCATACAAACTCTTCTCCCTCCTGCCGTCTGGGAAAAGGCACCAAAGCATTCGGGTTCTTCCCCCAAGCCATCAGACTCCTCAATACCCACAGCCTGGACTGACACCTTACTGCCCTATTGTCTTGTTTATTATTTGTTGTAATGCCGGCACTGTTTTGTGCACTTTATACAGTCCTGGGTAGGTCTGCAGTCTAGTGCAGTTTTTTTCTGTGTTGTTTTTTACGTAGTTCAGTCTAGTTTTTGTACTGTGTCATATAACACCATGGTCCTGAAAAAAGTTGTCTCGTTTTTACCGTGTACTGTACCAGCAGTTATGGTCGAAATGACAATAAAAGTGACTTGACTTGTTCCTTGCAAGATTAGTCATGAAATTTGTCTCTTCTTTGCAGCAGCAGTAGAGTCCAATACAGAAAATTACTACAGCACTGTGCAAAAGTCTTAGGCACCCTGTGTATACATCTCTATATCACTATCACATTTCTTCCTAACGTGATGTTTGGGCTGAACAACAACTGAACCTTTTGACCATGTCTGCAGGTTTTTATGCATGGAGTTGCTGCCACGTGATTGATTGATTAGATTTTGCATGATGAACAGGTGCACCTCATAAAGAGGCTACTGAGTGCTAGTAGGTCCCATGAGTGAGCTGGGTCATAGGGTCCATTTCTGTTGAGTACATTTCTACCATTCTTTGACAGAGAACTGCCACAAACAATTATTGATGCCCATTACTACCTGTTGAGCCACTGCAGCAGCCAAGTTCCCTCCAGCACTGTCTCCAGCTACAGCAACTCTGCCTGGGTCCACCATGTATTGGGCCAAGACATCCCGCTGAAGAAAGTACTTCACCACAGCATAGACATCATTGAACTGATCGGGAAAATGATGCTGTGGCGCTAATCGGTATCTGAAAGATAACACAGGAACTGAGTTTGGCTAATGATGATCAGAAATATCAGATGCTAGCTCAAATGTGACTATTTAGATTGGCACTTTCATCATTAACGCTTTCGACGAAACAAAATCTCTGAGGGTTCTTGAGCACGTACTGGCGTTGGAGAGGGTCCAGAGGATCTTCATCAGAATGGCCCTGGGAACAAAAAGGCTAACGTACGAGGAGTGTTTGATGGCTCTGGGCCTTTACTCGCTGGAGTTTAGAAGAAGAATGAGGCATCTTACTGAAACCTAATGAAAATTTAAAGGCCTAGATAGAGTGGTCATGGAGAGGATGTTTGCTATAAGACCATAAAACCATTAGAAATAGAAGCAGACAACACACACAAAATGCTGGTGGAACACAGCAGGCCAGGCAGCATCTATAAGGAGAAGCACTGCCGACGTTTCGGGCCGAGACCCTTCAGATTTGGGCCATTCGGCCCATCGAGTTTGCTCCAGCATTAATTCATTGTTGATCCATTTGCCCTCCAAACCTTATTTCCCTGCCTTCTCCTTGTAACCTTTCACCTCCTGACTAATCAAGAACTTATCAATCTCTGCCTTAAATGCACCCAATGACCTGGCCTCCACAGCCACCTATGGCAATAAATTCCACAGATTCACCACCCTCTGGCTAAAAAAAATTCCTCATCTCTTCTATACTGATGCTGTGTCCTCTGGTCCTCAACTCCCCCACTATAGGAAGCATCCGCTCCACGTCCACTCTATCAAGGCCTTTGAACATTCAATAGGTTTCTATGTGATCCCCTTCAATCTTCTGTATTCTAGTGAATACAGCCCAGAGCCATCAAATGCTCTCAAATTATAAGCCTTTAATTCCTGGAATCATTGTGGTGAATCTCCTTTGAACCATGTCCAATGTCAACACATTCCTGGGCCCAAAACTGTTCACAACTCTCCAAGTGAGGCCTCACCAGTGCTTTACAAATCCTCAGAGTTACATCCTTACATTTATATTCAAGTCCTCTCGAAATGAATGCTAACATTGCCTTTGTCTTCCTTACCACCAGCTCAACCTGCAAGTTAACTTTTAGGGAATCCTGCACGAGAACTCCCTTTGCACATTGGATTTTTGAACTTTCTGCCACTTTTCTACTAACTTGCATGACCATACTCTTAACAACACTGCACTCTATCTGCCACTTAGCCCATTCTCCCAATCTCTCCAAGTGTTTCCGCAGCCTCCCTGCTTTCTCAACGCTACATGCTCCAACACCTAGTCTTCATATAATGCACAAACATGGCCAAAAAGCCGTCAATGCCATCATCCAAAGCATTGACATATAAGGAGCGGTCCTACCACAAACCTTTGTGAAGCACCACTAGTCACCGGCAGCCAACCAGAAAGCTTTCCCATTCTTTGCCCCCTTCCTGGTAGCCAATGTTCTATCATTTTTCCAGTAGGGCCATGGGCTCTTATCTTGTTAAGCAGCCTCACCTTGTCAAAGGCCTTCTGAAATCCAAGTGCAGAATATCTACTGATTCTCCTTTGTCCATCCTGCTTTTTATTTCCTCGAATAATTTCAACAGATTTGTCAGGCAATATTTCCCTTGAGGAAGCCATGCTGGCTATGGCCTATTTTATCATCTGCCTCCAAGTACACTGAGACCTCACCTTTAACAATTGACTCCATCTTCCCAACCACTGCAGTCAGGCTAACTATAGTTTCCTTTCTTCACCCGCCATCCATTCTCGAAGAGTGGGATAGCTTTGGCAATCTTGCAGTCCTCCTGAGCCACGCAGGAATCTAAAGAGTCTTGAAAAATTATTACCAATGCGGTGGAATTTGTGCCTGAGGTGGCGGTAGAGGCCAAATTATTGGGTGTATTGAAAGCAGAAGTTGATAAGCTCTTGATTGGTACAGACATGATAGGTGGGGGATTGGGGTTGAGAGGGATAATAAATAAGCCATCGTGGAATGGCAGAACAGATTTGATGGGTGTAATGGTGTAATTTTGCTACGTCTTATGATCTCATGGATGAACTTAGTCCTAACTCATGGAATTTCAAAGAATGAGGAGATTGTTGCTGTGTACGGGAAGTTGAACCATTTCACATTGGTTCAACAATAAGATATGATCTCACTGAAATATTCACAATTCTGAAAGGGTTTGACAGGTCAGATGTTGAGAAGCAAGGACCCCCAGACCTAGTCTTAAGTCTAGATTTGCTAGTTATAAAGTCTTAGAATACTACAACATAGAAAGAGTCCTTTTAACCAATCTAGTCCCATTTACCTGCATCCAAAGCATTGTCTTCAATACCCTTCTCATTTAGTAGAGCGACAAATTTCTTTCGGCAGATGTTTGTCAACTCTTATCCCAGATGGACGTGGACACTGTTGTTGAGTATATACCATGCCATCCCTGAAGAGGATGGGAATGTCATGATTTCCCTGGTGTTGGTTTGTAATGTGAATGTATAATACCACTGTAGTGGTTTGAATTTATAATAATGTTTATTGGTAAAAATATAAGCAGCAGTAAGAATATTTTGGGGGGGGGAGGACAGGGGGCATGATGGCATGGGAGCTAGCGGTTACCGCAAAACTATTACTGCGCCAGTGACCCAGGTTTAATTCTGTTGCTGTCTGGAAGGAGCTTTTACATTCTCCACATGTCTGTGTGGATTTCCTCCAGGTGCTCTGGTTTCCTCCCACATTCCAAAGACGTACCAATTGCTGTGTTAATTGGTCACATGGATCCAATTGACCAGCACGTGCTCAATGTGCTGAAAGAACCTGGAACCATGCTGTATCTCTAAAATGAATAAATATTTTTGACACTAATGAAATCAGCTGATAAAGGGAAGGGGAAGTTGACTTAAGGCCCAGGATAATCTATGATCTTACTGAACTGGCATGGCAAGATGGTGTGGCTGATAGAACTACTATCTCTCAGCACAGGCAGTTTGTATTCAGTCCTAACATCCAATGCTGTTTGTGTAGCGTTTGCATCCCCTCCCTATGACCACCTTGCTTTTCCAGAAGTTATCAGGTTTCCTCCCACTTTGCAAAAACATGTGGACTCATGGGTCAATTCTCCAGTGTCAATTGCCCCCAGTGTGCTGGGGAGTGCTAGATTCTGTGGGGGTTGATGGGAATAAAAATTGGGATTCAGGTAGGATTTGTATAAAAGGCTGTTTGATGGTCAGCATGGAGTCAATGGGCTGAATGGTCTGTTTTCCACCTGTATCTCTCTGTGGGTGGCAAGGTGGAGTTTCGTCTCTACCAAAGGAGGTGTAAGGCACTTCTTGCCTCCACCAGCCTGCAGGTCATCCTTGACAAAGTGTATCACCTGCTTAGCTCCCTGATCAGAGTCACGTGAGGCCTTGGGAGCAGATCGTGGATGATTGTATGAGCAACTGGTGCCTATTATATCCTGGTTATACAACCACTGATGCTAGACAGACAATCTCTGAATAGTATTGATAATGGCTGGGGTCACCCATCATATTAAGAAACTGCCCAGAAGGCAGCGGTGACAAACCACTTTTGTAGGAAATTCGCCTAGAACAATCATGTTCGTGGAAAGGCCATGATTGTCCCTGTCATATGACACGGCTCATAATGATGATGATGATGATCTGTGGCTTTGTGAAGCAATTGAACTCACCCTTTGGTGCATCAGAAGACCAGCACTCAATCAAGCTGATGGTTCACCATCCCATTCTGCCAGCAAATAATAACCATCAAATTCCCAAAAACGAAGAGTTTAAAAAGAGGACAATCCCACAGGCAGGCATTAACAGTGGAACCAGCTATCTAGCAATCTATGAGCAGTCAGTACTAAATCCCAGCTCGCATCCAATAGCTAATTTCCACCTTGGGACTACCCCATTAATTAAGTACCGCGTATCATAAAAAGTCTGGATAATTACAATAATAAACCGCTTGAAATAATCTTTATATCTGCCTAGGTTACTCATTCATGTCAAAAATTATCCACAAAACTACCCATTTCTGACCTGAGAACCCCTGCATATTGGTAGCTTTCAGGAATTTCTGAGTACAAACTCGATCACAGTCTATTGTGTGGGGGGAAAATGACAAAAGATCTTACTCCACTGAAACAATAACTGCATTCAGTTCTGTTGCACTCCTTCTTGATAGGGCATCATAGGGCAGCATTTCTAAAAGGGAAATGAAAGATTCAGTCATTGGCTGGCAAAAGAGCACAAGAATATCAGCGATACATGGCAAATTATATTCATGCTGTCCACCAGTGGCCAACCTCCCCCAATAACTCAGGTCCCGGCAACATCAGTTGGGACAGTACTGGGTTCACTGTCCATAGAGCCCACCATCTTACTGGAAGTCTCCAAAAATTTCAGAGTAGATGCTGTTCAAGTTCTTGTTAGCCTGCCTTTAATCTTCTATGGTCTGGTGATAATTTAATCTTGTATTCCCTCTGATAAAGGCCCTTGGGAGGTTTCCCAACACAAGAAACATGAAAATTGCTGTTGCATTAATACTTGCAGTTTCATCTGCCATAATAAATTGTTTCCAATTCAAATCACTTAATTTGTTTTCAAATACAATTTCCCTCCAGGTTGAATCAACAACCAATGAGATTACTCCATTATTGATCTCTCTGCAATCTCTCTGTGTTGGTCAAATGAATGATGTCAAGCAGGACATAATGTAGTGACTCCACTTATTCAGATAGTGTAGCACTTTAACAAAAACCTAGTTTAAATTAATGTAGAATTCTCAGCTCTGATTGAACAGTTCTGAAGGGTTTTAGCACTGGACATCTACCATTTTTGGCCACAGTCGCAAACAAATTCAAATGGCCACCCCATCTGTCAGTCAAAGTAAAAGAAGGAAATTGTTGAAACACTCAGCAGATCTGGCTGCTGCATCTGAAAGAGGAGACATGGAGCTAATGTCTCAGGTTAGAGTCCTTTTATTGGAATGGGGCAGAGAGCGGGGGAGAGGGTGGGTGTGTTTGAGTGGGGAGGGTGAGAGATTGATATTTCAGTGCTCACTCGATCGATGCCTCTTATCCTGTATACATCTATCAACTCATTTCTCATGCTCCTTCGCTCTGAAGGGATAAGCTCTAACTCACTCATCCTTTTCTTATAAGATGTGCCCTCTATTCGAGGCAACTTCCTGATAAACCTCCTCTGCACCTTCTCTAAGGTTTCCATATCCTTACTATTACGAGGCAATCAGATCTGAAATGCCCCTATAATAGCTTGCCAGTGATGCTGACAGAAGTACTCTGAATTTCTGGGAAACTGCTGAAACCTAGAGTGCTGGGAAACTCAAATGATACTGTTCAGCTGATGCTCCCAGAATGAAATTGGCTGATCAAATGCAGTTCCTCATTTTGCCACCATGCAGCGCTGTTGCACTTCCTGACAACCACAGTGCCAAGTAATCAGGGTACAATGCAGTTAGTTACAGAGTATATGCCTAGTGACTACCAAATCTGAATATGAATACACCACCATTTCAAAAATTAAAGCAAACCCTCAGTATGTATTGTGCAGATAATTAAGGTTTGGTGGTTGGGGTGGCAGTATTGGTGCAAGCAGGCATTTTCCGCTGAAGTCGGATGAGACTAAACTTGGTACTTGCATAGCCAAGGCATGGGGAGATTCAGTAATGATGTGAGCAATTGGGACTAGCATAAAGGTTAGTGTGGATATGATGGTTTGAATGCCTGTTCTGTGCAGGACAACTCTGAATACATCCTCAGCAAAGCAAAACAAAGTAACAAACATCCAATTTACAACAAGTGAAAACTGTACATATAGAAACCAATTTCCTCATTACAAATGGAATTGAATAAAATTCTAAATTGCTCTGGCAATTTATTATTCAGCTTCTCAATGGGACTGCTTGTGCTTTTCAATACTGAAAAATGATTCCGAGCTCATAGTATCCATCTTTGACCTTTGAGTTTGCAAATCTTTGCAAAGCCTAGCATCAAGCATGCATCTATTTCCAGGATATTAAACAGAATATTTGGAAAGGCAAATTCAGTTTGAGGGAGCTTGTGTGTAAATTTGCTACTGTGTTTTCTAAAGACAAAGATCAAAAGATAAGCCGCTCATACGCACATCAAAACATCAAGTGTGATCGAGGGTGTTGCCACACTTCCGGCACCGACGTGGCGTACCACCAGCTTACTAACCCTAACCATTCATCTTTCAAAAGTGTGAGGGAACTGAAGCACCCAGAGGAAACTCACGTGGTCACGGGGACAACAAACACACTCCTTACAGGCAGTGGTGGGTATTGAACACCAATTGCTGGTGCTGTGAAGTGTTGCACTAAACGCTGCGCTACTGTGCTGCCCCCTACATTACACAAATACACTTCTAAGGCATTTTACTGGTTGCTGATCAGCCTGGGACAATCCTGAAGTTGATGATAGATAAAGCCAAATTTGTTTCTTATTGTCACGTGCTCCTAGGTAGATTGAAAAGCTCATCTTGCATGTTATTCTCACAGTTCAATTCATTAGACAATGCATTGAGGTGGTACAAGGGAAAGGAACGACGGATGTGAATGCATGTTAGCTATTCTCTGAAGGATTAATTTACTAACTTACTCGCACTTCCTAAACACCAGCCACCACCGTGCATATAAATGACCGCCCGCCTCAGTCCCGCGTTCCGAGAGGCCGGCTCAAAGACGCGAACAGCTACCCCATTGAAGGTGGTGTCCACCACGGTGACGTTTATGTCAGACGTGGGCCCGACCATCTCGGCGACGGTGAGCAGCATCATCACCTCCATGTAGTGTTTCAGCCCAATGAACTCGGTCAGCTCTGCCTAGATTCGGACAAAGAAACAGGGACATCCAGGTTAATCCAATCACTGGCGTTTACGTAGTGACCACCTGCAGTCCTCCTCCAATTCTACTTTCCTGTCTATCACCCATTCCATTCACCCCACCATTAGCAGATGTATCTTCAGTTGCAGAGGCCCCAAGGACTCAACAGTGGGAATGAAAGGGTTAATGTATGAAGAGCAAGAATGGAAGAGCTAATATCTGAGGAAGGTTTGATGGCTCTGGGGCTGTACTCACCAGAGCTTAGAAGAATGAGGGGAAAACTCATTGAAACTACTGAATATTTAAAGTACCATATAGACTGGACAAGCTGAGCACGTTTCCTGTGGTGGGAGAGTCTAGGACCAGAGGGCACAGCCTCAGAATACAAGAACATTCGCTTTAAAACAGAAATGTACAAGAATTTCTTTAGCCAGATGTCAGCGAATATGTGGAATTTATTGCTAAGTCATTGGGTATATTTAAAGCAGAGGGTAACAGTTTCTGATTGTTCAGAACATCAAATGCTGTAGGGAGAAGGCAGGAGAATGGGGTTGGGAGGGAAAATAAATCAGCCATGGCAGAGCAGACTCGATGGGTCGAATAGCCTAATTCTGCTTCTGTGTCTTATGGAATAGGCTTCTTACCTTACAAGGTTAGCCAGGTTAGGTTTGTATCTACTGGAGGTTAAAAGAGAAATGGGATGGGACTGAAACACAACACTGTGGCAAGACAGATGTAGAAAAGCTGTTTCCACTTGTGGGAGGATCTAATGCGAGCAGCTGCTGTTTAAAATAAGGGACAGTTCATTGGACTGGATGAGTTTATTATACTCACGTGCACCGCGATACAATGGAAAGCTTTAGTTTTGTGAGGCGTCAGGACAGATCACGCCATACATAATTACATCGAGGTCATAAAACAAAACAGAGTGCAAAGGTAATACCAAAGTAAATGTTATCAAAGTACATGTATGTCACCATATACAACCCTGAGTTTCATTTTCTTCCAGGCTTTCACTGGAAAATAAAGTATTTGTGAAACGCTATACATCAAGACTGACAACCAGCGTGCAAAAGAAAGAGAATAATACTGAGAACATGAGATAGGTTGTGGAAACCGTTCTATGTTGCAGTGAGTGAGGCCTGATGGTTGTTGGGTCACAACTGTTCCTGAACACAGTGGTGTGGGACCCAAGGCTTCTGTACCTCCTACCCGATCGTGGGAACAAGAAGAGACCATGGCCTGGATGGTGGGGATCCACGATGATGGATGCTGCTTTATTGTGGCAGTGCTCCTTGTAGGTGTACTCAGGGATGGGGAGGGCTTTGCCTGTGTTGGACTGGGCAGTATCCACCACTTTCTGTAGACTTCTCCATTCCTGGACATTGGTACTTCTATACCAGGCTGTGACTCAACCAGTTAGGCCACACTGCACTGTTATGCATCTATCAACCTTATCAAAGTCTCAGATGACATGCCAACTCTATGCAAACACAATTCAGATCACAAGATGCTGCAATCAGGAACAATAAGCAATCTGCCAGAGGAACTCAGCAGGACAAACAGCATCTCTGGAGGAAAGGAACTGTCCGGGTTTTTGCTAAAAACACTGCAGCAGGAGTGAGTAGAGAGGGGAGATGGCTGGAATCATGGGCTGAAGACTGTGTAGAAGCTCTTACTGCTTCACCAGTCATCTCTCAGAAAAACCGCAAGTAGCCTAGGGCAGCACTGTGGCAGATTATGCAGAGCACTGCCTCAAGGGTCCAGTGATTCAAGTTCAATTCTGACCTCGAGTGCTGTCCGTATGGAGATAGCTTGCAATTCCCATCTCTTCATGGGTTTCTACTGGGTGCTCCAGTTTCCATAAAGCCATTAAGACATAGGAGCAGAATTAGCCCACACAGCACACTGAGTCTGCTCGTGGCTGAGTTAATATCCCTCTCAACACCCACCATTCCCCTGCCTTCTTCCTGTAACCTTTGATGGGCGCTTCATTCTTCTAAACTCCAACGAGTACAAGCCCAGAGCCTTCAAATACTCCTCATACATTAACCCTTTCTTTCCTGGGATCATTTTCATGAAATTCCTTTGATACCCCTTCAATGCCAGCACATCGTTTCTTATATAAGGGGCCCACAACTGCTCATAGTTTTCCAAGTTCATTCTGAGCAATGCCTCCTCAGCATTACATTCCATCCTCTAGAAACAAATGCTAACATTGCATTTGCTTTCCAGACTCAACCTGCAAGTTAACCTTTAGGAAATCCTGCACAACGACCATCAAGTCCCTTTGCACCTCTGGATTTTTGAACTTTCTCCCCATTTAGAAAATAGTCTTCAGCTTTATCCCAACTACTGAAGTGCACACTATATTCCATCTGCCACTTATTTGCCCTTCTCTTAATCCAAGTCCCTCTGCAGACTCCATGTTTCAATGCTGCCTGCCCCAGCTCCCACTTATGCATCTTCATGTTATCTGTACACTTGGCCATGAATCCATTAATTCCTCCATCCAGATCATCGACATATAGTGTGAAAAAGAAGCGGTCCAAACACTGACCCTGTGAAACATTGCTCGTCGCCAGCAGCCAACCAGAAAAGGCCCCTTTTATTCCCACTTTTTATCTTTTGCCAGTTAGCCAGTTTTCTATCCCTGCTAATTTCCTCCCACATTCCATTAAACCAAGGGGTTCCTAACCTTTTTTATGCCATGAACCCTTATCATTGACAGAGGGGTCCATGGACCCTAGGCTGGGAAGCCCCGCATTAAACCCTTGGTTTTGTAGATTAATTTACCTGCTGTAAGTTGCCCTGAGTGTGTAGGAGGGTGTAGAATCTGAGCGGAAGTAAATGGGAACAAGTGGAGAATAAAATGTAGGATTAGTGGAGAAATGGATGCTTGATGGCCAGGGTGGCACAGAAGCATAATAGCTAGTGTCATACAGCACTTCAGGGTTCGTTTTCTGCCACTGTTTATTTGGAGTTTGTGCATTCTCCCTTGACAGCGTGGGTTTCCTCTGGGTGCTCCAGTTTTCTCCTACATTCCAAAGGTGTACAGTTAGTGTAAGGGTCAGTAGGTTGTGGACATGTCACATTGGCATTGGAAGCATGGCGACATCTGGTGTCATCTCGGGGCACTGCAACAATGGTGAGAAGTGGTTTCTGGTCAAGAGCAGTAGCTGTTTCGTGAGCTGCAGAGAAACAACATTATCACATGGATATCAAGGAACCTTCAGAATGAGGTACTAGTTATTGAATGTGTTTAAAAATAAAATGATTTGATGTTTCGATGTATATGCAACAACTAAAGCTAATCTTTAAACAGAATTCGGCCATTAAGCCCAACGAGTTTGCTCTGCCATTCCACCATGGCTGATTCATTATCCCTCACAACCCCATTCTCCTGCCTTTTCCCCTATAACCTTTGACACCCTTTCTAGTCAAGAACCTGTCAACCTCTGCCTTCCAAACAAGGGAAAATCTGCAGATGCTGGAAATCCAAGCAACACACACACACACACACACACACACACACACACACGAGGAGCTCAACAGGCCAGGCAGTATCTATGGAAAAGAGTAAACAGTTGATGTTGTTTCGGGCTGAGACCCTTCGGGAGGACCGGAGAAAAAGATGAGGAGTCATGTATACCCAGTGACATGGCCTCCAGAACCATTGGTGACACTGAATTCCACAGATTCACCACACTCTGGTTAATTAAAGTCCTCCTACTCCTTCTATTTTGAGGCTGTGCCTTCTGGTCCTAGAAACATCTTCTGGAAGCATCAGCTGGAAACATCTTCTCATACATCAACCCTTTCATTCCTGGGATCATTCTCGTGGACCTCCTCCGGACCTGTCCCTGTCCCTAATGGCTTTGATTAGAAGTCAAAGTAAGAAGGTGGGAGGAGGAGAGGAAAAAGTGTAAGATAGTAGGGAGAGAGTTAACCTCCCCCTCTCCCGGTTTCACCCGTCACCTACTACCTTATATTTCCTCCTGTCCTCCACACCCACTCCCTCATTCTTCCTCTGACCTCTAACCTCAATTTTCGACCAAAGTTGATTAAAGGTCTCGGCCAGAAAAGTCGACTGTTTATTCTTTTCCATAGATATTACAGGTCCGTGTCCATGTTCTTCCAACATTTTGGGTACACTTTATTCTGCATTGTTATTGTCAAAGTAAAATTTATTATCGAAGTATGTCTATATTACCATCCACTACCCCTTCAGATTTATTTTCTTGCAGGCATTTACAGGAAAAAGTAGAACAGAATTTACGAAAAACTATATATAAACAAAGACAGACAAACAGCCAATGTGGAAATGAAGACAAGTTGTGGAAATGAAGACAACTTATGCAAACAAAAGCACCACACACAAAATGCTGGAGGAACTCTGCAGTTCAGGCAGCATCGATGGAAAAGAGTGGGCAGTCGACATTTTGGGACGCGACCCTTCATCAGAACTGAAAAGGGAGAAGATGCCCATATAAAAAGGTGGTGGGGGGGGGGGTGGGAAAGAGGCTACCTGGAAGATACTAAGTGAAGCCAGGTGAATGGAAAAGGTCAAGGACTTGAGAGGGAAGAACCTGATGGGAGAGGAGAGTCGACAGTAGGAGAAAGGGAAGGAAGAGGGGACCCAGGGGCCAGTAATAGGCAGGTGAAAAGAAGTGAGAGGTCAGAGTGGGGAATAGAGGACAAAGGGGTGAATTTTGTTCACCAGAAGGAGACATCAATGCTCATGCCGTCAGGTTGGAGCGTACCCAGATGGAATACAAGGTGTTGCTCCTCTACCCTGGGGGTGGCCTTATCTTGGCACAAAAGTAGGCCATGGACAGAACAGGAATAGGAGTCAGAACGAAAAATGTTTGGCTACCAGAAAGTCCCACTTGTGGTGGATAATGCAGAGGTGCTCAACAAAGTGGTGCCCCAAAATGCAAACAATAGATTATACTAATCATGAGTTGTAATGAATCCTTGAAAGTGAGCCTGTAGGTTGCAGAATCAGTTCAGGGTTTTGGTGAGTGAAGTTCTCCAAACTGGTTCAGGAGCCTGATGGTTGTAGGTTATTAATTCTTGAGCCAGGTGATGTGGGGTGTAAGGCTCTTTGCCTTCTGCCTGATGTTAGTAGTGAGAAGAGTGCATGGCCTGGATGGTGGGGGTCTCTGATGATGGACTCGGCACTCCAAGTAAATGTGCTCCATGGTGGGGAGGGCTTTCTCCATTTCTTTGTAGACTTTTCTCTTCCTGGGCATTGGTGCTTCCATACTAGGCCATGATGCAACAAGTTCAGATACTCTCCAGTGTACATATATAGATGCTTTGTAAATGTTTATTTGCCCTCTTCTTTTCTCAAACTGAAGGCTATTTTACAATGTCTATTTACACTATGTTGCAGTCAGATTTCAGATCAAAATTGAAAGTAACTTTATTATCAAAGTATGTATATGTCATTGTAGGCTACCCTGAGATTCACTGCCTTCCAGATGTTCACAGTAGAACAAAGAAATAGAACAGAATCACTGAAAAACTTCACAAAGGAAGACTGACAAACAACTAATGTGCAATTGAAGACAATCTACGCAAGTACAAAACAAATCAAATAATAAGACCCAATAATTAATAAATAAATAGTACAGAGAATATGAGTTGTAGAGTCCTTGAGAGTGAGATTTTAGGTTTTGGAATTATTTCAATGTCGACTTGGGTGAAGTTATCCATGCTGGCTCATGAACCTAATTGTTTAAGATTAAACAGAGAGCCAAGTCTCAAAACATGCAATTTTCTTTGAGATGTTACAAATCTTTGCTGGCCGTTTTGCTGGCATTTCATAACCAGTCTCTACACTGAGCACTCACAGTGCACTTCATGCAAACAAGTAATTAGGTATCTCGGACCACAAGCTTGGCAGGACAGCACACCTGCACCGTGCACAGGAACCTGCCCACAGTCCCAACTACTCAGGGTGTAATGGATAAGGCAATGGCCTCTGAAGCCAGGGATTGTGGGTTCAAGTCCCACCTGGGTTGATGAAGAACTTTGCTTTAGGGAGAGCCTAACCACTGGGAAAATGCCTCTCTCATGGCAGAGAGCTGTCATGGTCCTACTACCCAAAAAGGGAGATCTTCCCCGCTAAAGAACTGGCGTAACAGTGTCCCTCTTGTGCACGGACTACAGGATCTTTGGCCAGGCAATGGCCAACCTTCTTGGTTCGGTATTGAGACAGGTGATCCATCCTAACCAATCTTACACAGTCTCAGGCTGCTCCATCCAGGACAATGTCCACCTAGTACGGGACCTGATCCACCTGCTCCAGGAGACTGGTTCCCCGGCAGCGTTTCTTTCTCTTGGCCAGGAGAAGGCATTTAACCAGGTAGACCACAGCTTCCTGGTGGGCACTCTGCAAGCTTTTGGGCACAGATAATACTTTGTGGCCAGATTTTGTGGCCTATATGCTGCCGCAGAGTGTCTTGTTAAGATAAATGGATCACTGACAGCACCCACTCCCTTCGGAAGAGGAGTGTGTCAGGGGTGCCCCATGTCCATCAAATTGTATGCTATCTGTGTCAAGCCATTTCTGAGCCTTCTTTGCCAAAGGCTGACAGGTCTGGTTCTGCACAAACTGGACATGGAGGTCATCCTCTTGGCCTATGTTGATATGTTGATGACATACAGTACTCCTCATGGTGACAGATCCCAGTGACCTGCAGAGGATGCACAAGTGCCAAGAGGTTTTCTCAGTGGCGTCCTCCACTAGGATCAACTGGGCAAAATGTTCCAGACTCTTAGTGGGTCAGTAGCAGGTGGACACCCTGCCAGAGGAGATGAGAGCTTTTGAGTGGAGCATCAGCCATTTCCTCTATCTGGGAGTCTACCATAGTCCTTCTGGGGAGACCTGGCTGGCGAACTGGCAGGACCTGGGGACAAAAGTCATGGTCCGGCCTTGGGGCTAGTCAGTCCTCCTCAGGGTGCTTTCCTATCGAGGCAAGGTGGTGGTCATTATCCAGCTGGTGGGCTCCATGTTGTTGTACCAGATGGTCACGTTGGCCCCTCTTGCCCCTTTTGTCACAAGAATGCAGAGGAAGTTAATGGATTTCTTCTGGGGTAACAGGAAACACTGGGTCTCCACGGTGGTCTTGAGTCACAGTGGGAGAGGGTGGACAGTCACTAGTGTGTGTACGTATGCAGCTGGCAGCTCTCCGCCTCAGGACCCTGCAGAAATTCCTGTACGCCAAGCACCCTCCCAGGTGGCACGTGTTGGCGACATTCTTTCTCTAGAGGGACAGGCGTTAGCTGTGCTGCTTTGTGGAGTCTGCCCGGATTCTATCAGCACCTGCTGAGAGTCTGGAACATGGTTGCCTCAGGCCGGGAATCCCCTCCTCTGGCAGAGGGCGGAGTCCTGGCCAACCCTTGCCCTACCTCAATGGATGTCAGTGTGGCTCAGGTGTGTGGAATGACTCAGAATGAGCCGCTTGTCGGGCCCAGGCCCCACAATCTTATCTGAGAGCCGAGTCCACACAACTTGATCCATCTCCGCTCGACACCCACAATCCCATTCAGGGATGCAAGTAGTAGGTATCTGTGTGGGCTGCTGCTCCACACCTTCCACTTCCTAGCCCTTGTCCACTGTCCTGACACACCATGGCAGTCTGTCTTTCCACCTGGCGGTGAGGGGGTCCCCAATGGAGGTCCCTTTATGAAGGAGTTCTTCCCATCACCTGAGGGATCTGAGTTGGAGAGTGCTGCAGAGAGCGGTGCCCTGCAATAAGTTCTTTAGTTTGTACACTGACCTCCCAGCCGCATGTCACTTCTGCGGGCTGGAGGAGACCGTGTACCACATGTACATGGAGTGTGTGAGACTGCAGCCCCTTTTTGTATATCTGTGTCGGCTGCTTCACGCCTTCTGGTTGCATTGTAGCCCCACCCTATTTATATAGGATCATTATAGTGAGGAGGGGGCAGGGACAGATGAGGATGTCATTGTCAACTTGCTCCTGGGGCTGGCAAAATCAGCCATCCGTGGGCCTTGGAAACGGGTGGCGGGACGATCTGCCCGGGCAGACTGCCTAGCAATGTTTAGGGGTTATGTTCGTGCCCGGGTAAATATTGAGAAAGAACACGCACTGTCCACAGCGACCATAGAGGCATTCAGGGACCACTGGGCTCCGCAGGGGGTAATTGCCATCATTGACAGAAATGGAAACATTTTGGTTTAATGTGTGCTGTCTATTTGTAGTGAAGTGATTGTGTTAGTCACTGGCTTGTATATATAGCACAGAATTTGTAATGAAGATATTTTGCATATAGAAAAGGGAATCTCACAAACTACCACGCATTTTTGCCAGTTACATGAAGATGGAACAGCAGCGCAGTGTGAACAAGCTGCAAATAAAGATAGTTTCTTGAGGGCGACTTCTCACCTTTGATGCAAACAAGGCAATCCGCCAACTGACTTGACAGCTATTGAATCTATCCTGGTATCATTTTGCAGAAGGATCGTACTTAATCCAAAGAATTGACTTTGGAACTGCACTTCACTTTCTAAGACTCCATCCAGGGTTGGTCTAAAAATAATGGTCTAACTGCTCTTTTGAGAAAAAAATCTGAAGTTCAAATTTTCCCTCTACTCTGCACTGATTACTAATTATTGAACTGCATTAAGATTCCCAGTTTATAATCTATACATTTTAAAATATCTTTCAAGATTTATCTGTTGTTGACAACTTACTTATTGCCTTTTATGCTGCTGGCATTTAGGGCAGCAATGAAGGTCCTCCATCTCTGCCTATCACACACAGATATAGAAGGATTTTTCATTGCTGTTTCCATAACAATTTTGTTTTAGCAGTTAGGGTTGTTAGCCCTGAGATGAACCACTGACCTGGAGGATCTGTGGACCATTCTTAGTAAGGCATCTACTCTTTGACCTGTTGGCTTTGGTGACCCTACTAACAAGAAAAGCAAAAAGCCCCGACTCCAGCCACATTGAGGCGTTGAGGCACGCAAGGCTCCAAACCCTACGACAAGGTGTGGTCCTCTTGGAGTTGTTGACGACACCAGTATTTAATGCCTTGGAACTGATCGTCTTAATGGGGGACTCAAGCTAAGACCCAACGACATTATAAATGAATCTGGAGTCACTGAATGAAGAGCAGATTTCCCTTTCTAGAGGGCTTTAGCATCAGTCAAGGTTGTGTAGTCACCAATACTGGCACCTAAGTTGCAGATCTGCCCAAGAGATGTGTAGAGGCGGAGGGCAAGGTGAAGAGGAAGGCATAGCAGAGACAAGTGAAAGTGAAAGTGAGAGAAGTCCCGATGTCTTATCGATTGAAGCACTGGGCCAAATTGGAAAGGTCAGTTATGGGCCAAGTCATGGCAGCGGCATCCAGACCCAGGAGCTGGCCGAGAGTGAGGGCGAGTTGAGCACCAGGCCGTATTGACAAGGTCAAGGTGTTGGGAACAGAGGCGAGGAGCAGGCCGGTTCTGCAAGCTGCTCTGTGACATTTACTCATCTCTGCGCTAAACTGAGGCTGTGGCCTACTCCGGCTGCAGTGATGCCTGGCTTAGTGTCTTTTGTAAAACTTCAGTTCTGAATGCTATTTGCTTACTTATAATTGTTTGACTTGTTTTCATTCTGGGTATTGGGTATTGCTGGTCTATCTTTTTTTTTAAATCGGTTTCTTGTTTTGCAGCTCTCTGTAAGAAGATGAATCTCAAGGTTGTACAATGTATACATACTTTGATAATAAATGCACATTGAACTTTGACTATTGGAATTCGTAGCAAGTTGTGAACATCTATTGTGAAAAGCAGCTTCTCCTCAACCGACAGTGTTTACACTTCCCACAGCCTCGGGAAAACAGCCAACATAATTAAGGACCACCTCCTACCCCAGTCATTCAAGTCAAAGTCCAAGTAAATTTATTAGCAAGGTGCATGCTGTTGTATACCAAAGTACATCTTCTCTGTACTGCTGTCTCCCATCAGGCAGAAGATACAAAAGCTTAAAATATGTACTGTCAGGCTCAAGGGCAATTCATGACCCACTGCTATACGATTCATTATTGCACCCCTTGATTGATAGAGATAAAGGTTTGATCTCATTCTGCCTCACTATGGTGCTTACTGTACCTGCACTGCACTTTCTCAGCAACTCTTACAGTACATTATGTTATTGTTTTTCTCTTTGTATTTCCTCAATGTACTTTTGTTTTGGAATGATCTATCAGGATAGTTTGCAAACAAAAGATCGTGGTAAGGAAGGCAAATGTAATGTTAGCATTCATTTCGAGAGGACTAGAATACAAAACCAAGGATATAATGTGGAGTGTTTATAAAGCACTGGTCAGACTTCATTCATCTTTTCTGAGATATGGGGCTCAAAACTGCTGACATACTCCAAGTGTGGCCACTAGTGTCTTACAGAGCCTCAGTATTATCTCCTTGTTTTTATATTCTATTCCCCTTGAAATAAATGCCAACATTGCATTTGCCTACTTTACCACAGACTCAGCCTGTAAATTAACCTTCTGGGAGTCTTGTGCAAGGACTCCTAAGACCCTCTGCATTAGCTTGTTTACATCTGGGTAGCACTGGACTTGTCACATCTAGTGATTAATCCAATGACAGTGCTATC
This sequence comes from Hemitrygon akajei, assembly GCF_048418815.1. Lineage (NCBI taxonomy): Eukaryota > Metazoa > Chordata > Chondrichthyes > Myliobatiformes > Dasyatidae > Hemitrygon > Hemitrygon akajei. The sequence continues at coordinate 188,731,186 of NC_133126.1, read as the reverse complement.
TCCACTGTCCATCATAACACAGAAAGTGCTGGAGGAACTCAGCAGGTCCTGAAACATGGACTGTTTATTCCTACCCATGGGTGAGCCTGGCCTGGTGAGCTCTTCTAGCATAGTATTTTGTGTGTGTTACTCTAAATTTCCAGCATCTGCAGAACCTCTTACGTTTTTGATTTGAAATTTACATCATGTTGATAACAAGACCACAAGAAAAAAAATATGCCATTCAGTCCATTGTGTCTGGTCTGTCATTCAATCATGGCTGATTTATTATCCCTCTCAACTTTCTTCTCCTGCCTTTTCCCCCCTCCATCTCCACTGGCACCCTTACTACCTAAGCACCCATCACCGTTCGCTTTAACTTACCCAATGGTTTGCTCTCCACAGCTGTCTGGGACAAAGAATTCCAGAGTCAGGTTGTGTGATATTACAAATATGATAGCTTCAAACAATGAAGAGAAAATCTGCAGATGCAGGAAATCCATGCAACAGACACAAAATGCAGGAAGAACTCACAGACCAGGCATGAAGATCAATTTATCAAACTTCCGGTAATTGCTGTCCCCTCCACCATTCCCGTTTCTCTCTCCTCATCCCCGTACTTGTCCATCACCTCCCTTTGGTGCTCCTCCTCTTTGTGTTTCTTCCATGATCTACCCTCTCCTATCAGATTCCCAGCTCTTTACTTCACCCCTCCCCCCCAGCTTCTTGATCTTATTTCTCATCTTTTTGTCCCCCCCCCCCCACCCGTCCTGATGAAGGGTCTCTACCTGAACCATCAACTGTTTACTCTTTTCCATAGACGCTGCCTGGCCTGCTGAACTCCTCCAGCATTTTGTGTGTGTGTTGCTTAGCTTCAAACAAAGCTGGCCTGCTCAAGAATGGGCAAACAGGAATCTTTATCAACCATCACCAGAACAAGTATAACCCACTGTAATCTATAACCCCATGGGCTTGGCATGTCCCTTGCTATGTCCAATGGTAGGATGGAAGACCATTGCTTCAGATTTACTGTGCTTCTAACCAATCTGTTCAGCATAGTTACAACACTGGCATCTACCCAACCGTGTGGAAAATTGCCAAGGAATCTCCTATACACAAGTACAAGGACAAATCCAACCTGATTAGTAACCATTCACTCTCAAACATCAGCAGATTTTGGAAACAAGAGAAAATCTGCAGATGCTGAAAATCCGAGCAGCTCATGACTATGTGGCTAAGCATAACTCAAATACCATCTATAAATTTGCTGATGATACAACCATTGTTGGTAGAATCTCAGATGGAGACTAGAGTGAGATACGCCAACTAGTGGAGTGGTGCCGCAGCAACAACATCAGTAAGACGAAAGAGCTGATTGTGGACTTCAGGAAGGGTAGGACGAAGGAACACATACCAATCTCAGAGGGATCAGAAATGGAGAGAGTGAGCAGTTTCAAGTTCCTGGGTGTCAAGATCTCTGAGAACCAAACCTGGTCCCAAGATATCAATGTAGTTATAAAGAAGGCAAGACAGCATCTATACATCATTAGGAGCTTGAAGAGATTTGGTATGTCAAAAAATACACTCAAAAACTTCTATAACCGTGGAGAGCATTCTGACACAGTGCATCACTGTCTGGTATGGGGTGGGGGCTACTGCACAGGACCTAAAGAAGCTGCAGAGGGTTGTAAATTTAGTCAGCTCCATCTTGGGTACTATCCTACAAAGTACCTAGGACATCTTCAAGGAGCGGTGTCTCAGAAAGGCAGCATCCATTATTAAGGACCTCCAGCACCCAGGCCATGCTGTTTTATCACTGTTACCATCAGGTAGGAGGTACAGAAGCCTGAAGGCACACACTCAGCGATTCAGGAACAGCTTCCTCCCCTCTGACATTCAATTCCTAAATAGACATTGGACCCGTGAACACTACCTCACATTTTAAAATATATAGTATTTCTGCTTTATGCACAGTTTTTAATCTATTGAGTATACATATATTGTAATTGCAAACAACAACACACACAAAATGCTGGTGGAACACAGCAGGCCAGGCAGCATCTATAGGGAGAAGCACTAAAAGACCACACCAAGAGCACCAGACACAGTATATCACACCAGCCGACTCACAGGTGAAGTGTCGCCTCACCTGGAAGGACTGTCTGGGGCCCTGAATGGTGGTGAGGGAGGAAGTGTAAGGGCAGGTGTAGCACTTGTTCCGTTTACAAGGATAAGTGCCAGGAGGGAGATCGGTGGGAAGGGGTGGGGGGGGTGGAGTGGACAAGGGAGTCGCGTAGGGAGCGATCCCTGCAAAAAGCAGAAAGGGGGGGGAGGGAAAGATGTCCTTCCAGGTGAGGCGACACTTCACCTGTGAGTCGGCTGGTGTGATATACTGCATCCGGTGCTCCCAGTGTGGCCTTTTATATATTGGTGAGACCCGACGTAGACTGGGAGACCGTTTCGCTGAACACCTACGCTCGGTCCGCCAGAAAAAGCAGGATCTCCCAGTGGCCACACATTTTAATTCCACGTCCCATTCCCATTCTGATATGTCTATCCATGGCTTCCTCTATTGTCAAAATCAATCCAAACTCAGGTTGGAGGAACAACACCTTATATACCGGCTGGGTAACCTCCAACCTGATGGCATGAAAATTGACTTCTCTAACTTCCGTTAATGCCCCTCCTCCAACTTCTTACCCCATCCCTGACATATTTAGTTGTTTGCCTGTTCTCCATCTCCCTCTGGTGCTTTCCTCCCCCCTCCTTTCTTTCTCCTGAGGCCTCCCGTCCCATGATCCTTTCCCCTCTCCAGCTCTGTATCACTTTCGCCAATCACCTTTCCAGCTCTTAGCTTCATCCCACCCCCTCCGGTCTACTCTATCATTTCGCATTTCCCCCTCCCCCCACTACTTTCAAATCTCTTACTACCTTTCCTCTCGGTTAGTCCTGACGAAGGGCCTCAGCCCGAAAAGTCGACAGCGCTTCTCCCTATAGGTGCTGCCTGGCCTGCTGTGTTCCACCAGCATTTTGTGTGCGTTGTTGTTTGAATTTCCAGCATCTGCAGATTTCCTCGTGTTTGCTTGATATATTGTAATTGATTAGTTTATTTATTTATTATTATTACCTTTTTGTTCTTCTTCTATATTATGCATTGCATTGAATCTCTGCTGCTAAGTTAACAAACCACGGCACATGCCGGTGATAATAAACCTGACTCTGATTCTGACACATACAACGCTGGAGGAACTCAGCAGGCCAGGCAGCATCTATGGAAAAAAGTACAGTCGACGTTTTGGAATGAAACCCTTCGGCAGCAAATGATGGAAGCGAGCCATGAGTGTGTCATTCCTAATCATCTGCCTCTGACCACATTAGAGCATTGGTTCACGTATGGACCAGAGAACAGAATTCCAAAGGGGAGATAGAAATGACTGCCCTTGACATCAAAGAAGCATTCATTGAACGTGGTCCCAACGCCAGATCAGAAACAGAATCAGATTTATCATTGACGTATGCACCATAGAACAGTAAAGTTTCTTCAGTATACAACAATATGCTGAACACTTAATCTACTCTATGATCAATTTATCTCTTCCCTCCTAACCCTCCATTTTTCTATTATCCATGTCCCTATCCAAGACTTTCAAAAATGCCCCGAATGTAGATTCCTCTACCCCTACCCCTGACAGGGCATTTAATGTGCTCACCACTCTGATTAAAGACATATGTCATGGAATGTCTCATTTTGCAGCATCAGTACAGTGCAATACATAAAAATTACAATTATAATAACACATACAGTGGGTTCTGGTTATTTGGGCCATTGGTTATTGGTTAAAGAACAAACACTAATCAAGAAAATGTCTAGGATTCCCTTTGTTTACTTGATATACTGTGCTGCTTAACTGAACAGGAGACCTGCTGAACTGGTTCTAACTAGCAACTCAGCCCAAAACATCGACTGCTTACTCTTTTCCATAGATGCTGCCTAGTCTGCTAAGTTCTTCCAGCACTTTGTGCATGTTTCTTGGATTTCCAGCATTAGCAGATTTTCTCATCTAGGTTCTAACTAGCATTAGGCACCTGTACGTACTTATGTTGCTGTTAAACACTACACTGTGCTCAGGGCAAGCAGTTCTTAAAATAGCATCAGTCACGTGTGTTTGTATTCAAAAAGCAGTGATTTTTGTCACTGATAGTTGGTGAGAAATTAACATTAAGACAATTCAGAACTGTTTTGCTCACTGTGGTTTCCAGTATTCAGGCTTGGAGGCGTCAGAAGTGGCTGGGAGTGAAAAGGAAATGATTTCACTACTTCAGCAAGTTAGGGACTATGAAGAATTAAGGCTTTAACAAGGATCTTCAATGTAATGATGAAAATTAAGATTTGGAGGACGCTGTCGTTGAAAGTATTGTATGAAGGCAGTCTATTATCAGCACTGATTTAGTTCTTGAGGAATTATCACAGTTTTATAGTACTGTAGCACTTTTGATATTAATGGTAACGTTCCAATTTGTTCTGCATTTCAATTAATACACAATTTGTTACTCAGTTTGTCTTGCTTAGAACTTTTATAAAAACTACTTCCATGAAGTAGTTTTGGCTAATTGGGCCAAAATGTACTAGTTATGTTCTGTCCCAATTAACCAGAACCCACTGTACAAATAAATAACTAGTGCCAAGAGAGAGCAAAATAGTGTGTGTTCATGGACTGTACAGAGATATGGTGGAGGGGGATAAGCTGTTCCTATAATGTTGAGTGGTCAAACTGGAGTCACTGAATTGAAGAAAGAGAGTTCCAATATTTCACATCAAGCCTTACAGACATGTTTGTAGCTGTTGGATGTCAAGCATCCCAACCCCAGGACATGATTGTATAAGTTTCTCAGGGCTGAAACATTGTTAGCTGCTTCATCAATGACAGTTCATCCATGAAAAGGTCACTGTAAGGATGTGCATTCAACTCTGATGATGTTCAACTCTGTTTGCATATCCTCAGCAACGGAGCAAACCTTTGCCAACTTCCGAAAAGACCTGAACAACCTTCAAGCATGACTGATAACTGGAAAGTCATAATCATGCCTGAGAAGTGTCAGACAATGACCATCTCCAACAAGAGAGAACATGCCCGCCTGCCCTCGACAATGCAGTGCCACAGTGCTACTATAGTACCGTAGTGGTTGGTATAACACTTTACAGTGTCAGCAACTGGGGTTACAATCCCCACCACTCTCTGTGAAGAGTTTGTACATTCTCCCCATGTCTGTGTGGGTTTCCCCCAGTCAACTTGGTTTCCTCCCACTTTCCAAAGATGTACCAGTTACTGAGGGTTACTGCGTTGTGGGTAAGTAATGTTGGCATCGGAAGCATGGTGACACTTCCGGGCTGCCCCAGCACAATCGTTGAACAGTGCTGGTCATTAGTTTGGGAATAGCTGTGGATTTGACATGTTCCATATCAAACTGGTGATTAGTTAAACTCCGATGTGCCGTGTTTTAAAATGCTTTTGCTCCAACCTCCTTTTCAGTGCATGTTCCAGTTTGCTCTGCTACATTCAGTTTCTGACATACTCAAACCACCCCATCTGGCACCAACAATCATTCCATGCACATATTTCTTCCCCATTCTGATGTTTGGCCTGGACAACAACTGAATCACTTCAGATTCAGATTCAGTTTATTGTCATTTAGAAACCACAAATGCAATGCAGTTAAAAAATGAGACAATGTTCCCCCAGAATGATATCACAAAAGCATATGACAAAACAGACTACACCAGAAAATCCACGTAACGTTTGGCAATCCCCAATCCAGAGTCCGGAGAGGCTGCTGCGTATTAATATCACGTTACTATCTAGCGCGTTCCCAGGAAAGGAGCTCCAAATCCACCAGACAGACAAGACCAAAAACTAAAGCTACAAGACCTGCACAAAACCACATAGTTACAACATATAGTTACAACAGTGCAAACAATAGCATAATTGATAAAAAAACAGACTATGGGCACAGTAAAAATAGTCCAAAGATGTTAAAGGACGCCGCCATCTTGGATCTTGTCCATAACACTTGACCATATCCTGCATGCTTTTATGCTTGAGTTGCTGCCACATGATTTGCTGATTAGATATTTGCATCCAAGTATACCTAACAAATGGCCTCTGATTGTATTACGAAAAGCTCAGTCAAACTGGAAGAAATTCCCTGTTGATCTTGAAGCTGTTTCCTGACCTTGGAAATACTGCTGCGTTTAAGAACTCAACAAACTGGGCAATGTCCTTGAATACAAGGATAGAGCTCTGCCAATGGTGCATGTAGCACTAAATTATAGTGTTAGATTGGCTCTAATGTGGCTTAGGCAACATTTTATAGTGCTCAGCAGTAGGTTGCTTGCCTTCTGAGAGAGAAGGCTATAGATTCGAGCCTCAGTCCAGTAACTAGGGTGCTTAAACAACGCCACTCGATAAAAATGAACCAAAGATCTCACTCTTATTTCATGTTCTTGTTATTTATTGCTATTTATTTACATTTGCACATGTACAGTTTGTTGTCTTATTTTTTTATTTTATTGAGATACAGCATGGAGCAGCACTTCCAGCCCTTCAAATTTAACACTAGCCTAAACACAAGACAATTTACATGACAAATAGTATGTCTTTGGACTATAGGAGGAAACCAGAGCACGTGGAGGAAGAAATCCATGCAGTCATGGGGAGGGTGTACAAACTCCTTCCAGGCAGCGGTGGGAATTGAGCCCGGATCACCTGTACTGTAAATTGTTGTGCTAACCACTCACTACGCTACCGTGCCACCCTAAGAGGGGGGAGCAGTCTTCTGCACTCTTGGTCTTTTATTGATCCTGTTGTAGTTACTATTCTATAGATTTGCTGGGTATGCACACACACTTTGTACTTTGTATCAGCAGATTAACCAGTCACTTCCTTCGCTGCAGTTTGTAGAACCTGCACATGTCAGATACTGGATTTGACTACACTATAATGAAAAGAAAAGGCTTTGCATTCTTGTAAGTACTTCAGGTCATTCTAAAAAGTAACACACACAAGATGCTGGAGGAACTCAGCGTGTCAGGCAACATCTATGGAAATGAATAAACAGTCGGCGTTTATCAAGTCATTCTAAAGCACTTAGCAGCCAATAAACTACTCATTCATCTGTGCTGTTGAAAAGGTTTTTTTTAAATAAGTACTTGGAAGGGAAAATCAATTGCATGGTTACTGGAAGACGCCACCGTTTAAAATAGTAAACTGATCAATACAAGTATTTAAGGATGTGAGAAGTCTTTTTCCAAGGCAACAACAAAAAAGGAATGAAATCTACCGTCAGCCCACATGGTCCGCACATTGCCAGAACCAGATAAGTCTCTGCTGTTCACATATGATGCATATCCCTCCATTACATGTGTTTTCAGCCTCTTGAGCACAACTGATAGGGGTATACGAGAGGATAGATCGAGTGGACAGCCAGCACCCATTTTCCAAGAGCAGAAATGACTAATAGGAGACAACATCATGTTAAGATGATTAGGAGAAAGTATGGGGGGGGTGGGGGAGGCAATGTCCGAGGTAACAAAGATGGTAGGTATATAAAACACACAGCCAGGGATAGTAGTAGATGCAGATACATTAGAGATATTCAAGAGACTTGTAGATATGCACAAGGATGTAAGAAAATGGTAGACTATGCAGTAAGGAAGCGTTAGGTTCACCTTACAGAATGTTTTAAGGTCGGTACAAAATTGTGGGCCAAAGGGCCTGTACTGCTGTACATTCTATGTTTGATATTCAATTATTGCATCTGTTTCTAATGGAAGAGTTTCTAATGAATCTGTTCCCTGGAAGCCCATTCCAGGCACCTACCACTCTGTAAAAGGAAATGATCTACATAAATCTCCTTTAAAAATTCCCCCTCCCACCTTAAATGCATCCCCTAGTAAAATGATTTATTATTGTCGCATAGTTCCTTGAGGTTGTCATAACCAGGACTGGAGGTGGGGATCAGCTCCCACTGCCTACTAAATGCTTCCAATGGCGTGTGACTCAATAGCCTCTGACAACCAAGTCCAAATCCTGCCTTCATGTGTGGCGTCGCTACTAAACCTGGCAGAAGCATTTCTTCAAACAGGAGAAGGCGCAGAGGCCCTGCCCCCTGCCTTGTGGCTATACCCACACATGGGGATGCCTTTGAGAGCAAACCCTGAGGAAAAATACATGTATTTCTGGAAGCAGTTCAGAAGGCACAGAATATATTGCAAACAGCAATGTCACAATAGTTATGGGGGACCTCAATCTGCAGGCAGATTGGGAAAATCAGGTTAGTGCTGGATCGCAGGAGGGGGAATTTCTAGGGTGCCTACAGGATAGCTTTTTAAGAGCAGCTCGTGGTGAGCCCACTAGGGGATCAGCTGTTCTGGATTGGGTGCTGTACAATGAACCAGAATTGATTAGAGAGCTGAAGGTAAAAGAACCCTTAGGGGCGTGAGATCATAAATGATCGAATTCACCCTGAAACTTGAAGAAGGAGAAGCCAAAATCAGATGTATCAGTATTACAGTGGAGTAAAGAGAATTACAGAGGCATGAGAGAGGAATTGGCCAGAATTGATGGAAAAGAACACTGGCAGGGTTGATGGTAGAGCAACAATGACTGGAATTTCTGGAAGCAATTCAGAAGGCACAGGATATATACATCCCAAAGATGGAGGAGAATTCTAAACGAAAATGACACAACTGTGGCTAACAAGTCAAAGTCAACATAAAAGCCAAAATGAAGGCATGTAATAGAGAAAATATTAATGGGAAGTTAGAGGATTGGGAAGCCTTTAAAACCCAATAGAAGGCAGCTAAAAATAGTGAAGATAGAACACAAAAGTAAGCTAGCCAATAGCATTGAAGAGGATGCTAAAAGTTTCTTCAGATCCATAAAGTGTAAAAGAGAGTTGAAAGTCAATATTGGACCACTGGAAAATGATGCTGGAGAGGTAGTAATGGGAGACAACAAAACAATAGATGGACCGAATAAGTATTTTGCATCAGACTTCGCCATGGCAGACACTCGCAGTGTGGTGGAAGTTTCAGGTGTCGGGGGCATGAAGTGTGTGAAGTTATCACAACGAGACAGAAGGTTCTTGGGAAACTGAAAGGTTTGAAGGTAGATAGGTCACCTGGACAAGATTTTGTACACTCCACAGCTCTGAAAGAGATGACTGAAGAGATTGTGGAGGCATTAGCAATGATCTTTCAAGAATCACTAGATTCTGGATTGGTTCTGGAAGACTGGAAAATTGTAAATGTCACTCCACTCTTCAAGAAGGGAGAGAGGCAGAAGAAAGAAAACTGCAGGCCAGTTAGTCTGAACTGCATGATTGGGAAGATGTTGGAGTCAATTATTAAGGATGCAGTTTTTGGGGTACTTGGAGGCACATGATAAAATAGGCCATCGAGAGAATAGTTTCCTGAAGAGAAAATCTTGTCTGACAAATCTGTTGGAATTCTTTGAAGAAGAAGCAGGATAGACAAAGAAGGATCAGTTGATGTTGTGTACACATGAGGCTGCTTAACAAGCTACGAGCCCATGGTATTACAGGAAATATTCTAGCATGGATAAAGCGGTGGCCGATTGGCAGAAGGCAAAGACTGGGAATAAAGGTAGCCTTTTCAGGTTGGCGGCCAGTGACTAATGGTGTTCCACAGAGGTCAGTGCTGGGCCTGATATTTTAATGTTATATGTCAAAGATGTACGTTTGTAGATGATAGGATCGATGGCTTGCAAAGTTTGCAGACGATATAAAGACCATTAGAAGAGCTGGTAGTTTTGATGAAGTAGAGAGGCCTCAGGAGAATTTAGACAGATTAGGAGAATGGGCAAAGAAATGGCAAATGGAATACAGTGTTGGGAAGTGTATGGTCATGCACTTCGGCAGAAGAAATGAAGGGGCTGACTATTTTCTAAATGGAGAGAAAATACAAAAAATTGAGATGTAATCTTGGGGGCCCTTGTGCAGGATTCCCTACAGGTTATTTTACAGGTCGAGTCTTTGATGAGGAAGGCAAATGCGATGATAACATTCATTTCACGAGGACTAGAATATAAAAGCAAGGATGTAGAAACTTTATAAAGCAATGACTGGGCCTCATTTGGAATATTGCAAACAGGTTTGTGACGTTTATCTTAGAAAGGATGTGTGGAAACTGGAGAGGGCTCAAAGGAGGTTCATGAAAATTATTCCAGGATTGAATGGTTTGCCATATGAAGAGTGCTTGATGGCTGTGGGCCTGTATTCACTAAAATTCATAAAAATGAGGGGTGACCTCATTGAAACCTATTGAATGGTGAAAGGCCTTGATAGATTCGATGTGGAGATGATGTTTCCTGTGGTGGGAGAGTCTAAGACCAGAGGACACCACCTCAGAATTAAGGGGCATCCTTTTAGAATGGAGATGAAGAAGAATCTTTTTAGCCAGAGAGTGGTGAATCTGTGGAATTCTTTGCCACAGGCAGCTGTGCAGCCCAAGTCTTTATTTATATTTAACATGGAAGTTGATAGATTCTTGTTTGGTTAGGGCATGAAGGAATATAGAGAGAAAGCAGGTCATTGGGGCTGAGAGGAAAATTGGATCAGCCATGATGAAATGGCTGAACAAACTTGATGGACCACATGGCCTGATCCTGCTCCTATACCTTATGGTCCAAAAACCCAGGCAGTCCTACGCTGAGTCAACGCAGATTAGCCACTCCTGTGATGCTGCTGATGCCAAACTGTATTGGTCTTTGCTATTCCTTTTGATTCCTGAGATGCATGGAGAGGTGGAGCCTACTGCGTGGGCAACAGCTTACTCTCCATATCACACTGCCCAGGCTTGCACATCATGTAGACAGCAAGGACGCAACATTCATGGTCGATCAACAGCCAACTGAGACCATGAAAGCATGGCCTGGATACTGATGCTCTTTGATGACGGATACGGCTTTCCTGTGGCAGTGCTCCTTATAGATATGCTTATTGGTGAGGAGAAACAATTTGACTTACTTGTTCAACAGCAGAAATTCCAGGAAATGCGTATTGTGGGGGTGAGACCAGTAGGAAAAGCAGAGATGTGGGAAGTGAGGCAGGGGAAGGGATGGATAGGAAAGGGTAGCTGCTATTAGGCAGAATATTCTGACCCAAACACAAGAGCACAAAGCATAGGAGTAGAATTAGGCCATTCGGCCCATCCAGCATGCTCTACAGTTCTATCATGGCTGGTTTATGACTGCTTTCAACCCCGTTTGCCTGATTTTTCCCCTTAACCCTTGACACCCTTACTAATCAATAACCTATCAAACTCTGCTTTAATTATACTTAATAACTTGGCCTCCACAGCTGTCCGCGGTAATGAATTCCACAGATACACCTATATAAAAAATATCCTCCTCATCTCTGTTCTGAAGGAACATCCTTCTATTCTGAGGTTGTGCCCTCTTGCCCTGGACTCCCCCACTATAGGAAACATCAACCCCACCTAGGCCTTTCAATATTTGACAGATTGTAATGAGATCCACCCTAATTCTTCTAAACTCCAATGAATAAAGCCTCAGGGCCATCAAAAATTCCTCTTACATTAACCGTCTCATTCCCGGGATCATTCTCATGAACCTCCTATCCTAAGTTGAAAGTTAAATGTTTCTTACAATAGTCTGCGATTTCCCTACAAATTTGCTCCTCTAAATCCAGCGGACTATAATATGTTAATGTTGCCATCTTTTTCTTAATCCTCAGTTCCCATATATAGAACGTAGAAATCTAAAGCACATTACAGGCCATTCGACCCACAATGATGAACCGACCATGTAACCTACTCTAAAAACTGCCAAGAATTTCCCTGCCGCATAACCCTCTAATTTTCTAAGCTCCATGTACCTATCTAAGAGTCTCTTAAAATAACTTATTGTATCCACCTTTACCACTGTACTGGCAGTGCGTTCCATGCACCCACCACTCTGTGTGAAAAACTTACTTCTGACATCCCCCTTGTACCTATGTCTAAGCACCTTAAAACTATGACCCCTTGTGTTGGCCATTTGAGCCCCAGGAAAAAGCCTCTGGCTATCCACACGATCACTGCCTCTCATCATCTTACACAGCTCTATCAGGTCACCTCTCATCTTCCATCACTCCAAGGATAAAACACCAAGTTCACTCAACCTATTCTCATAAGGCACACTCACCGATCCAGACAAAATCCTTGTAAATCTCCTCTGCACTCTCTCAATAGTATCCACATCCTTCCTGTAGTGAGGTGACCAGAACTGAACACAGTACTCCAAGTGGGGTCTAACCAAGGTCTTATGTAGCTTTAACATTACCTCACAGGCCTTGAACTCAATCCCACTGTTGATGAAGGCCATCACACCATACACCGTCTTAGCAATGCTGTCAACAGTTCAGCAGCTTTGACTGTCCTATGGGCATGGACCCCAAGGTCTTAGTAATCCTCTACACTGCCAAGAGTTTACCATTTATACCATATTCTGTCTTCAAATTGGACCTACTGAAATGAACCACTTCACACTTATCTGGGTTGAACTCCATCTGCCACTTCTCAGTCCATTTCTGCATCCGATCGATGCCCTGCTGTAACCTCTTACAACCTTCCACTTATCCACAGCATACCCAACTTTTATGTCGTCAGCAAACTTACTAACCCACCCTTCCACTTTCTCATCCAGGTCATTTATAAAAATCACAAAGTGGAGGGCTCCCAGAACAGATCCCCATGGAACACCACTGGTGACTGGCCTCCATGCAGAATACGAACCATCTTCAACCAGATTTTGTCTTCTGTAGACAAGCCAATTCTGAATCCACAAGGCAAAGTCTCCTTGCCTCATTACTTTCTGAGTGAGCATCGCATGGTGAGCTTTACTGAAACCCATATACACTACATCCACTGCTCTACCTTCAATGAGTTTTGTTACATCCTCAAATAATTCAATTAGGCTCTTAAAGCATGACCTGCCCTTGACAAAGCCCTGTTGACTATCCCTAATCAAATTAGATCTCTCCAAATGCTCAAAAATTCTGCCTCTCAGGATCTTCAACTTGCCCATCACTGAAGTAAGACTCACTGGTCTATAATTTCTGGGTTATCTCTACTCCCTTTCTTGAATAAGGGGACAACATCTGCAACCTTCCAATCCTCTGGTACTTCTCCTATCCCTATTGATGTTGTAAAGATCATTGCCAGAAGCTCAGCAATCTCCTCACTCGCTTCTCACAGTAGCCTGGGGTACATCTCATCCGGTCCCAGTGACTTTTCTAACTTACTACTTTTCAACAGTTCCGGCATATCCTCTTTCTTAATGTCTCTGCACTCGAGTGTTTCAGTCTGCTGCAAGTCATCCCCACAAGTGCCAAGGTCCTTCTCACTGGTGAATACTGAAGCATTCATTAATTATCTCTGCTACCTCTTCTGGCTCCATGCACGCGTTTCCACTATCGCACCTGATTGGTCCTATTCACACACGGCTCATCCTCATGCTCTGCACATATTTGTCGAATGCCCTTGGGTTTTCCTTAATTCTGCTCTCCAAGGCATTCTCATGGTCCCTTCTAGCTCTCCTAATTTCATTGTTGAGCCCCTTCCTGGCACCCTTGTAATTTTCTGGAGCCTAACAGTACCTAGCCAGGGCATCAAAGTGTATAGGGAGGAGGCAGAGGAGTGGGGATGACTGGAAGGTTTGGATCAGCCATGGAGCAGACTCGATGGGCCGAATAACTACTCCCCCTCCTATATCTTATGGTCTTATAGTTCTTTTGACCTTTCTTTTCAACGACACCCTTTGCACAGCATTGTTCTTTTACACCATCCTCTCCCTGCCTCAATGGAACATACCTATGCAGAACACCATGCACATGTGAACATTTGCCAGATTTCTGCTGTGTAGATGAGCTCTCCAGTCTGTCCTGACTGAACACAGCCGTGACATTTTCTATGACTAGGAATGCCATTTCCCCTCCTTCAATCCCTTCTGCTCTATCACAACTAAAACAATGGAACCCTGCACATTGCTACCAGTCCTGCCTTTCCTGCAACCAAGTTTCACTAACGGCTGCTGCTGCTGATTAATCCTCCATCGCTCTGGATTGAACTTGCATGTTGTGTTCTAGCTGTCTAGATACACAAGCCTGGGCACTGTAGCACTAATATCCACAATGTCATAGTTCCACGTGCTGATCCTTGCTTCAAGATCATCCTCCTTTCCTACAAAACTCATCGCATTGATATAGATACAGCTCAGAATATAGTCCCACCATGCTCAGCATTTTGATTTCTGGGTTTGTACGTTGGCTTAAAACATCTTCCCCTGCAACAACTCCGTTATCTGCTCTGGTGTTCCTATTCCCCCACAAACCCTTGACCTGTACAACCAACAAGTAACAGAGCAGCAGGTTGTCCTCCAAGTCACAATCCTGAATTGGATCTACGTTGTCCCAACTCTGGAAGTGCCTTTATCTAAAGGATTGTAGCACAAGAAAGCTTCCCCACCACTCCACCCCCACCCCCAGGACAATTGAACTTGGTCTGTTTTCTCTGAAGCAGCGCAGACTGAGAGGAGGCCTAATATAAGAAGCTTCTAAAATTATGAGAGGCATGAACAGAGTAGATAGTTGATATCCTCTGTTCCCCAGGGATTGCAATGTCTAATACTAGTGGGCATTCAATGGGACGGCAGGGGGTGGAGGTGGGTAAATTCCAATGAGATGTGTGTGGTTTTATATACATGCACAGGGAGATGGGTGCCTGGAATGTGCTGCTAGCAATGGCAAGTATGACAGAAGTGCCTTAAAGACTCTTCGATGGGTTACATGAATATGAAGAGATTGGAGGGATGTGGGCATTGCATTGCAGTGCAACCATTCAAGTCGAGTATGATGCAAGGGGCATTCCCTGAATGGAGAATGCCTGTGGGTGACTTTAACGTCGGGAGGCTGATGCATGTGCAGCCACCACGTGGTCCTTGGAGTCAGGGTCAAGTTGCGTGGAATGCAAAGTGACTGGGGACCCTTCACTGCTGCAGCCTTCCTCCATCTTCACTGCCATTACGATGAGTCATCATCTTCAGCCAGCTCCACTGTTCAGGTCTTAGTTGGATTGCTCGTCTGGAACTTTCCTCTTGACCTTATCTCCATTGGTGACCCTACCAGGAGCTAAACTCCAGACAACACAACAAGGTGGCGAGCCTTGGGACATTGGGTAGGCAAAACAGATCAGTGTATTTAGGCATTTAATGACTAGTTTAATTAGTGTGGCACAAGCCTGTTACTGTGTTGTACCCCTCCATGTTCAAACTAAGGATGGTAGTAAATGCAAATCAACTATAACAGCACAGACCATAAGACATAGGAGCAGAATTAGGCCATTCAGCCCATCAAGTCTACTCTGCCATTCCATCATAATTGATTTATTATCCCTCTCAATCTCATTCTCCTGCCTCCTCCCAGTAACCTTTGATGCCCTTACTAATCAACACTGATTAACTTTTGATTTAAATATCTCCAATGACTTGGCCTTCAGAGCTGTCTGTGACAATGAATTCCTCATATTCACTACCCCCTGGCTAGAGATATTGCTCCTCATCTTGGTCCTAAAGGAATGCCTCTCTATTCCAAGGCTGTGCCCTCTGGTACTGGTACCCCTCACTACAGGAAACATCCTCTCCACATCCACTCTATCAATATTCGATAGATTTCAGTGAGATCCCCCCAGTTCTTATAAACTCCAGCAAGGACAGGCCCGGAGCCATCAAATGCTCCTCATGTGTTAACCCTTTCATCCCTGGGATCATTATTCTGAAACTCCTCTGAACCATCTCCGATGCCAGCATGAGGGGCTCAAAACTGCTCCAAGCACGAGGAAATCTGCAGGTGCTGGAGATCCAAAGCAACAAACGCAAGATGCTGGAGGAACTCTGGGCCGAGGCCCCTTTCAGGACCGAAGAAGGGTTTCAGCCCGAAATGTCGACTGTTTTCCATAGATGCTGCCCGGCCTGCTGAATTCCTCCAGCGTTCTGTGTACCTTAAAGTACTCCAAGTGCAGTCTGATCACTGGCTTAAAAAGCCTCAACCAGATTGTGAAGAAAATAGCACGGGGCCTGATTTAAACTTCTTGATAACCTGTACAATGTACATTTCAGGAGAGTGTAAGACGTATGAAGTGGAAGGTATCTGGTATTGTTCTATTCAGAGGACAGGGAATCTCACAGAGGGCAAGTACTCAGGTGAAGAACAATAGAAACTGAAAGCAACAGAGATTAATTCCTTCCTGAGTGCGCTGGGCTGCAAAATTAACTTCAAAATGCATCTCAGAATGTCATTCCTGTACTAAGGTCATACTGGACCCTTTGGATGTTCAGGAATGTATCAACTTGTTTTTACAAATAGACAAAGTTACATCAAGCTCACGTTTATTGACACCTGAGTGTATTTATTTATTTATTGAGGTACAGCACGGAATAGGTCCTCCAAGCAGCACTGGCCAGCAATTCTCCTCCGATTTAATTCTAGCCTAATCACAGGACAATTTGCAATGACCAAGTAACCTACCAGCCGGTAGGTCTTTAGACTCTGGGAGGAAACCAGAGCACTTGGAGGAAACCCACGGAGTCACGAGGAAAGCTACAAACGCCTTACAGACAGTAGCAGAAATTGCCCCCGCATCGCTGGTAAAGTGTTGTGTTAACCACTATGCTACCATATCGCCCCTTACATGCAACCAAACTAAACAACGTTCCTGTGGACCCGCAAAACACACGCCGCGCATAGGGCTTGTGGCCACAAATGAATTAATAAAATATAATTCAAAGTGCTTATCAAAAGATCATTTTAATTGAATAAAGGCTTTGAGGCATCCTAACGGCTCCGGGAGTGGAGGGAGAGTCACCAGCAGCCTTATAGGAAATCTCCGGGCAAGGCTACCGCGGTCGTTAAAGTTGCAATGCAATCACACAAATGCGGCAGGCGTACTAATACTTCGCTTTCAGTACGGGAGCGCTTTAGAGAGCTTACCAGATGTTCCAAACTTCGGAAGCAAGCGTCGACTACCATCACTTTCCACCTCTCGTCCAATGTCTCCGGGAGAGGGAGGTAGACATAGTAACCCAGGAGCATACTGGCCACAGCGAGGGAAAGCAGTCTAATCCCCATGTTCGCTCTGCTCCCCAGAGGTTATCTCGGATGAAGGGACCACCCGAAGCTTAGAAGATCAAAAATAAACCGACTCGTCTTGTCTCACCGAGCTGCCGCGGGAGAGACAAAGGTGAGATCCGATTTTGCTGAGCGGGTGTGATAGAGATCTGATGGCATTGTCCAGTCACTGGGAGCCGTCCAGGAGCAACTTGGTGTCGGTGAGAAAGCTTCCACGCTGCCGCTCGGATTTGTGTTCTACCCGAAGAACTTCACCTCAACGCGAAGCTACCGACGTGTGTACAGCGAATAACGCCGCCTATAACAAGTTAAACGGGGCAGTGCCGGCTCTTTAAAAGAACTTTAACGTGATGAAGTGGGAGAGGGAGGTGCTAAATCTTCGGGACCCTTGATTACTCCCCGCATGCGAAGCATTAGCGAATCATTCCCGGAGTCTTGTTTTAAATATTGACACAGTCCCGGGGAGCTACTGAACCGCCGGAATAACTCCAAGCAAGGAAGACAGAAAATAGGAGAGCAGACACTCAGTGACTAATTTAGTAGTTATCTCTGCACCTAATAAAATCGCCACTGAGTGTGTGTTCATGGTCTTCTGCTGCTGTAGCCCATCCTCTTCAAGGTCGGACGTATTGTGTTCAGAGATGTTTATTTTTATTTCACATCCCTGTTGTAGCGTGGTATTACTGTCGCCTTCCTGTCAATCTGGCCATTCTCATCTGGCCTTTCTCATCATGGTCACCCAGATCACATTTCACATGGTGCATAAAAGCAGGCAGGCATGGTCTAGATGTTCAGTTGTTGCTCAGACCAAACATCAGAACAGGGAAGAGCTGCATTCTGAGTGACTTTGACCGTGTAATGATTGTTGGTGCCAGACAGGGTGGTCAGAGTATCTCAGAAACTGCTGATCTGGGGTTTTCAGGCACAACAGTTTCTAGAGTTTACAGAAAGAGGTACAAAAATAAACAAGAAACATCCAGTGAGCAGCAGTTCAGTAGGCCAAAACACCTTGTTAATACGAGTGGCCAGACTGAGTCAAGCTGACAGGAAGGTGACAGTAACTCAAACAACCACAGAAAAGCAGCAAGCTTTACACGATCTATACTTACACATTTCTCTTGGTTTCCATGTTTAAATTCTTCAGCTGTTCGTTTCGCAGGACGGAAATAGCACCAGTGATGCCTTTGTGGGCTCCCAAGAGTTTCTGGAAGAACATTCCTTACAAATCACATTGGAGTAATCTTTCTGCTCTGCGTATTAATGCACCGTGATCTTCTGCAGCCAATAGGAATAGTTCAGATTATGTGCCCTATCATCTAACGAGATACTGAAGGTACAGGGTGACTCTGTTATCCACTCCTCCGGGAACTTTTCCAAATTTCTCTTTGATTGAGAGTTGTGGGAGTAATACAGTCCTTTGGCCCTAATCTTCCATGTTAACTAAGGTCCCCCCCTAAGCTAGTCACATTTGCCACATTTAGCCCATATCTATGTTAGCCTTTTCTATCAATGTCTTAAATGTTGCTTCCTATGACAGCTCATTCCATACCACACACTAAACTCTACATGAGTAAGTCGCCTCTTAAGACCTTTTTAAAATTTCTCCCTCTCACCTTAAACCTGTGCCTTCTAGTTTTTGATTCCCTTTCCTGGGAGGATTCACAAGCTCTCAGACAGATGGAATTTTTAAATTAGAACCACTCTTTCAAATGTTCTACATATCAGAATCTAAAGCTTTTGATTCCATACTTTACCAGCTTGTGAACCATCATGTGAGAATTTATCACAAAACTGCTACGAAAAAATCTAAGGTAATTGTCACAATATCACCAAAAGTCAACCAATTTGATCAAAGTTCCAAACCTTTCATCTTACTTTATTTACTTGACTTTGTATCAATCTTTGGGCTATTGGTTGGCCAATATATTTAAGACCACAAGACATAGGAGCAGAATTAGCCCATCTGGCCCATCAAGTCTGCTCTGCCATTAAATCATGGCTGATCCTTTTTTCTCCTCTCCTCAGCCCCATTCCCTGGCCTTCACCCTGTAACCTTGGATACAATGGCCAATCAAAAACCTATCAAACTCTGCCTTAACTACACCCAGCCTCCACAGCTGCCTGTGGTAACTAATGCCGCAAATTCACCATCCTCTAGCTAAAGAAATGTCTCCTTATCTGTTTCAAATGGACGCCCCTCTATCCCAAGGCTGTGCCCTCTTGTCCTAGACTCTCCCACTATGAGAAAGATCCTTTCCACATCTACTCTATCTAGGCCTTTCAATATTCAAAAGGTTTCAGTGAGATCCCCCTAGTCCTTCTAAATTCCAATGAGTAAAGATCCAGGGGCCTACACATTCCTTGTATGTTAAGGATTTTATTCCTGAAATCATCCTTGTGAACCTCCTCTGAATCCTCTCCAATGCCAGCTCATCTTTTCTTAGATCTGGAGCCCAAAACTATTCACAAGTAAGGCTCCACGAGTGCCTTAAAGAGCCTCAGCATCACATTCCTGTTCTTGTATTCTAGACCTCCTGAAATGAATGCTAACACTGCATTGCCTTTCTCATTACCAACTCAACCTGCAATTAAACGTTTAGAGTGTTCTGCACAAGGATTCCCAAGTCCCTTTGCATCTTTTGGATTTTCTCCCCATTTAAAAATAATCTGCACATTTATTTCTTCTACCAAAGTGTGTGACCTTGCATTTTCCAACAGTATATGTCATTTGCCACATTGTTTCCCATTCTCCTAATCTCTCTAAGCCCTTCTGCAGCCTTCCTGTTTGTTCAACACTACCTGCCCCTCCAGCAATCTTTGTATCATCTGCAGACTTGGCAACAAAGCCATCTATTCCATCATCTAAATCATTGATATACAACATAAAAAGAAGTGATCCCAGCACTGGCCCCTGTGGAAAACTACTGGCAGCCAACTGGAAAAGGATCCTTTTATTCCCACTCGCTACCTCCCACCAACCAGCCAATGGTCTAACCATGCTAGTAACTTTACTGTAATACCATGCACTCTTAATTTGCTAAGCAGCCTCATATGAGGCACCTAGTCAAAGGCCTTCTAAAAATCCAAATATACAAAATCTATTACATCCTCTTTATCTATCCTACTTGTAAACTCCTCAATGAGTTCCAATAGGTTCATCAAGCAAGATTCCCCTTAGGGAAACCATAATGACTTTGTCCTATCTTGTCCTGTGTCAGCAAGTACTCCATAACCTTGTCCTTAACAATTGGCTCCAACATCTTCCCAACCACTGAGGTCAGGCTAACTGGTCTATAATTTCCTTTCTGCTGCCTCCCTCTATTCTTAAAGAGTGGAGTGGCATTTCCAATTTTCCAGTCCTTCGGATCCATGCCAATCTCCAATGATTCTTGAAAGATCATCCCAATCCTCTCTCTTCCTGCTAATTTTTGCTTTGTTGTATGCCCTCTCTTTTGCTTTTACATTAACTTTGACTTCCCTCGGCAGCAACGATTGTATTATTTTGCCATTTGAGTATCTCTTTGTTTTTGGAATGCATCTATCCTGCACCTTCCTCATTTTTCCCAGAATCCCATGCCACTGCTGCTCTGCTGTCACCCCTGCCAGCATCTCCTTCCATTAGTTTACTCTTCTGAACCACTGCTACGTCAGACTTTACTTCCTCCCTATCAAATTTCAAGTTGAAATCAATCGTATTGAGTTCATTTGTTCTGCTGAAGGGTCTCGCCCGAAACACCGACTATAATCTTTTCCACAGATGCTCCTGGCCTGCTGAGTTCCTCCCGCATTTTGTGTGTGTTGCTTGGATTTCCAGCATCTGCAGATTTTCTCTTGTTTTTAGGTTCCTCATTGCACCTGTGCAAAATGTTGAATTTCCCCATGGGGATGAATAAAGTATCTATCTATCTATCTATCTATCTATCTATCTATCTATCTATCTATCTATCTATCTATCTATGTGTATGGCAACAAACATGACACTGACTTTGGATATCAGAGGTAAAATATAGCCCAGGCACCTGATACCCTGGTACACCATTTGTTACTGTTGCTGTGCTCAGAAGTGAAGAATTCCAAAGACTCCCTACCATCTGAATGAAGTTTCATCATCTCATCTTATGCCTTCCACCCCCCCCCCCCCCCACTCCCGCAATGTTCCTTATCCTCCTCCCTCATCTTCTCCAGGACACTGCTCCACTGTGGACCACTTCCTGAACCCCTTCATCTTCCTGTTATCCTGCAACAACTCCAGCTCTTTGCTGACCATCTGAAAACCCTTCCATTGTCCAGTTGGTGACCTCTGTCTGCCCCCACGTCTGTACAGCATTTCAGTGATTTACAGTGTTCAAGGCCAGGTGCTGTTCAGATGCTCCAGAGTGCTATTTCTCAGACACTACAGACTGGTGTAAAAAAAAAGATTAGATTAGCTGAGCATTGCTCGTCACATGCCCATCGAAGCGTACAGTGAAGTGTGTCATATTGCATCAAATCAGATCAGCTGGGGTCAGCCCACAAGTGTTGCCACGCTTCCTGCACCAATATAGCACGCCCACAACTCACTGCTCATAACCTGTACGCGTTTGGAATGTGAGAGGAAACAGGAGAACCTGGAGGAAACCCACATAGCCACCAGCAGAACATACAAACCATTTACAGACAGCAGCAGGAACTGCTCTTACAGCCGGCTGCTGTAAATGTTGCACTAACTGGTACTGTACGAAAGGCTTAGGCACATCTAGGTTGCCTAAGACATTTGCAAAGTACTGTAGTAATTTTATGCATTGCACTGCACTGCAAACAGAAACAAATTTCATGGCAAATGTGAGTGATGATAAAACTGATCCTGATAGGGTTCTCTATTGCGGACAGAGAGTGGGAAGGGGGGCAAGGAGGGGGCAATCATGGTTGGGAAAAGGGGAAGGGAGAGGAGAGAGGAAGCATCAAAGTGACATTCTGTAGTGATCAATAAACCAGTCGTACGGAGTCAAATGACCTTGCCTAATGTCTTAGGGTCGGCTGCGTTTGCACTGCACCCACACCACCCCCCATCCTTGGCACTCCTCTGCCACCTGCCCACACACCCCTCCCCTGGTGCTCCACACACACCATTTTTGAAAATCTTTAGCTGCCGCTGGGCTTACAAACTCACTCTCCGCTCCACATTGGCAAATACAGTACCTAAAAGTCTTAGGCTCCCCGGCTATATACCCATGTCTAGGACTTCTGCACAGTACAGTATGTTACTATGCCACCCTCATTTTTAAAGATAAAATGCTTCCTTTTGCCTATTTTGGCTAAACTCTCTGCTGCTTTTACATTTCTATTTTTTGTCATTCCTGATGAATGACGCAGAGTTTTATTTGCACATGAATGTCTGATACATTAATTTGCAGTTCCATTTCACAATGCCAGGAGGGAATCTCACACAAGCCTCTTTCAACAAAGTAATTAAATGCCTTGAAGTAAAGATCTACGGGTTTTGAACATTACCATTAATAACTCAAATATAGGTTTATTAATTAGCCTGCAGACTTCCTAACAGCCTGCTATTTTTCCACTTCATTAACTTCAGCCTCAGTTTTCTTGCTGCTGTGTGCCTCAAGTCAATGCTTACCAAAGTTTAACGTACATTTATTATCAAAGTATGTAAACTGCACACAACCTTGAGATTCACCTTATTGCAGGCAGCCACCAAACAAACGCAAAAGAACCAATTAAAACCCCTCTTACAACAAAGACCGTCAAACGCTCAATGTGCATAAAAAAGTACAAATCGTGCAAACAATAAAAACGTAAACAAATAACACACAGAACATAAGTCAGGCTGTTCTTGCTGTTACCCTATGGTGGGATCTGTCCCTTCCTGTCCTTGCCTCTGTTGGGTAAGTCAGGCTGTCTTTGCTGTTATCCTGAGGCTGGACTGTTCCCTTCTTTCCCTCTGAATCCATGCCTGTAGCCCTGCTGGCTACCTTGCCTGTGTCCCTGCCTGTTTTGCTGTCAAGTTCAGCTGCTGAAGTGAGACTGGAGTCTTGCCATGCCAACAGAAGGAACTATCTATTGTTGAGCTTGGAACTGTCTCTTTGTGTCCCTGTGTTTAGTGTCTGTGTATGAGTTCTGGTCCTATGTCCTGTCCCCAAGGAGGAGTCCTGGCTCTGTTCTGTGTTCCTGTGCTCCAATCCAAGGCTCCGTGAAGGTTCCAGTCCGTGTCCAAGGCTCCGTGGAGGTTCCAGTCTGTGTCCAAGTCCAAGTGGTAGCCTAGGCCCTGAGTCCTGGTCTTGTCCAGGGCTAGTGTCCGTGTCCAGCTACACCTCGCCCCACTTCTGCTTTGCTCTCCCTCGATCAAGACCAAGTCTGAGCTTCATGTCCTCATCCAGCCCTGGAGTCCCGCATCCTACCCCCACATCCAATTCTGTTGCCTTGCCACATCCAGTCCACGCCTGGATCCGGAGCCTGAGTCAAGACCCAGGTTCCAAGTCCCTGTCCAGTCTCTTGCTCGAAGTCCTTGTCCAGGTTCCTAGTTCCTCATCCAGGTCCCACTTTCCTACTCTAGTCCTGGCCCATGCCCTGTCTCCTAGTCTTGTCCAGGGCCTGGGTCTTGTTCAGTGTCGTCTCTTCTCCACTTCCCTTGTTTTCTTGATACACCTCGTCCTCTCCCTAGTACTTCAATGTCTGTGTCTTGCACTTGGGTCCGTTCCCAACGCCCACCTTATTACAGTACATGGGGAATATTTATTTATGTTTTTAATTTATTGAGATACAATGTGAAATAAGCCCTTCTGACCCTTTGAGCTGTGCCACCCAGCTACCACTGATTTAACCCTAGCCTAATCACAGGACAATTTACAGTGACCAATTAACCTACCAACTGGTACATCTTTGGACTATGGGAGGAAACCGGAGCAGCCAGAGGAAACCCACATGGTCACAGGGAGAACTTATTGAAAACAGCGGGAATTCAACCCTGGTCACTGGGTACTGTAAAGTGTTGTGCTAACCCAAAACTTGGGATAATATTTTTATGCAGGGATAGAATTCACTGCCATGAGGGTGATGGCAGCAAAGTTAATGGGAGCTTTCTAAAGGGTTGGATATAGGCTTTCATGAAAATAACTTGCAGGTCAGCAGGCAAAGAGTAAGTGAATAGAAAGCATTAACGGAGCTGACCTTGACTGAATTGGTGGAATAGACTCCTTTTTGTGCTGTAGTTTCATGACCGTGAATTGCCCCTCTAACTATTGAATCCCCTATCACCACCACTCTCCTCTTCTCCCCAGTCCCATCCTTCTAGGCCACAGAACCAGACTCAGTGTCAAAGATCTGGTCACTGCTGTTTTCCCTTTCCCATCCCCAACAGTATCCAAAGCTGTTATTGAGGAAATGACCACTTAGCTAAACTTCTTGTTTTTTTTAAATTCTGGAGACCTCTGTAATCTCTCCTGTCCTCCCATTCCTTTTTACAAAAGGGAATGAACCACAGAAGGTTGGTTTGCAGGCACAGCACTCTAGCAAGAAGGTAAATGGAATGGTGTCCTTCATCGCTGGAGGGAGGTTATTTAAGAGCAGGGAGGTTATGCTGCAACTGTGAGGCCACATCCTCTGGTCTGCTTCCTTGAAGGATATACTGGCTTTAGAGAAGGTGCAGAGGAGATTTACCAGGCTGATTCCAGAGATGAGGGGGCTGGGCTCTGAGGAGATTGAGTCGCCTGGGACTGCACTCGCTGGTATTCGGAAGAATGAGAGGAGATCTTATAGAAACATATAAAATTATGGAAGGGATAGATGAGACAGAGGCAGAAAAGCTGTTTCCACTCGTAGGTGAGACTAGAACTAGGGAATATAGCCTCAAGACTTGGGGGAGTAGATTTAGGATGGAGATGAGGAGGAACTGCTTTTCCCAGAGAGTGTTAAATCTGTGGAATTCTCTGCCCAATGAAGCAGTGGACACTACCTCAGTAGATATAGTTAAAACAAGGTTGGATATATTTTTGCAGAGTACTAGTAGGGAATTAAGGATTATGGGGAAAAGGCAGGTAGGTGGAGATGAGTCCATGGTCAGATCAGCCACGATCATATTGAATGGCGGGGCAGTCTCGATGGGCCAGATGGCCGACTCCTGCTCCTATTTCTTATGTTCTTATGTTTACTTTATCCATACTTTTCCGAGCTGTTGAAACCACCACTCACGATTTAGGTTAAAGCCCTATCCATTCTTCTGTGATTCTAAGCTTCCCTGAGCAAAAGAGTGACTTTGATCTGGAAAGATTCCTCTGATGTGTGGTTCTAGGTAGTCGGCAGGGCAGGGGATTGCTGAGAGCAGTCAACCATTCTCGCAGAGTCTCATTTCAGAACTGATGCCGCCGTAGTTGAATCAGAGACAGCATTCCTAAGGAACTCGGCAGATCGGGAGGCACAAAATGAGAACATCTGCAGATGCTGGAAATCCAAGTAGCATACACAAAATGTTGGAGGAACTCAACAGGCCAGACAGAATCAATGGAAAAGAGTAAACAGCCAACGTTTTGGCGAGATCCTTCATTGGGACTGAAAAAACAGAATGAGAAGTTAGAGTAAGAAGGTGGGGGGACGGGAGGAAGCAGTACAAGGTGGTAGGTGATAGGTGAAACTGGGAGGGGTGAAGGGGTTCAGTAAAGAACTGGGAATCTGACTGGTGAAAGAAAGGGCTGGAGAAGAGGGAAACTGATGGGGAAGACAGAAGGCTGTGGAAGAAAGTGAAAGGGGGAGAGTACCAAAGGGAGGTGATGACAGGGAAGGAGATGAGGTGGGAGAGGGGAATGGTGAAGTGGGAAGAGCTGATGAATACCCTCAGCATGAAATGATGGCTGTCCATGTCTTCGTAGCTGCTGCCTGACCTGAATCTGTAAAACATTTTTGTGTATTTTTCAATATTTCCAGTATCTGCAGAATCACTTTAGCCTTTGTAGTTGTATCTGGTTTTAAACATTGCTGGGAATTTGATTATATAATCCTTTGCTTCGAGCCAATAACCATTTGTTCTTCAATGCCTGTACTGCCCTGTCTTCCGGTGCCAATCAGATTATAAATAGTTCCTCATTATGAATCCTCATTATTAGTCACGCAGCTCCCAAATGTCGATTATATAAGTCCATATGTTCCTCGGTTCATTTTATTGTTGAACTATGTACAATACAACTCTGATATTTGTCTACTCCAGATAGCCATTAAATGCAGAATGACCATGTGTGTCGATGGAAGAAAAGTTATCAACTCCCCCCCCACCCCATTATGAAAAAGAAAAAAAACTCAGACCCCAAAATCCTCCCCCCCCGGCAAAATAACAGCCGTAATAACTTTCACCAATCCCTTACGTATAGCAATCACCGACACCTTCACTCACAGTGAATTACAGCGACAGTAGCACCAAATCCCCAACACCCCCCCACACACAAAAATTAATATACCACCCACCTGCCAATCGTCTACAAGAATGAAAACACCGAAAATGGAACGAAACCAGTATAAGATACAGTCCAATCATCACACAGATCTCAGAATATGGGAAAGGCCTCTTTGCCTGCACGCATGGAGAGCAGCCACGCAAACTCAGTCCTTCCGTAAAAAAAGTGGCCGCCAACTCGGGTCCTAACACTGTCAGTCTGGGGCCAAATGCGCTGACCCAGGTCTGAACGATGCTGACCCAGGTCACTCAGAAATAAAATCATTGTGACACCGAGGGAAGTATCAATTTACGTTTGAATAGGGGCTGAGAGGGATAAATTTACTTTGCACTTTGAATTTTGTGTTGCCCGTTGCATTTTCTCTCGCAGCTTCGTTCCCAGCTCTGCCTTGTTTGCAGATCTTCAGCACGTGGACACTGCAGAACAGAATTGTGAGCAGCTCTGGGCTCCTTGTCTAAGAAAGGATGTGCTGGCTTCACGAGAAGGATTCTGAGAACGAAAGGGAGTAGCATTTTATGCCTCTGGACCTGTACTCACTGTTTAGAAAAATGAAGGGGACCTCATTGAAATATAGCAGATATTGAGAGGACTAGATACAGTGGATGTGGAGAGAATGTTCCCTGTATTGGGCAAGTTGAGGACTAGAGGAACAAGGGAGAATCTCAATAAACCTATTGGGAAGAAGGCAGGTGAATAGGGTATACAGCCGCTATGAAGGAATGGCCTAATTCTCCTTCTATGTCTTTTGGCCTTATGCAGACATGCATGGTTTAGCTGTAGCAAAAAGAAACCGAAGTTTGGTCTTGACACTACTTTGTGCAACCAGACAAGACTGCAAACTTTTCAAACTTGTCAAGACAACTACTCCTGAGCCAAGGATTGACACCTCCCACTCATGCAGTCTAACTTTTCATTTCTCCTTAAGCTGCTAATCTAATTAATTAATTGCTCAAGAGACACAAAATCAAGGAAGCACTATAAATGCAGCATCTTCGAATAACTCAGCCCATGATTTCTGCTCTCATTTTGATGGAAGCACTTGGGCCTTTTCCTGAAGTACACGCATTACAGAAGCTAATTAGAAACAGTAGGTACAGCAAGTCAGGGACTGTATTAAGATGATGCATCAATTATTCAAGATTGTTTAATATCGTTTTCTGTACACAGTGTGAGGAGAACAGAATAATTATTGCTCCAGGTCCACTGCCTCCATCACTTTGATCTAAATTCTCCATCTTGTCTACCACAGTCGATAAGAAATATCATTGTGTGTTTGACGTGAAGCAAGTTGTTGAAACTGGATTTTCTGGCATTAATGTCAGTAACATTCTTCTCCATCTCCTTATACTTGCCTCTACATATTCCATTCAGTTTTGATCATTCTCTGAGTTTTATAAAGCCACATTGGTTTTCTTGAGAGCTTTGTGATTGTTAATTTTTAATAGCATCGTGATCTTGTGCTCACTGAATATCTAATTCCTGTAAGAAACAGCGGCTGGATGACCTCATTGTTAAATTTTATCCACTTGAATGACAGTGCAAGAATTTGTAAATTAATCCAGTAATTAGCTTGCAGTGACATTCACTGTGATAGCAGCTGATCTTCAGCCTCACTTCATACAGAGCATTGAAGCCGGAGCAAGCCTTTTAGCACCTGATGTCTGCTGCATTGAATAAAATTACAACAGGTGTGTTTCATTGGTTTCTAGGCCGAGATAGAATGAACGTGGAGAGGATGTTTCCTATAGTGGGGCATCTAGGACCAGAGGACACAACCTCAGATAGCACACCCCTTTAGGACAGAGATGAGGAGGAATTTCTTTAGCCAGATGTTAGTGAATCTGTGGAGGCCAAGTCATTGGGTATATTTTAAGCGAAGGCTGTTAGCTTCTTGATTATTAAGGGCATCAAAGATTACAAGGAGAATGGGGTTGAGAGGGAAAATCAATCAATCATAGTGGAATGGCAGAGCAGTCTTCATGGGCTGAATGACTTAATTCTGGTCCTTTATTTTATGCTCTAATATTTTGTGCACACAGTGGTCACTTTAAAAGGCATACCTCTACACCTGCTTGTTAATGCAAATATCTAATCAACCAATCATCACAACTCAGTGCAAAAAAAGCATGCAAGCAAAGTCATGAGGTTCAGTTGTGGTTCAGAGTAAAAATCAGAATGGGAAATAAATGTAATCTAAGTGACTTCGACTGGGAAATAATCATTGGTGCCAGATGGGGTGGTTTGAGTATCTCAGAAACGGCTGATCTCCCTGGATTTGCACACACACCAGTCTCTGGAGTTTACAGAGAATGGTGCAGAAAAATGAAAAAAAAACATCCAGTGAGTGGCAGTTCCGAGTGAAAACTCCTGGTTAATGAGAGAGGTCGGGGAGAATGGCCACACTGGTTCAAGCTGACAGGAAGGTGATAGTAACTCAAATAAGGACGCGTAACAGGTGGTGGGGGGTGATAGGTGGTGTGGGGTATGAGATAGAGGGGGGTAATTGGGGAGATAGGTGGAGGAAAATAGATGGAGGTGGGTGATAGGTGGAAGTGGGTGATAGGTGGTGGGAGAGATAGGTGGGGTGATAGGTGTAGGTGGGTGATAGGTGGGGGAGATAGGTGGAGGTGGGTGATAGGTGGTAGGGGAGATAGGTGAGGGGTGATAGGTGGAAGGGGGTGATAGGTGGAGGAGATAGGTGATGGGCGGTGATAGTTGGAGGTGGGTGATAGGTGGTGGTGACAAAGGAACTGCAGATGATGGAATCTGATGTGAAAGTAAAGCGGGACATGGAAACAAATAAGGGAAGTGGAGAGGGCAGATATGAACAGTAGATGGAGGGGACACAGTGGGAGAGGTGTGTAAGCGATAGGCAGATGGAGTGATTGAGAAGAGGAAAGATAGAGAGTGAAACAGAATGATGGGAGGGTGGTCTGAGGTGGGTGTGTGAGGTTCATGGTAGATCACAGGGAGAGACAGGGGAAGCAGTTTACTTGAAACTGGAGAGTCCAGTGTCCACACTATTTTATTATGGACCACCCAAACAATCAGAACAATTTATCCCTCAACTTAGGTTGCTAAAACAAAATTTGAACTACTGAAGTAGCTGCTTTCTGTGGCAAATTTTCTACGTGCCTCCAGTAATTATAAGACCATAAGATAAAGGAGCAGAAGTAGGCCATTCGGCCCATTGAGTCTGCTCTGCCAGTCAATCATGGGCTGATCCAATTCCTTCAGTCACTCCCACTCCCTTGTCTTCTCCCCCATACCCTTTGATGCCCTGACTAATCAAAAACCTATCTATCTCTGCCTTAAACATACCCAAAGACTTGGCCTCCACAGCCCGCTTGTGGCAACAAATTCCACAGATTTACCACCCTCTGACTAAAGTAATTTCTCCGCAAACTTGAAAGGATGTAAACATTGTTTCAAAGTTCAAAGTAAGTGTTATTATTAAAGTACGGTATGCCACAACGTACAATCCCGAGGTTCATTTCCTTGCAATCATACAAAGAATCAATGAAAAAGTGCACAGAGACAGTAAAACAACCATGTGCAAAAGGCAATAAATTATGCAAATATATAAAATAACTAAACAAAATTACAGTAAATAAATAAATGAGTAATACATATTGAGAATATAGGGTGCAGAGTCCTTGAAAATAAGCCGATTGGTTGTGGAATCAGTTCGATGTTGATTTCAGTGAAGTTATCCAATCTGGTTCAGGAGCCTGATGGTTGAAGGGTATTAACTGTTGGAGACCTGCTGGGTGCAAGTGGCAGTTTGGGGTTTTGTTTCAGGTTTTCTAGAACCTGCAATTGTTATTTTAATTTGTGTGTATGAAGTGTATAATACAAGAAGATATGTTTTTAAAGGTGACGGGAAATGGTTAATGGAGATGCATAGGGCAAGTTGTTTTTTACACAGTGGTGGGCGCCTGGTCCGGGCTGCCAGGGAATGTGATTGAGATGGTGTTTAAGAAGCTTTCAGTCAGACAACCAAGTGAGTGGGTTATGCATCACGTGCAGGCGGAAGAGATGTAATTTGACAGTATGTTCAGCACATAGATTGAGGGCCGAAGGGCATGTTGCTGTGCTGTAAATTACAAAAATAGTTTTAAAAACCGCTCTGTGGACTTGAACACAACTTTGTTAATGCTTTGATCTTTTTTAAAAATTGATCTCACTTTCAGACCTTACGCCTTCGCTCCATCCGCAGCAAGGAGGATTTCCCAGTGGCCAAACACTTTAATTCCAATGCCCATTCCCGTTCTGACATGTTGGCCCATGACCTCCTCCACTGCCACAATGAAGCCACTCTCCGGTTGGAGGAGCAACAATTCTCTTCTGCTCACCTGCTGTCACCTCCCCCTGGTGCCCCTCCTCCTTCCCTTTCTCCCTTGGTCCACTCTGTCATCAGATTCCTTCTTCTCCAGCCCTATTCCTTTTCTACCTACTTCTTCCCAGCCCCTCACTTCAACCTTTCTGTCCCACCCACCTGGCTTCACCTACCACCTTCTAGCCTGTATTTCTTCCTCACCACCCCGCCTCCCCACTTTCCTAATCTGGCTTCTTCCCCCTTCCTTTCCAGTCCTGATGAAGCATCTCAGCCCAAAATGTCGACTGCTTAATCCCTTCTATAGATGCTCACTAACCTGCTGGGTTCCTTCTGGGGGCGTCATTTAGAACTTATTACAGTGGGTTTGGATACACATCCTGATTTCTAAAAACAAGTTTTACATTACTGAACTGAATGCTTTGCGTATTTTCCATTCAGCCATCTGGTGTTAGATTATACTATTAAGGAGGCATTTCAGCTGTGGAATGAAACTTCACATCACAGCGAGTAAGAAAACAACATCACAGGGTAGATGTGAACTGATATCAGTGACCTTGCAGTGAACTGGGCTGGAGTGGATCCTGTGACAATCCTTAACAACGTTGTTATAGTAAACGCAATCCCACATGTGGGCATCCAACAGCAGGCAAATAAACATCACAAGTCCCAGTTGAGTCTCTTGATGTTCATTTTGTACTATGCCTGCAAGGCTTTCGTTAAATTCTGGGTTATGACCGAAGAAAAAATGGCTTTTGTGCAAGAGTAAGACTTGGAAAAAGTAGCGAGATTAGCAAAAAGAAAACTGCCAATATTTACTAAAAGATATCTGCTGGAAAATACAATACATATCTCCATACTATCTTAAACATGAGAAATCCTGCAGATGTTGGAAATCCAAAGCAACACACACACAATTCTGGAGGAACTCAGCAGCAAATATGGAAAAGAGTAAACAGTCAAAGTTTCGGGCCGGGACACTTCTTCAGGACTGAGAAGGACAGGGGAAGATGCCAGAATAGAAAGGAGGGAGGAGGGGAAAGAAGCTAGCTGGAAGGTGATAGGTGAAACTAGGTGGGTGGGAAAGGTCAAGGGCCGGAGAAGAAGGAATCTGATAGGAGAAAGGGAAGGAGGAGAGGACCTGGGGCAAGTAATAGTTAGGTGAGAAGAAGTAAAAGGTCACAGTGGTGAATAGAATAAGGTGGCTGGGGGAGAGGGAGAATTTGTCCAGTGTGAGCTCCCAGCATCTTGATCTCTCTCTCCCCTACCAAGAGCAATCTGCTCTGTTTGTTTCTTCAGTATCTGGACATACCATCCACAATTACCCGCAACGACTACGCATGAATTAGAATATGATGCACCCCACAATGTAGTTACGCTCATATTACAAAACCCGCAGAAGTATCTATCTCAAATACAGACAACATGTACATATTTACACATCCCCATCACTAAAGAAGTAGAATGTTCCACTGCGTATGGCGGGAAAGACGGCCAAACCCTTTAGGACTTATTATGAGAATATACCGGGGGCGATGACATTGAAGTGTGCACACTCACAGCAACGACAGCAGAATGACAAGGCAATGGTTGTTTGTGTGTGTGTGTGTTTATCGAACACTCTCCATCACACCTATAAATATGAAATTGGAACAGAACTAACTGATCAGATTAACAAACAGCTTAATACAATAATGAAGAAGGTGGCTCTATTTTTCTAAGAGTTTTGAGGAGATATAGTCAGTAACCACACAATCTTATGAATTCTGACTGGTTGAATCACAGTCTAGACTGGAGGATTGCAAAAGGCTGCAGAGGGTTAGGGACTCAGCCAGCTCCACAATAGGCACAACCCTCCATGGCATTGAGAACACCTTCAAGAGGCAGTGCCTCGAGAGGGCAGCGTCCATCACTGTGCATCCTCAGTCCGTGTCGTCCCTCGTCACTACCATCAGGGAGGAGGTACAGGAGCCTGAGGGCCCACACTCAGTGATTCAGAAACAACTTCTACCTCCTCCACCATCAGATTTCTGAATTGTTCGTGAACCCATCAACACCACCTCCTTTTTTACCCTATTCATTTATTTTTGCAATGTAAAGTAATTTTAAGGCTTTGCACTGTAATGCTATAACAAAACAGCAAATTTCACATCATAGAAGCCATATAAGTGATGATAAATCTGATTCTGAAATTTTTGCTAATATGGGCCCCATAAGTCAGGGGTGACTCTGGGTGTTGATTCCCAGCTGTCTAGATATGTGAGTATAGGCAGTACATTACGGAGAGCAAGCTCCCCTTCTGTATGCATCCGATGAACCCGAAGGAACGGCACAGACCACTGGCACCAGCAGCATCGCAGGAGTTTCTAATCAATGTTGAAGTCAACGTAGGACCTTGGAGACTCCATCTCCAGACTTTTCCCTCAGGGTTTCCCCCTGAGGCCTTCCCCATGAGTGGGTGTAGCTACGAGGCAGTGGAGGTTTGAGAACAGACTCCTTCTCCTGGCTGAGCTGCCAACCGAGGCCGATGAGCCCCATCTGCCCGAAGCGACTGGTTTTAAAGAGCTAGTAACCCGCCTTTGCCCCTTCTCCTGTCTATTGGGCTTAGTGGCTAAGCCACACATGGAGGCCAGAATCTGGACTATTTGAGGCGCACACCATTGGGAGCATTTAATAGGGAGTGGGAGCTTGTCCCCATCACCTCCCAGGTTATTCAATAGTTCAATGGTTCAAATTAATATCAGAGAGTGTAAACAGTACCCAATTTAAAATTCTTAATCTTCGCAGCCATCCGCAAAACAAAAAAAACCCTCAAAGAATAAGTGACAGAAATGTCAGAACCCCCAAACCTCCCTCCCCCTCACACACAAGAGGCAACTAAAGCCTCTTCTTTGATTTTTGAGAGGGGGGAAGGGAGGAAGAGAAGGTGACAGAGAGAGAGGGAGTGAGAGAGAGGGGAAGAGGGGAGAGAGTAGGGAGAGAGAGGGAGAGAGGGGGAAGGGAGAGAGGTGGGGGGAGAGAGAGAGAGAGAGAGAGAGAGAGAGAGAGAGAGAGAATGAATTCTTCAAGGGATTTTTTCCGATAGCGGTGCTTCAGTCAGTGATGCAGATGAGGAACCCTGTTGACCACGTGGCCGCATCCTGAAGCTGCACATCTTCCAGTCCGCACCTGGAGATATCAAAATGCCAGGCCACACGACAAGGCTGAGAAACTGTTCGCAGAGAACCGTAGTTTGAACTGCAGCTGTAGATCTCGGACTCCAATAGCACCCCGGCCTCCTTGAAAAGAAAAGAAAGACATGAGGAAAGAAGAATTAGCTGTTTCAAGGACAAACTAGAAGTCTGCAAAATCCACATTTTGGCTAATATGATTGTAACTTCAACTCCTCATTCTAGTCACTCCACAGACTATATATCCTATATGCACTTTTTATTAATTTGAACATATCCAGATTTTAAAAAATTATCTGTTAATATCATTACTATTATTTTATACACTGTATGTCATATATGTACTGTGATATGCACATTGATTGATTCCAGCGGAACTTCTTTTTCTTTGGCTGTATATGGTTGAATGCCAATAAACTTGAACTTGTACTTCTCACCTGTTTGCTCATCAAGTATCTCTGTCTTTAAAATATTCACAAAGTTCATGGCTCCTAAGAGAAAATAATTCTCCCCAACTCTGTCGTAAATAGGTGACCAATCATGTCGAAGCAGTAACCTCTACTTTTAGGTTTTCCCATAAAAGGAAATATCCTCTCCACCACCACCCTGTCAAGAGTCCTCAGAACCTTGTATGTTCCACTGAAATCCCTTTTGCTTTTTGAAGCTGTCGATCTAGTCCGTCCATTCCTCATAAGAATACCCACCTGCTCCAGGTATTAGACCATAAAGACCATGAGACACAGGAGAAGAATTACATTATTGGGTTCATCAATGACACCCTCTGAACAAAAAGCTTGACGTGTTTTGATCTTTAATGGGCTGAACAAGGGAGGATTTGTGAAGTTTTGAGGAAAAATAATGTGATTCTCATGATGAAGAGTGCTGAAGTCACAAGATTCTCCAGCACCGAGGATGTTTTGAAGATGGATTCAGGCCCCGGCAGTTGAACAGATACAGTGTGTCCAGCACCACTCAGAAGATCATAAGACATAAGAGCAGAGCTGAAATGAGCCAGTCAGCCCATCATTGCTGATTTGTTATCCCTCTCAATCTCATTCTCCTGCCTTCTCCCTGTAACTTTTAACATCCTGACGAATCACACAGCGCACAGTGAGGACTGCCGAGCGCATCATTGGAGCCTCCCTGCCCTCTATTGTGGACCTGTACTCTTCCAGGTTGAAGAAGAGGGCGCGGAACATCATAAAGGACTCCTCCCATCCTGCGCACGGACTGTTTGATCCGCTTTCGTCTGGTAGGTGCTTCAGATCCCTCCAGACTAAGACTAATAGGCACTGGAGAAGTTTTTTCCCTACTGCGGTCACTTTGCTGAACAGTTAACTGTTGGCTAACTATTACTTGGATTGCACTACCTGTATGTATAATCTATACTTTCATTTATATTTATCATTATTATTGTTATGAGCAGAAAGACAACATCTGCCGGAAGTAAATTCCTTGTATGTGCACAGGTACTTGGCGATTAAAGTCTGATTCTGATTCTGATTCTGATTCTGATCAAGAACTATCAAGCTCCACTTTAAAAATAACCAGTGAATTGGCCCCCACAACCGTCTGTGGCAACAAGTTCCACTGATTCACCACCCTCTGGCTAAAGAAATTTCTCCTTATCTCTGTTCTAAAGGGATGTCCTTCTAGTTTGAGGTCCTAGGCTCAACAAAGATAGGAAACATCCTCTCCACGTCCATTCTGTCTAGGCCTTTCGAAGAGATCCCCCTAGTTCTTCTAAACGCTAGAGAATAAAAGCACAGTCATCGAACACTCCTCATTGGTTAAAGCTATCATTCTCATCAACCTCCTCTAAATCCTCCCCAATGCCAACACATCTTTTCTTCGATTAGGGGCCCAAAGCTGTTCAGAATACTCCAAGTGCGACCTGGCCAATGCCTTATAAAGCTTCAGCATTGCATCCTCGCTTTTATACTCTCGTCCTCTCAAAATGAATGCTAACATCGCATTTGCCTTCCTCACCATCACCTCAATCTGCAAGTTAACCTTTAGGAAATCGTGCACAGGGACTCCCAAGTCCCTTTGCACCCCTGGTTTTGGAACTTCCTCCCTATACTGTATTCCATCTGACACTTCTTTTCCCATTCTCTCAATCTGTTAAGTCCTTCTGCAGACTCCATGGTTCCTCAACTCTGTCTGCCTCTTCACTTATCTTTGTATCATCTACAAACTTGGCTATAATTCCATTAATTCTGTCATCCAAATTATTTAAATATAATATGAAAAGAAGCAGCCCATACACCCACCCACCCCTGTGGAACAAAACTAGTCACTGGCAAGCAACTAGAAAAGGCCCCTTTTATTCCCACTTGTTGCCTCCTGCCAATCAGCTAATCTTCTATCCATGTGAGTACCGTATCTGTAATAACACGGTCTCTTATCTTGTTAAACAGCCTCACGTGCGGTGTCTTGTCAAAGGCCTTCTGAAAATCCAAACAACATCCACTGATTCTCCCTCGTCTATCCGGGAAAGAATTCCAACAGATTTGTCAGGCAAGATTTCCCCTTAAGGAAAGCTTGATATCTTGTGGCCTGTTTTATCATGTGCTTCCAAATACCCTGAAACCTCATCTTTAATAATAGACACCAATACCTGCCCAATCAGTGAAGTCAGCCTATCTGGCATATAACTTCCTTCCTTATGCCTCCCTCACCAGGATACCTCACAGAATCCAGTCCAGTGCAGTTCACTGCAAAGTCGCTCATATCAGTTCACATCTGCACTGTGATGTTGTTTTCTTATTTCTACCTGTGACTCAATTCTCAATGAATTATGGATTTAGTGTCTATTTGTATCAGCATGTAATTGCAGGCCTTCTGCCATTAGATGGCAGTGCAGGCTACAGGTGAGTCACTTGTAAATGAGGAATGCACAAATGCTGGAGGAACTCAGCAGCATCTATGGAGGGGAATTAAACAGCCAATGTTTCAGGTTGAGACACTTCATTAGGACTGGAAAAGAAAATTGCAGCAGCCTGGATTAGAAGGTGGCAGGAGGGGAAGGGGTACAAGCTGGAAGGTGATAGGTGAAGCCAATGAGGGGGAAGGTAGATATGCGGCGGAGGAGGAATGAAGAGAGAAGTTGGGAGTTGACAGGAAAAGGTAAAGGGCTGAAGAAGAAGGAATCTGATAGGACAGGAGAGTGGACCATGGGAGAACAAGCAGCGTAGGGACACCAGAGTGAGGTGATATAGCAGGTGAAGAAGAAGAGAAGGGGTAAGAGGGGAGCCAGGGTGGGGAATGGAAAAGAAGAGGAGGGAAAGGGAGAGAAATTACCAGAAGTTAGAGAATCATTGTTCATGCTATTAGGTTGGAGGTTACCCAGACGGAATTCCCAGGGATATTCCAAATTTTATGTCTTAAAGCACTTAACATTTCTCCAGCGTAATCAGAATCCGAATCAGGATCAGGTTTACTATCACTGACATAAGTCATGTTTTATGGGCACAGTACAGTGTAAGACATAAAAATTACTGTAAGTTGCAAAATAAATAAATAGTGCAAAAGAAGAATTACGAGGTGGTGTTCTTGTGTTCCTTGACTGTTCAGAATTCTGGTGGCAGAGGGAAATAAGCTGTTCCTAAAACTTTCAGTAAGTTTCCTTAGGCTTTTGTATCTCTTTTCTGATGACAGTAATGAAAAGAGAAAATGTCTTGGGTAGCGGGGATTCTAAATGATGGATATTGCCTTCTTGAGGCATTGCCTTTTGAATATGCCCTCGATACTGTGCAGGCTTGCATTTGTGATGGAGCTGAGAGAGTTTACAACCCTCTGACTCCTCTTTCGATCCAGGGCATCAGAGGCTCCATACCAGGCTGTGGTCAGAATGTTCTCCACCATACAGCTGTAGAAATTTGTAAAAACCTTTGGTGACATACCAATCTCCTCAAAGTCCTAATGAAGTATAGCTGCTGGTGTGCTTTCTTTGTAATTCCATCATGGACCTCGAGCATTGGAATGTCAAGGAGGACCTTGTGTGCTTGAGCCTCAGGGATCAGTGTAGAGGAGGTGGTTTTTAGAGAATTTCTAAAGCCAATCTGAGGTGTAAGTGTTTTACGTGAAGGGTATTTCATATCTGGAATGTATCTGCGAAGTGGTTGAATCAAATTCCGTTGCTGTGTTTAAGAGGCATCAAGCGAATCCCTTAAATAGACAGCAGTCACCCTTTTGGAGCTCAATGGGCTAAGTGTTATTTCAGTTTCCAGTATCTGCAGTCTCTTGCATCTCCACAAGGCACAGAATGATACAATTCTTATTTGGATTCGTGCAGAGGGCAAAAATGTTAGCATAGATCTGATGGACGGAAGGGCCTGTTTCTGCATTGTGAGATTCCGTAATTTTTTTCCAAGCAATGCCAAAGTAACCAGAGCGTTCTCAGGCTATGAACTGCAAGACAATGGGATGCCCATCAGCCAGCCATAAACCATTGGTCAACAGAAACCTTTCCCAAGGTTTCAAGCCATTCCTGCAATGCACGGTGGCCAGATGGAAGGAGTGTAAAGGAAGAAGTGGAGGCAAAGATGTTTAAGAGAGGAAATTCCTGAATTTATAGTCTTAATTGGAAACATGAGAATTGTATATCTGGAACTATAATTAAACTTCGCATGTACGTAACATTTGGAATTGGAATTAGAAGTAGTTTATTTTTGTCACATGTAGCAAGACACAGAGAAAGAAGCTTGTCTTACATACTATTTATACAAATCAGATTATTTCACCGTACAATGAGGTAGAATAACAGAGGTAAAGGAATAACAGAGTGCATAATGAATGTACATCTGTTATGAATGTACCACAGCTCTGAGGGGCCGAAGGGTGCGGGACCAGCCCCCTCCTTCCAGAGAATCGCAAGATCGCTATTAATTCAGGTCTTGGACCCAGGAAATGAGAGACAATGCAACGGATTTGACCATTGTTCTTAGAGGCACCTGTGTGAATTGCAACTCTATAGTACGTGCCAGCTATCAGGGACATGGACACCCTCGGGCAATGTGGGGTGGGGATTGTATCACCCTACCTTGATTGACATTTACAAATCTGCCAGCCATGATAAAACGGAGACTGCAGGAGGCGGTACTCCAGCGACGCACCAGACGGAGACACCATCGCTCATCGTTCCCGTAAGAACGGGAAGCTGCTCGGGAGCCACGTGTGATTTGGATCCCCTAGCTAGGGAATCGAGTGGCTGATAACCCCGAAAAGGATTCCGAACCGACAACGGGGAACTCACGTTCCCGATTCCACGATTTGAGTCAAACAGGCTGGCAAGTTTATTTTCTCTCTCCTACCCGTGAACACCCAGCGGTCCCTCAAACGGCTAAAAGCCTTCATGAACTGGCGAGACTTTTTATATTTCCATTGGACAATAGTTTTACCCCTAGACAAACGATAGAGCTACTTCGAATTGTTGATTATTACTATACCCGTGCTTTAGATTGAGTATTGACGACGTATATTATCTGAATGTTTGTATTAACCTTACTTTTGTGCCCCTTTATAAATAAAAACGTTTAAAAATGGTACCATCAAACTTCAGCGGACCTCTCTATCTTTGCTGGTAAGTGACCCAGTTATGGAGTTCATAACACATCCAAGAGGAACACAACCTCGTGGTGATTTGGAGGGGTGTGTGTCTCAATGACCTGGAGAGCTATATTACTCTTTGGTCCTTTGGTATGATCAGAGCCTGCCAAACAGGTTAAAGAGTAGATGCTGGACTAAGAGTGGTCCAGACATCTTCCAGGTTTGGGGGTTCAACACAGGGCTAATAGCCCTGACGGTAAAATAAAGTTGCTATGGAAACAGTGTGACGGTATTCCTGAGTCTGCACCTGGGATCTGCATGACTGACAGTGATGAAAATTGAGAGAAGCTACTGACATGATGGAGGAAGCCCTGATCACTGCCAGAGATGGAGGATCTTCATTGCTGCCCCAAATGCCAGCAGCGTAATGGCCAGTAAGTGAGTAAGAAATAATGAATGCAGTACAGGTAAGCAATAAGGTAGAAGATTATAATGAGGTGGATTGTGAGGTCAAGATTGCAATTTATCATACAAAGAAACTAGTTAATGGTCTTAACAGTGCCCAAGAAGAGCAGGGTGAGCTGCCTTAACAACTAACGTCCAGTAGCACTCACATCTACAGTGATGAAGTGCTTTGAGAGGTTGGTTATGGCTAGAATTAACTCCTTTGTCAGCAAGGACCTGGGCCCACTGCAATTTGCCTACTGTCACAACAGGTCTATGGTAGATGTGATCTCACTGGCTCTCCACATGACCTTGGATCACCTGGACAACACAAGTACCTATGTCAGGATGCTGTTTATAGACTACAGCTCAGCATTTAACACCATCATTCCGACAGTTCGGATCAGAAAGCTCCAGAACCTGGGCTTCTGTACCTCTCTCTGCAACTGGATCCTCAGCTTCCTAACTGGAAGACCACATTCAGTATGGATTAGAAATAATATCTCCACCTTGCTGATGGTCAACACTGACACACCTCAGGGATGTCTGCTTAGCCCACTGCTCTACGCTGTCTACACCGATGACTGTGTGGTGAGGCACAGCTCAAATGCCATCTATAAAATCGCTGATGATACATCATTGTTGGCAGAATCTCATATGGTAACGAGAGGGCGTACAGGAGCACAATATTCCAGCTGGTTGAGTGGTATTACAGCAATAACCTTGCACTCAACATCAATCAGATCAAAGAACTGATTGTGGATTTCAGAAGGATAAAAGAGAGGAAACACAAACCAGTTCTCATCGAGGGATCAGAAGAGGAAAGAGTGAGCAATTTATGGGTGTCAGTATCTCTGAGGATCTAACCTGGACCCAACCTATCGATGCATTTCAAAGAATGCACGGCAGGGGCTGTATTTCATTAGGAGTTTGAGGAGATTTGGTATGTCACCTAAAGCACTCACAAATTTCTACAGGTGCACTGCGGAGAGCATTTTAACCAGCTGCATCAGGGTTTGGTATTGGGGGAGGGTGCTACTGGCCAAGATCGAAGTAAGCTGCAGAGAGTTGTAAGCTTAGTCAGCTCCAAAATAGGCACTGGCCTCCATTGTATGCAGAACATCTTCAAGGAGAGATGCCTCAAAAAGGCGGCGTCCATCATTAAGGACCCCCATCACCCAGGTCATGCCTTGTTCTCATTGCTACCATCAGGAAGGAGGTACAGAAGCCTAAAGGCACACACTCAGTGATTCAGGAACAGTTTTTTCCTCTCTGCCAGCTGATTTCTGAATGGACATTGAACCCGGGAACACTACCTCACTACTTTTTTTAATCTTTGCACTACTTATTTAATTTCTTTTCTATTATTATTTATACTTTACTGAATCGACTTACATCAGTGACATACATGAGGAGTAAATATCTTTATGTTACATCTCTGCTTAGATGTGCAATGTGCAATCATAGTAATATATAATAATTTATAATAAATAGAACAGTAAATGTTACTTAGAAATACACTCAAATCAGCATGAGTGAATCAGTCTGATGGCCTGGTGGAAGAAGCTGTCCCGGAGCCTGTTGGTCCTGGCTTTTATGCTGCGGTACCACTTCCCGGATGGTAGCAGCTGGAACAGACCATGGCTAGGGTGACTCAGATCCCTAACTGACCTCAAATGGGATACCCCCCAAAGATGCCGCGCAATAGCCAGGCTTACTACAATTTACAAGGAAACTCATTCATTAACTCCATCCAACATTAGTCACCTTTTGTGTAACCAGAACAACAGACCAGCAACCCGACAAAACCAAGCCCTGAACTACAAGACCATCCAGACCCACAAGGACTGCTACTGTACCCTAGGACCATTCCAGTTTGGACCTCTCTGCCGCCACACATTAAATCTGCCACTGATAGTAAAACTTTCAAGTCGCTGCTCTTAAACACCGCAATTTCAATTACAGCTGCATGCATGAGGGACTGCACGTCTATAGCCCAGTGGCGATGGTTGGTGCAGTATGGACAAGACAAGACAATGATCCTTCAGGCCCTTTTCTCACACCTGTCTTTGTAAATGTCCTGAATCATGGGGCGTTCACAACTACAGATGCGCTGGGCTGTCCACACCACTCTCTGCAGAATCCTACAATTAAAGGAGGTACAGTTCCCATACCAGGCAGTGATTCAGTCAATCAGGATGCTCTCAATTGTGTCCCTGTAGAAAGTTCTTATATTTGGGGACCCATAGCAAACTTCCTCAACCGTCTGAGGTGAAAGAGGCGCTGTTATGCCTTTTTTACCACAGCTGGTGTGTACAGACCACGTGAGGTCCTCGGTGATGTGGTTGTCAAGGAACTTAAAACTGTTCACCCTCTCAACCCCAGATCCATTGATATCATTAGAAGCTAACCTGTCTCCATTCCTCCTGTAATCCACAACCAGCTCCTTTGTTTTTGCAACATTGAGCGAGAGGTTGTTTCTTGACACCACTGTGTCAGAGAGATGACTTCTTCCCTGTAGGCCACCTCATTATTGTTTGAGATTAGGCCAATCAATGTAGTGTCATCGGCAAATTTCATTAGCAGAATAGAGCTGTGGGTAGCTGTGGGTATACAGAGAGTAAAGGAGGGACTTAGTACACAGCCTTGAAGGGCTCCTGTGTTGAGAGTCA
The DNA here is from genome assembly GCF_048418815.1 of Hemitrygon akajei. NCBI lineage: Eukaryota > Metazoa > Chordata > Chondrichthyes > Myliobatiformes > Dasyatidae > Hemitrygon > Hemitrygon akajei. The sequence goes on along the minus strand of NC_133126.1, from coordinate 188,688,396 downwards.
GAGGAGTGGAGGTGACGGAGCCCAATCTTACCACCTGCCAGTGATCTGACAGGAGGTCCAGGATCCAGCTGCACAAGGCAGGGTCAAGGCCAAGGTCTCTGAGCTTCCTGTCGAGCCTGGAGGGAACTGTGGTGTTGAACGCTGAACTGTAGTCCAACAACAGCATTCTCACATAAGCATCCTTCTTCTCTAGATGTGTATGGAATGTAGAGCAGTGGCTATTGCATCATCTGTTGATCGACTGTGTCAGTAGGCACATTGTAGGGGGTCCAGTTTGGGAGGTAGCAAGCTGCAGATGTAGTCCTTGACCAGCCTTTCAAAGCATTTGCTTATTTTTGAGGTGAGTGCGACAGGATGCCAGTCATTCAGGCTTGTTACCTTCATCTTTTTAGGTACAGAGTCAATGGTGGATGTTTTGAAGCAGGAGGGCACTCTACACTGGGAGAGGGAGAGATTGAAAATGTCAACAAACACACCTGCCAGTTGTGCTGCGCTCATCCTGAGTACTCGCCCTGGGATACCGTCCCGTCCCACAGCCTTGCGACTGTCCACTCTTTGGAAACATCTGTGTACCTCAGATGACCAGGTTGCAGGCTGTAGTGGTGGCTTTCCTCGGAGGCTCAGAGTTAGCGACATCGAACCGAGCGTAAAGGTGATTGAGCTCATCTGGGAGAGAGGCCGCGATGTTGGCGGCACCACAACGTTTGGCTTTGATGTCTGCGATGGTATGCAACCCTCGCCACAAGTCACGTGTGCTATTCATTGTGAATCTTGACTCAGTCTTGTCCCTATATGTTGTTTTGCAGCCTTGATAGCTTTGCGCAGGTCGTAGCTGCTTTTCTTGAGCTCCTGCTGGTTGCCGGCAGTGTAAGCTCTACATCACACAGTAAGTGCTGCTCGCACGGAACTATTGATCCAGGGTTTCTGGTTCAGGAAGACCCTGACCGAATTCTGGGGGACAACATCGTTGATGCATTTCCGGATGAAGCTCGTGACTCCATCCGTGAACTCGGAGACATCCTCATCAGGGAAGACATTCCAGTCGACGTCATCGAAGCAGTCCTGCAGCATGGAGGCCGATTGGTCGGATTGGACGGTTTTAACTATGGCCGCCTCTTGTTTCAGCTTCTGCCTGTATGTCAGCAAAAGCAGGATTGAAGAGTGATCTGATTTTCCAAAAGCTGGGAAAAGGAGAGCTTTGTAAGTGTTGCAGAAGGGAGTGTAGCAGTGATCAAGTGTGTTATCTCCACGAGTGCTCACCTGGATGTGCTGACAAAACTTTGGAGAGACTTTCGTCAGTGACTCTCAATTAAAGTAACCAGCGACAATAAAAACAGCCTCTGGGTGTGCAGTCTCCAGCGTGTTGATGGTCTCGTTCAGTTCCTTGAGAGCCAGGTCAGTATCACCCTGCGGCAGAATGTACACCACTGTGATAATAACAGCCGTGAACTCCCTAGGCAGCCAGTAGGGTCTGCACAGCAGCACCAGGTATTCCAGGCCTGGGGAACAAAAGGATTTGAGTGCATGCACACTCTGGGGGTTGCACCGAGCATTTTTGACCCTGAGACATACCCCACCTCCTTTACTCTTCCCAGAGAGGTTTTTTGACCTGTCTGCCTAACACAGGGAGAATCCAGAGAGCTTGATAGCATGGTGCGGTATCTCCTCCGTCAGCCAGGTCTCCACAAAGCACAAAACGTTACATTCCTTTGTTTCCCGCTGGTAGGAGATTCTGGTTCTCAGTTCGCGCAGCTTGTTGTTACAATGTCCGGCTGGCGCAACAACAAATTTCACGACATATGTCCGTGATACAGATTCTGATTCTGATACAGCAGTGAGATACAAGCTGTCCTTGAGCCTGCATCTTCTACCCCATGAGTGAAGGAAGATGATAAAATGCCCCGGAGGGTGGTTGGTATCGGAACCTGTGTTGGTTAAAATAAAATCAGGGTCATAGAAACTACAGCACAGAAACAGGCCCTTCAACCCACCTACTCTGTGCCTAAACCATTGGGTTAGATCCAAGAGGAGATGCGAATTTCAGCCATGTGCAAAAAAAAAATACAAAGAACACATTAAACTGGGTTGAATAAAAGGTGTGTTTCCTTTAGGGAAAGCAATCTGCCTATATGTTATCCGGTGCTCGAGGCTGAGGGGGAGATAGAACATAGAGCATAGAAGCTCTTCGGTCCACAATGTTGTCCTGACCTTTTAACCTACTTGAAAATCAATCTAACCTTTCTCTCCCTCATGATCCTCTATTTTTCTCTCATCCACGTGCCTATCTAGGAGACTTCCAAATGTCACTAATGTATCTCTCCCTCTACCACCATCCCCGTGAATGAAAGAATTTGTACAGGTTTATAAGATTATGACAGGCACAGATAAACAACCAGCATCGGGTCGAAATGTCACATAACAGAGGGAATCGTGAGGAGAGAATTACATGTTATGGAAGAGATATTTGATTCCTCCTTAGGATGTGCAAAAGGTCATAGAAAAAGATGCTTCTGAAATGAATTGCCATATCCTGGCTGAAGCTTATATAATCAGTCTGTCTGGAACTGTGCTGTATGCATTGTGGCAACTTCCTTCCGTCTATGTCCACTCACCCTGATATGTGTAATTAACAAAATTACAAGCTTTAAATGTTGTGTTTTAATATTTCAGTAATATTTGTGTGATATTGTAAGTATGTTGCTTGATTAAACATTCTTTGTCGTTTGTATAATTCATTACAGATTATATAAAAAAGTATGTGAAGGTCTTATGTCATTACACCACCGTGTCATATGTCACTAAGGAACAAAGAAGACACATTATTCACAGCTCAGTGTTTTGCTTTCAATTAATTTTACGTTTTGGAGTTACAAAACATAAGAGTGGTGACGGATAAGTTTTAAAATGAACCCGACTACCTATCATTTGAAGCACAGCACAGTATTCTTTAGAAGGAATAATGGAATTGATGGCTTTGTTGCAAAGTTTGCAAATGATACAAAAATAAGTGGAGGAGTGAAACAATGTGATTGCAGAAGGTCTTAGACAAATTGGAATAATGGGCAAAAAAGTGGCAGATGGAATATAGTGTTGGGGAATGTATGATAATGCATTTTGGTAAAAGGAACAAAAGTACAGACTATTATTTAAATGGAAAGAAAATTCACCCATCAGAGGTGCAAAGGGACTTAGGAGTACTCGAGCAAGGCTCCCAGGTGAACTTATAGGTTCAGTCTGTGATAAAGAAGGCAAATGCAATATTAGCATTCGTTTCAAGGGTAGTAGAATATAAAAACAAGGAGATAATGCTGAGGCTTCATAAGACATTGGTCAGGCTGCACTTGGAGTATTGTCAACAGTTTTGGGCCCCATATCAAAGAAAAGATGTGTTGTCATTGGAAAGAGTCCAGAGGAGGTTCACAAGGATGATTCCAGGAATGAAGTGGTTAACATGTGAGGAGTGTTTGGTACCTTTGGCCCTGTACTCACTGGTATTCAGAAGAATGTGGGGGGATCTGATTTGAAAGGACTAGATAAGGTGGATGTGGAGAAGATGCTTCCTATGGGTGTTCACAACTAAAGGAGACAGCCTCAAAATTGAGGGGTGACCCTTTAGACACTTTGCAATTCACCTACCGGAGCAACAGGTCAACGGCAGCACATTCCTCCTTAGAACACCTGGAGAATAAAGACGCATATGTAAGGCTCCTTTTCATCAACTACAGCTCTGCCTTTAATACCATCATTCCAAATAAACTGATTCCTAAGCTCCGGAACCTGGGTCTTAGCACTCAGATCTGCAGCTGGATCTTTAACTTCCTCACAGACAGGACCCAGGCTGTAAAAATAGGGGACAAGCTCTCCTCTACAATCACTCTGAGCACCGGTGCCCCACAAAGCTGTGTAATCAGCCCCCTGTTGTACTCACTGTACACCCATGATTGTGTAGCCAAGTTTCCATCAAACTCAATATATGAGTTTGCTGATGACACCATAATTGTAGGCCGTGTCTTGGGTAATGATGAGTCTGAGTACAGAGAGGAAATTAAGAACCTGGTGGCATGGTGCGAAGACAATAACCTATCCCTCAACATCAGCAAGACGAAGGAATTGGTTGTTGACTTCAGAAGGAGTAGCGGACCGCACGACCCATCTACATTGGTGGTGCGCAGGTGGAACAGGTCAAAAGCTTTAAGTTTCTCGGGGTGAATATCACAAATGACCTGACTTGGTCTAACCAAGCAGAGTCCACTGCCAAGAAGGCCCATCAGCGCCTTTACTTCCTGAGAAAGCTGAAGAAATTTGGCCTGTCCCCTAAAACCCTCACTAATTTTTATAGATGCACCGTAGAAAGCATTCTTCTAGGGTGCATCACAACCTGGTATGGAAGTTGTCCTGTCCAAGACCGGAAGAAGCTGCGGAAGATTGTGAACATAGCCCAGCACATCACACAAACCAATCTTCCATCCTTGGACTCACTTTACACTGCACACTATCGGAGCAGTGCTGCCAGGATAATCAAGGACACAACCCACCCAGCCAACACTCTTTTTGTCCCTTTTCCCTCCGGGAGAAGGTTCAGGAGCTTGAAGATTTGTACGGCCAGATTTGGGAACAGCTTCTTTCCAACTATGATAAGACTGCTGAACAGATCCTGACCCGGATCTGGGCCGTACCTTCCAAATATCCGGACCTGACTTGCACTACCTTACTTTCCCTTTTCTATTTTCTAATTATGATTTACAATTTAACTTTTTATTATATTTACTTCGATTTGTACTTCAGGGAGCCCGAAGTGCAGTATCAAATATCGCTGTGATGATTGTACGCTCTAGTATCAATTGTTTGGTGACAATTAAGAAAAGTAAAGTAAAGTAGAATGGAGGTAAGGAGGAACTTTTTTAGCTAGGAAGTAGTAAATCTGTGGAAAGCTTTGCCACAGACAGCTGTGAAGCCCAATTCCTTGGGTATATTTAAAGCAAATATTGATAGTTTGGTCAGGGCATCGAAGGTTATGGCAAGAAGACCGTGTATGGGGATTGAGTGGGATCTGGGATCAGCCATGATGGAATGGCGTGGCTGACTCGATGGGCTGAATGGCCTAATTTTTTTCTCCTATGTCTTATGGTTTTATGGTTGAGAGAGTTACTGCAGTTAAAATAAATCTCAGCTCACGTCCATGATTTGAGTACCGGTAGTTTGTTTTGGAATCACAAAACTTAACAGTAAGGACAAGCTAATTGCCTGATGATGGTGGAAAATATGTTGTTTCTGTTCTAAGTGTTTGTCCAGACCGAAAGAGCAAAAGAACGAAGAAGGCACCAGCTAATACCGTGGAAAATTATTAGGATGAAAGGTTTGAAGGGTATAAAAAGGGGCAGGGGAGCTTCTTGCTTTATGCTGGATTCATGAACAGACTTCAGGGGAGGGGGGAAAGAGGAGAGAGGGGGAGGGGGAAAGGAGAAAGGGGAGGAGAGGGGATGAAGAAGAGAGGATGGAGGAGAGGCGATGGAGGAGGGGAGGGATGACCGGAGGAGGAGGGGTGGGGGAGGATGAGGGGTAGATGAAAATCTGATAAAACTGGATTCACTGGGCTCATTTACAAATGGGCTTACTCACAAGATATTTGCCAAGAGCTGCACTGCCATCTAATGGCAGAAGACCTGCAGATATACACTAAGTGGCCACTTTATTATGTACCTTCTGTACTTAAATAGTCACTGAGTGTACGTTCATGGTCTTCTGCTACTGTTGCCCATCTATTTCAAAATTTGACATGCAGCAATGTTCTTCTGCATATTACTGTTATGCACATTCTGCATAACATTATTCACTTGCTGTAGAAGATACAGCAAAGACAGAACTACCTATACAATAAAAATGCTTTGAGATCATATTCTGCCTTTAACACTCTTGCGGTAACACCATACATCGGAACGTGGGAGCAGGAAAAGGCCATTCGACACCTATTGACCATTAACCCACCAATAACTATGACCAAGGATGATCAACTCCAGACCCCATCTCCTCTTCTGTGCCCAATCCACTTGACCCTCAATTCCACAATCTTTCATTGTAGATCAATCAGTTTAGATGGATATGAAATTGTGCACAGCAAGTACCTGCATTAGGACTCCCGATTCCCTTTGCACCTCTGATTTCTGTATTTTCACCCAATTTAGAAAATCGTCCACACCTTTACTCCTTCTACTAAAGTGCATAACCATACACTTCCCTGCATTACATTCCGTCTGCCACTTATTTGCCCATTCTCCCAATCTATCCATGTTCTTCTGCAGACACCCTGCTTCCTCAGCACTACCTGCCTCTCCACCTCGCTTTGAATTGCCCATGAACCTGGCCACAAAGCCGTCAATTCCGTCATCCAAATCATTAACAATTAACATGAAAAGAAACAGTCCTAACACGGACCCATATGGAATGTCACTAGTTACTGGCACTCAACCAGAAAAGCCCCCACTCTTTATCTCCTGCCAATCAGCCAATCTTTTATCCATCGTAGTGTCTGTACTATAATACCATGGGTTTTTATCTTGCTCACATGCAGCATTTTGTCAAAGGCCTTCTGAAATTCCAAATAAACAACATCCACTGACTCTCCTTTGCCTATCCTGTCTGTTATTTCCTCAAAGAATTTGAACAGATTTGTCAGGCGAGATTATCCCTGAAGGAAACCATGTTGACTCTGGTCTATTTTATCATGTGCCTGCAAGCTTCATCCTTCATAAAAGATTCCAACATCTTCCCAACCACTGAAGTCTGGCTAACTGGCCTATAATTTCCTTTCTTCTGCCTCCCTTCCTTAAAGAGTGGAGTGACATTTGCAGTCCTCTGAAACCGTGCCAGAATCTAGTGATTCTTGAAAGATTATTACTAATTCAGATCATTCCTAGTTAAATGATATGCAATATGATCCAATATCTTGCAGTGATGTTTTAAGGCATGTTTTTCACTTTTTTTCCCCGGAGTGTGCAGTAATACAGTGTCTGTCAAAAGCATTCAACCACCCCTCCCCACCCCTGGAAGTTTTCATGTTTTATTGTTTTAAATCACAGTGGATTTAATTTGGCTTTTGTTTTACACTGATCAACAGAAAAGGACTCTTCCGCGTCAAAGTGAAAACAGGTCTCTACAACGTGATCTAAATTAACTACAAATATAAAACACAAAATATTGATTGCATAAGTATTCACCCCCTTTACTATGACACTCCAAATCAGCACTGGTGAAGCCAATTGGTTTTAGAAGTCACATAATTACCGGTAGTTAAATGGAGATCACTTGTATGCAGTCAAGCTGTTTCAATTGATTGTAGTAAAAAATACATCTGTATCTTTAAAGAGGTCTATCTGCTGGTGAGTCAGTATCCTGGCAAAACTTACACCATGAAGACAAAAGAACGCTCCAAGCAACTCCACGTAAAGCTTATTGAAAAGCACAAATCAGGAAATGGATGCAAGAGAATTTCCAAATCACTGAATATTCCTTAGAGTACAGTTAAGTAAATCGTCAAGAAATGGAAAGAATATGGCACAGCTGTAAATCTGCCTAGAGCAGGCTCTCCTCAAAAACTGAGTGACTGTGCAAGAAGGGGACTAGTGAGGGAGGCCACTGAGAGACCTGTGACAACTCTGGAGGCGTTACAAGTTTCAGTGGCTGAGGTGGGAGGAAAAATGGTTGTAATTGCCGCCAAAGGTGCATCTACTAAATACTGACTTGAAGAGGGTGAGTAATTACGCAATAAGTTTATTTTGCGTTTAATAATTGTAATAGGTTTAGATCAATTTGTATAAATTTGCTTTCACTTTGACACAAAAGAGTCTTTTTTTCTGTTGATCAGTGTAAAAAAAAAAGCCAAATTAAGTCCACAGTGATTCAATGTTGTAAAACTATAAAACATGAAAACTTCCGGGGGTGGGGGGGGGGGATGAATATATTTTATAGGTACTTTGTATTACTTATGTGTCTGGCCTAGAAAACCACAGACCAACATTTCTAATCCACTGACAGCATTCCATTGTTACTGACGCAGCTGATGCAATTTGAATGTGGTTTATTAAATGAATTCACGTATAATTTCAAAGCTAAATCCAATAATGGTGATTAAGATAGAGGATAGAACAGTACAACACTGGAACAGGCCCTTCGGCCCACAAAATCTACTCCAAACAAGATACAGAATTAAACTGAGTCCCTTCTGCCTGCACATGCTCCTCCATTCTTGAGATTCAATGTATCAATCCAACAGCCGCCTAAACTATCTTCCATCACAAACCACTGCACTTCTTTCTAGATACCGACCACTCCCCGTGGCAATATGCCTCAAAGTTCAAACTTTTAAGTAAGTTATTATCAAAGTACATAAGCCACTATATTCAACCTTGAGATTCATACTCTTGGGGACCTATTCAATAAATCTCTGTAATAATAACTATAATGGAATCAATGAAAGACAGCCCATATAGGGCATTAAAGCAGAAGGCAACAAAATATGTGAATACGAAAAGTAGACCCTATAATAATAAATAAATAAGTAAAACATATTGAGCAAATGAGATGAAGAATCCTTGAAAGCAAGTCCATTGAATGTGGGAAAATTTCAATGAAAGGACAAGTGAAATTCAGAGAAATTCCCTTTGGTTCAAGACCCTTTAAACAAATCCTTTCCAAGTTAAATGCATTTCCTCTGGTATTTGACATACATTGGGAAACTGATTCTAACTGTCTATCTAAGCCTCTCGTAATTTTATAAACTTCTGTAAGTTGTCCCCTTGGCCTCTGTTGATTAGTCCAAGCTCTCCTCCTTGCTCAATCCAGCAGCATATTCGTGAACCTCCTCGGCAGCCTTTCCAGAGCCTCCGCATCTTTATGCACGGGGTTACCAGAATTACACGCAGTACTCCAAGTATGACCTAACTAAAGTTTTATCATTTTTGAAAGTTCAAAGTTCAAAAGATCAAAGTAAATTTATTCTAGAAGTATGTTTATTTTCACTAAATACCACCCTGAGATTCAATTTCATGCAGGCATTCACAGGAGAACAAAGAAGTGTAATAGAACCAATAAAAAGCTACACACAAACACTGACCAACAGCCAATGTGCAAAATAAGACAGACTGTGCAAATACAAAAAAATATGTATTTATGGATTTTATTTAAAGATACAGAATAGAAACAGACCCTCCAGCCCAATGAAACCATGCCACCCAATTACACCCGTGTAGCCAATTAATCTACTAACCCATATGTCTTTGAAATGTAGAAGGAAACTAGAGCACTTGGGGGAAATCTGCAGGTTCACAGTGAGAACATACAAACTCCTTACAGACTGTAGTGAAATTGAACCTGGGTTGCTGGCACTGTAACAGCATTATGATAACCATTACACTCCCATGTGACCCACAATAATAATAAGTAGATAAATAATGATGAGAACATGAGTTGTAGAGTCATAGAGTGTAAAGCTGTCTTGTATACTATTCATACAGATCAAATCATTACATAGTGCATTGAACTGGAATAAGAGAAGAAAAAAACTTTCAGAAGTTAGATGATTGGCTGACTGACAGGAGGGAAAGAGAGGGAACAAAGGGGAACTTTTCTGATTGGCTGCTGGTGACTAGTGGTGTTCCACAGGGATCTTTTTAGATTTTATATCAAAAATTTGGATACAGAATTGATGGCTTTGTGGCCAAGTTTGCAAGCAATACAAAGATAGGTGGAAAGGCAGGTAGTGTTGAGAAAGCAAGGAGTCTGCAGAAGAACTTGCACAGATTAGGAGAATGAGCAAAGAAGTAGCAGATGGAATATAGTGTCAGGAAGTGTATGGTCATGCATTTTGGTAGAAGGAATAAAAATGTAGACTATTTTCTAAATGGGCAAGAAATTCAAAATCAGAGGTACAAGGGGACTTAGGAGTTCTAGGGTTTCCTAAAGGTTAACTTGCAGGCTGAATCAGTGGTAAGGAAAGCAAATGCAATGTTAGCATTCATTTCGTGAGTACTAGAATATTTAAAAAATGGATGTAATGCTAAGACTTTATAAGGCATTGGTCAGATCACAGTTGGAGTATTGTGAGCAGTTTTGGGCCTCTTACCTGAGATGGGATGTGCTGGCATTGGAGAGGGTCCAGAGAAGGATCATGACAATGACTTAGGAATGAAAGGGTTAATGTATGAGGAGTGTTTGATGGCTCTGGCTCTGTGCTTGCTGGAGTTTAGGAAACTGATGGGAGAATCTCATTGCAACCAATTGAATATTGAAAAGCTTAGACCAAGTGGACGTGGAGAAAATTTTTTCTGTAGTGGGAGAGTCAGGGCATGGTCTCAGAATAAGAGGATGTCCATTTAGGACACAATTTCTTTATCCAGAGGATGGTGAATCTGCAGAATTAATTGCCGCAGACAGCAGCGGAGGCCAAGTAGTTAGGTATATGTATTTAACATGGAGGTTGATAGATTTTTAATTCATGTGGGTGTCAAAGGTTAAAGGGAGAAGGCAGGAGATTGGGATTGAAAGGGATAGTAAATCAGTCATGATGGAATGGCAGAGCAGACTCAATGGACTGAATGGTTTCTTATGTTTTATGTTCTTGTGGTCTAATAACAATGCAGAATTGGTGTAAAAGCGACTGACAAAGTGCAGTGCAGCAAAATGATAGAGGAGACAGCAATGTGGCACAGCTGGTAGAACTTCTTCCTCACAACTTCAGTGACCTGGGTTCAATCCTGACCTTGGATTTTGCCTGAGTGGAGATTGTATAGAACCCAAAGATCAGATCTTAATTGTAAATTGTATTCAATGCGTAGGTGATTCTGGGCGAAGTTGCAATGAATACTGGAAGTATAAAATCGAATTAGTATGGATCGGGTCTTTCTAGTGGGTGTAGAGTTGATGACTGTTTCTGTGCTCTGCGACTTGGTATGAGAATTCTCCAATTTTTTAATCCATTTTGTTGGAAGAGAAATACCTCATATTCCATCTTCTGAGCCTTCGAGCTGATGACATGAGCATCACTTTCACTAACCCAGTAACTCTACCCCTCTCTTTTTCCATTCACCAATTTGGTTCCCCTCCTCCTTCCCTTCCTCCCATTGTCGACTGTCCTTTCTTAACAGGCTGCTTCTTCTTCAGCCCTTTACCTTTTCAACCGATCACCTCCCAGCTTCTCCCTTCATTCCCTCTCTCCACACCCACCCATCTTTACCCTCACCTAGTCCCACCTATCACCTGCCATCTTGTACTCCTCCACCTCCTCCATGTTCTTATGGTTTATGCCCCGTAATCTATAGTGTATAGTCTTCAGAGCCTACGGGGTGAGTCAAAGCAGCAACTATTACACAGAAAGAAGTGTTTATTGTCTAGAGGCAAATTTGGTGGAATAATCCCCAGGGCATAATAAATTGTTTCCTCAGACCCAGTGGGAGGCTAATGCAGGAATTACGTGGCCTTAGAAATATTTAAATCATTTTTTGCAACAGATGAGGTACCAGAGGATTGGAAGATAGCTAATGTTGTTCCACTGTTTAAGAAAGGCTCTAAGAATAAACCAGGAAATTATAGGTGAGTGAACCTGACATCAGTAGCGGGAAATTTATTGAAAGGTGTTCTAAGGGACTAGTTAAATGAGTATTTCACAGCGACTGATTATGGATAGTCAGCATGTGGTATGTGGTGTCTAACCAATCTTACAGAACTTCTCAAAGAAATTACCAGGAATGTTGATGTAGACAAGGCAGTGGATGTTGTCTACGTGGACTTTAGCAAGGCATTTGACAAGGTCCCATATGGGAGTTGGTCGGCATTCAAGATGAGGTGGTAAATTGGATTAGAGTTTGGCTTTGTGGGAGAAGTCAGAGAGTAGTAGTAGAGGGTTGCCTCTCTGATCAGAGTCTTTTGACTAGTGGTGTGCTGCAGGCATCAGTACAGGGTCCAATGCTGTTTGTCATCTATATCAATGATCTGGATGCTAACGTGGTTAACTGGATCAGCAAATTTGTAGCTGACACTGAGACTGGGGGTGCAGTGGACAGTAAAGACTATCAGAGCTTGCAGTGAGACCTGGACCAACTGGGAAAAATGACAAATGGAATTTAATCCAGCCAAATGGTTTTGCATTTCAGTAGGACCAACCAGGTGGTCCTACACAGTGAACGGTAGGGCACTGAGGAGTGCCGGAGAAAAAAGAAATCTGGGAATAGAGGTACATAATTTATTGTTAGTGGTTAATAGGGATGCAAATAAAGCTTTTGACACATTGGCCTTCATAAATCAAAGAATTGAATACAGGAGATGGGATGTTATGTTGAACTTGTATAAGATGCATGAGGCCTAATCTGGAGTATTGTGTGCAGTTTTGGTCACACACCTACAGGAAAGATGTAAGTAACATTGAAAGTGTACAGAAAAAATTTACAAGGATGTAGCTGGGTCCGGAGGATCTGAGTTATAAGGAAAGATCGAATAGGTTAGGACTTTATTCCTTGGATCAGAGGAGATTGAGGAGAGATTTGATAGAGGTATCCAAAATTTTGAGGGGGACAAATAGAACAAATGCAAGCAGGCTTTTTCCACTGAAGTTGGGTGAGGTTACAACTAAAGGTCATGGGTAAAGAGTAAAAGATGAAGTTTTAAAGGAAACAATAGGGGAAACTTCTTCACTCAGGATTGTGAGAGTGTGGAACGATTTGCCAGCGCGTGGTGCATGTGAGCTCAATTTCAACATTTTAAGTGAAATTTTGATAAGTATATGGAAGGGAGGGGTATGGAGGATCATGGTCTAGGTGCAGGTCAATGGGACAAGGCAGTTTTAATCATTTGACAAAGGCTAGATGGGCCAAGGGCCAGTTTTAATGCTGTACATTTTTTCTATGACTCAATGATCCCTTTCTTTCCAGTCCTGAAGAGGAGTCTTGGCTTGAAACATTGACTGTTTATTCCTTTCCGTCGATGCTGCCAGACCTGCAGAGTTCCTCCAGTATTTTGTGTGTGTTATTGTACAGCATTGTGCTACAGCTGTTGCTGTGCCTTTTAAACTGCTCCTATCCAATGTAATTTTGAAAATCAATATGCTTATTTTTTGCTGGTCTCCGGAATCCTCTCTGTTTCTTATAACCTCAGAGAAACTCTTGGAAGTTGGACAGCAAGATTTCCAATGTCAAAGCTATGAGATTTAGCCTGGCAACACACCCAAAACGTTGGTGGAATGCAACAAGTCAGGCAGCACCTACGGAGAGGAAACAACATTCAAAGTTTCAGGCTGAGACCCGTCATCAGAAATTGGCCCATAAAGTTGACTGTTTATTCCCCTCCATCGATGCTGCCTGATGTGCTGAGTTCTTCCAGCAGTGTGTGTGTGGGTGGAGTATTTGCTCACAGGGGGTGTGTGTGAAGCGTCTAGTGCAGTAGCGCTTGTAGTTAGTGCATGCTGTCTGCCACATGGTGCTGTCTGCTTGCTACTCTCTGCTTACAGCTATTGCCGCTGGCTAGCCTTCTCAAGAGAGGGTGAAAAGAGGAGCCGAGTGTGTAAGCCTCCTCCTGTCAGTACAGAGCCTCTCCACCACCAAGACTCCTGCAGTGCCTCGTCGGGGCCACACGCGGAAGCTGGGTATCTTATGGTCCCAGGCTAAACTACAGGGGATCTCGGAGCAGCAGTGGGCCCCAGAGACATGGCGTGCAGGCCCACCACTGTGTGGACACGCCCTGGTGCCCGTCAACCACTGTCCCAGCTATGGGTAAATAGCCCCACTGCCTTGTGGTAAGTCTGTTGAGCCAGGGCTAAGGGAGCACACTCTGACAGAAAAGCAATGCACTGGCAGCACACAATAGGCCAGCCTTAACAGACCAAGGACCCGGCAGCCTCCTGAAGCCAAGATGTGGGACCAGTTGTCCTGGGTTCACCCTTGCCATCAGGATTTACCTCATCATGGTGAAGATAGTGCTACTGGGGATGGCGCACCCCCTATGGCACTTCAATATCTTCCTTGTGCAGGTCTCCACCTCTGACCACAGTGAACAATACCTGGACCTTACATATGGTTGAAGTCTGATGGTGATGGGGCATCTGGCAACGGGAGCAGGTAGGAATGGACTGGGAGCTCCTAGTCAGAACCCTGCACCGCAGCGGCACAGGGTATTTGGTTGCTAGCAGCTGGGACTGAGTGGCAGCTGTTTTCGGCAGACTCCTGTGTGACTGAACAGCCCTATTTAGAGACCTCACTGGTCTAGAAAAGGTGGGCTAAAAATTGCCCATTCAGTCACTCACCTGGATAGGTTACCGCGCCGATCGGGCTATTCCACTACTGTGGTCGAAATAAGAAACAATACAACTTAAAACTGGCAACATGGAATATAAGGACTCTCCTGAACTCGTATGGCATCTCTGACAGGCCTCACCGGAGAGCAGCCTTGATCGCTGCTGTGCTGGGGCGCTACAACTTCGACATTGCTGCCCTGAGGAAGACCAGGCTCCTGAATGAAGGCTCTTTAACAGAGGAAGGGGTGGATTACACCTTCTTCTGGAAAGGTTTCCCCCCAGGTGGACAACATCTCCACAGAGTAGGATTGGCCATCAAGAACACCTTTCTACCAAGTCTCACAGAAACACCTGTTGGCATTAGTGAAAGACTAATAACCCTCCATATCCCCCCGGCAAAGGAACATTATGCCACGCCTCTCAGTGCCTGTGCACCAACTTTGCCATCTGGGAATGAGGCCAAGGAATGCTTTTATCATACACTGGATGAAGCTCTTTGCTGGATCCCTAAGAATGGTAAAATCCTTTTGCTTGGGGACTTCAACGCCAGGGTGGGACAGAACAACAGGATATGGAGTGGAGTGCTAGGTAGGCATGGTATTGGCCAGGTCAATGCAAATGGCATGAGGCTACTTACTCTTTGCTCTGAGCATAACCTCACCATAACCAACACCATCTGCCAGCAGAGGGCAAAATATAAGACCTCGTGGATGTACCCTTGCTCTAAACATTGGCACATGATCGACTTCATCGTTGTGAGACTCAGCAACATCAAGGATGTTCTCATCACTTGTGCCATGAGAGGTACAGAGTGCTAGACTGACCACCGTATGATTGTGGCCGAGCTCCATATGAAAGTGCGTCCCCCCCTTGTGGCTGCAAAATCCCAATTAAAAAGCGGCTAACTCGCAACCGCCTGAGAAACACAGAAGTAAGAAGTGAGTTTCGACGCATCCTAGCTGAGAAACTAAGGGAGCTGGAACCTTGTCTGAGCTCAGAAAATGCCATGGAAAAACAGTGAACGTATATAAGCTCTGCGCTCTTTGAGGCAGCAGCCCAATCCATTGGCCATAAGAGCAGGGACCACCAAGACTGGTTTGACGATAACTCAGATACCATCCACAACTTGCTTAAGGATGTGCACAAAGCACACCGGGGAACTTTAGATAATCCATCATCCACCAGCATCAGGCAGCATTGGCAGGCAGCTCGGAGGAATATGGGCCATACAAAATGAGTGGTGGGCTGAAAAGGCACATAAAATCCAGTCCTTTGCCGATAATAATGACGTGCATAATTTTTACAATGCTGTCAAAACCATCTAGGGCCCAATAAATCGATGCGTTACTCCCCTGAAAACAGCAGATGGTCTAACACTTCTGAAGAATCAGAATACCATTCTGCTGAGGTGGGCTGAGCATTTTAACACCCTGCTTAATCAGGATTCTGACGCAGACCCCACCATCCTGGACGAACTGCCTGAACTTCCTCCTATCCACGACCTCAGTCTACCACCAACCTTCCAGGAGGTTCCATCAGCTGTCCATTCCCTTAAGAACAAGAAGTCCCCTGGCACTGACAAGATCTGCTGAGTTACTGAAGATCGGAGGGTACATGTGTATGTGCATCCTCTACCAGTACATCACCAAGGCCTGGACTGAGGAGAACATCCCACAGCAATGGAGAAATGCAAACATCATTGTAGTTTATAAGAACAAGGGTGACAAGGCCATCTGAGGCAATAGTAGAGACATATCACTCCTTTCTGTTGCTGGAAAGGTCCTGGCTAAGGTGATGCTTCAGAGGCTCATCAGCAACATCACCGAGTCAATGCTGCCTGAATCGCAGTGTGGATTTAGGATGAACAGGAGAACGATCGACATGATCTTTACAGCCCGTCAGCTTCAGGAAAAGTGCCGGGAGCAACATCAGGACCTGTTTATGGCCTTTGTCGACCTCTCCAAAGCATTCGACACTGTGCAAAGGGAGCTCTTATGGGATGTCCTTCTCAGGTTTGGCTGTCCCAATAAATTTATTAACATTCTCCGCCGGTTCCACGATGGGATGACTGCTCGGGTGACCATAGGAGGACAAGAGTCCGAGCCCTTCCTTGTACGTACAGGGGTGAGGCAGGGGTGTGTGCTAGTGCCAGTGCTCTTTAACATCTTCCTCTTGTGTGTTACCAAGCTTCTCCACAATGAGACTGAGGATAGCAGCAGTGTGGCCATGGACATCAGATTAGATGGCAACTCTTTAACATCAGGAGGCTCCACGCAAACACCAAACTCCATAGAGAACGGGTCCTGGAGCTGCAGTATGCAGATGACTGTGTTCTTGTGGCCCATACTCCGGAGGATCTTCAGACTGTCCTTGCTGTGGCGGTGAGAGCGTACACAGGATGGGGCTGACTGTCAATACCACCAAGACAGAAGTGGTTTGCCAATGGAGTACCAGTGTCCCACCCACCCTACCCGCCTTCACTTGGTGATGAAAAGCTGTCAGTAGTGCCATCTTTCAAATATCTGGGGAGCATTCTCTCTGAGGATAGTGGAATTGACAACATCCAGAGCCGCATTAAACAGGCATCAGCTGCCTTTGGGAGACTTCGGCGTAGAGTCTTTCAGAAGAGGAACCTTCGTCCCTCCACAAAGGTCACTGTATACCAAGCGGTCTGTGTCACCACCCTCCTTAATAGCTGTGAAGCTTGGGTAACCTACAGCTGTCACATCAAGTCCTTGGAGTGCTTCCACATAAGCTGCCTTCAGTGCATCCTGGGAATTACCTGGCATGAGCGGGTGCCTCACACTGAAATACTTGTAAAGACCAACTGCAGAAGTATTGAGGCCATGATCACCCAGCGTCAGCTGCAGTGGCTGGGGCACGTGATAAGGATGCCCCCATGTCGGCTACCCCGCAGAGTGTTATATGGCCAGCTACATCATGATCAACGCTCAGCCGGAGGGCCGAAGAAGCGCTATAAGGATCAGATGAAGAATGCTTTAAGGAAGTGCAAGATCAGACC
Organism: Hemitrygon akajei; assembly: GCF_048418815.1. Classification (NCBI taxonomy): domain Eukaryota; kingdom Metazoa; phylum Chordata; class Chondrichthyes; order Myliobatiformes; family Dasyatidae; genus Hemitrygon; species Hemitrygon akajei. The sequence goes on along the minus strand of NC_133126.1, from coordinate 188,671,099 downwards.
AGAGGACCTGGAGGATTTTACTGCTGACCGTAACACTTGGTGACAGCTGTGTAGGGACGGGGTTCGTATTCTGGAGATGGAAAGAACAACCAGAAGACAGCAGAAGAGAGCCAGGAGAAATGCAGCCATGGTTGCCATCACTACCACCACATATACATATCCCACCTGCAATAGAGCTTGTGGGTCCAGGATAGGACTGTATAGTCATCAAAGGTCTCACCGTTAAAGGGGTGGACGTCGTCATCGGATTCCAATGGACTACCGGGGGGGGGGGGGGGGGGGGGTGTTTGTTGCTCAGGATCCCCAGAATCTGTGATATGTCTTTGAAACCAGAAGAGTTTCTACATATGTTGGAAATGCATAGTAAAATATTCAAGTTGCTGGAGGAATTTAGCAGGTCAGACAACCTCTATGGAAAGGAGGAAACAGTCAATGTGTTGGGCCACGACCCTTCATCAGGATTGGAAAGGAAGGGGGAGGAAGCCAAAATAAAAAGATGGGGGAGGAGTACACGCTAGAAGATGATAAGTGAAACCAGCTGGATTGGGGAGGGGGATGACATGAGAAGGTAGGAGTTGAACAGGGCTGAAGAAGAAGGAATCTGATATGAAGGGAGAGTGGACCATGGGCGAAAGGGAAGGAGGAGGGGACCTAGGGAGAGGTGCCTGGCAGGTGAGAAGATGAGAAGTAGTAAGAGCTCCAATGATACCTCTCGGCCTGAAACATCGACCATTAATTCCTTTTCATGGATGCTGCCTGACCTGCTGAGATCCTTCGGTATTTTGTATGTGTTAGTTTTTGAAAAGAGTTGTTGTGTTGGCCACACTGGGGCAGCAGAGGACAAGGAAAATCCTCCCAAGCATTCTCTGTTTAAATGCAAAGAGTTTGCATGGGGGGGGGGGGGGGGGTTCCCTCAGATCTCCAGTTTCCTCCCGCAGTCCAAAGACGTACTGAATAGGTTAATTAGTTGTCCAGGTTCTGGGGTCACTGAGACAGCATGGCTCGAAGGGCCAGAAGGGCCTACTCTGCGCTATATTGCTAAATACATAGGCAAATAAATGTAGATAGCGGTAGCCTTTGTGGAGACGGAAGACAATAATCATCCAACAACACACTGGCCTTACTCTGTTCCACTGAGCACACTGTGGAAGTATTTCCTGTTCACCTGCGGCATTTTGATCATTCTGCACACAAAAAAAGTGTACAAAGTAGGTAGTGTTATTAATTATTGACACAAAGTTGATGCAAATGGTAAAGTGCATAGTTTTGGGATCATATATTCCTTTAAGAGGTGAGAAACAGCCCCACAAGAGGAAAGAGAGCCTGACCACCGCTGTGAGTCCGTTGTAACGCAGAACACACAGAATGCTTTGTTTTAGATTTTGGCACTCCGATTAACTTTCAGTAAAGTAAGACCATAAGACAGAGGAGCAGAATTAGGCCATTTTGTCCACTGAGCCTGCTCCGCCATTTTATCATGGCTGATCCATTTTCCCTCTCGGCCCCAGTCTTCTTCCTTCTCCCTGTATCCCTTCATGCCCTGACCAATCAAGCATCTATCAACCTCTACCCTAAACATACCCAATGATTAGGCCTCCACAGCCACCTGTGGCAACGAAATCTGCAGAACCACCACTCTCTGGTTTAAGAAATTCCTCTCAATGTCTGTTCTAAATAAGCATCCCTTAAGCTGCAGAGTGGAGATAGCCAGTGTGAAGGGATGAGGAGTATATCTACCCTCCACTATCTTTTACCCTTTATATGAGGGGTGATTGATAAGTTTGTGGCCTAAGGTAGAAGGAGATGAGTTATACAGCTCTCGTTACATGCACATGCAATTCAGCTCTTTGAGTAATTATGTAGAAAATTTGAAGTTAATAACATCTCCTTCTACCCTAGGCCACAAACTTATCAATCACCCCTGATGAGTTATTAACTTCAACCTTACTGCATAATCACTCAGAGTTGGACTGCATGTGCATGTAACGAGAGCTGTATAACTCATCTCCTTCTACCTTAGGCCACAAACTTATCCATCACCCCTACTGTGGACACTTTCTGGAGGTCCAAGATCCATATGCTCCACGACCGCTGGACTAAGTCTGTAAATGTAGGAGGGGACTGTGTTGAAAAATAAATGTGCTGGGTTTTCTAAAACTGACTCCTTCTACCTTAGGCCTCGAACTTATCAATCATCCCTTGTATACTTAAAAAAGCTTCTAGTATCTTCTTTGATATTAGTTGCCAGCTTCCTTTCATAATTCATCTTTTCCTTCCTAATGACCTTCTTAGTTTCCTTCAGCAAGTTTTTAAAAGCTTCCCAATCCTCTATCTTCCCACTAGCTCTGGCATCCTTGTAAGCCCTCTCTTTTGCTTTTACTTTCATCCACAGTAGTGTCCTTTTTCCATTCAAAAATTTCTCCTTATTTGGAATATATCTGTCTTGTACTTCCCTCATTTTTTGCAGAAACTTCAGCCATTGGTGCTCTGCTGTCCTTCCTGCTAGTATACCTTTCCTGTCAACTTTGGCCAGTTCTCCTCTTATGCCATTTTGATTTCCTTTATTCCACTGAAATACCGACACTTTGGAATTTAGCTTGGCCTTCTTAAATTTCAAAGTGAACTCAATCGTATTGTGATCTCTGTTCCCTAAGGGTTCTTTAACTTTAAACTCTCTTATCACCTCCGGATCATTGCACAACACCCAATACAGGACAGCCAATCCCTTAGACATTCTACAAATTCTCTCTTGGGGCCCAGTACTGGCCTGGTTTCCCACTCCACTTTCATGTTAAAATCCCCAACGATTATCATGACATTGCCCTTCTGACACACCTTTTCTCTCTTCTGCTGTAATTTGTAATCCACATCCTGGCTGCTGTTTGGAGGCCTGTATACAACTGCCATTAGGGTTCTTTTAACCTTGCCATTTCTTAACACAACCCATAGAGAATCTACACCTTCCAATCCTATGTCACCCGTTTCTAATGATTTAACATTATTTTTTATACACAGGGCCACACCACCCCTTCTGCCTACTAACCTATCTTTCCGATACACCATATATTCTGGGACGTTCAGCTCCCAATCGCAGCCATTGTTTAGCCAAGTTTAAGAGATGGCCAGAACATCATACTTGGCAATTTGTAGCTGAATCTCAAGATCATCCATTTTATTTCTTGTGCTGCATGCATTCAAATATATCACTTTCAGTCCAGTATTTGTTGCTTTCTGTTTTAACTGCACCACACTTCTATTGCCCTGTAAATCATCCCACTGGTTGTGATTATGCCTCATTTCCTGCCTGTCCTTTCTATCATCTCTGTTGCACACTATCTTTGATTTATTTCTGTCTTCCCCTTCCTCAACGCTATCACTCTGGTTCCCATCCCCCTGCCGAATTAGTTTAAACCTCCCCTAACAGCTGTATTAAAACTGCCTGCTAGGATATTGGACCCCTTTGGGTTCAGGTGTAAACCGTCCTTTTTGTACACGTCGTACCTCCCCCAGAAGAGGCCCCAGTGATCCAGGAACCCGAAGCCCTGCCCCCTACATCAGTCTCTCAGCCACGCATTAATATACCTGACCATGCTATTCTTGTGCTTGTTAGCACGTGGCACAGGCAGCAATCCTGAGATTACTACCCTGGAGGTCCTGCTTTTCAGTTTCCTACCCAACTCCCTGAATTCTTGCTTCAGGACCTCCTCCCTTTTTCTGCTGATCTCAATGGTACCAAAGTGTTCCAAGACTTCTGGCTGTTCACCCTCTCCCTTCAGGGTACTCTGCACCCGATCTGAGACATCCCGTATCCTGGCACTTGGGAGGCAACACACCATGCGGGCATCACTATCAGGCTGACAGAACCTCCTGTCTGTTCCCCTCACTATGGAATCCCCTATGACTACGCATTCCTCGTCAACTTCTCTCCCTTCTGCACCACAGAACCAGGCTCAGTGCCAGAGACCCGATTGCCGTCTCCGATGCCCCCGCCCCCCAACAGCACCCAAAACACAATAACGATTAGTGAGGGGGATGGACAAAGGGGTGCTCTCTACTATCTGAGCCCATCCTGTCCCTCCCCTTCCCCCACTTGTCTAACTCATGCAGCCTCTGGGTGCCCAACTCCCTGTAGTCCCTATCTATCTCCTGTTCACTCTCCCTGATAAGCTGTGGGTCATCAAGCCACAGCTCCAGATCCCTAACATGGCCCCTCAGGAGCTGCATCTCGATGTACCTGGTGCAGATGTGGCCATCTGGGAGACTGGAAGATTCCCAGGATTCCCACATCTGACACCAAAAGCAAAGAACTAACCCTACAGACATGCTCTCTATTCCTCACAATATTCCTCAAAGGAAAAAACTAAGTCCATTTACCTCGCCAAAGCCCTACCACCCTGTCTCAGACTGCTCCTTTGATGACCGCTCCATTAGGCAATGTCTTCCTTCCCTGCCCTCAATAACACGTTTGGTGCGCCATTTATAGCCGAGTTCCTGCGAATCCTCCCGGACCTGTGCGCCGCCTCCTCTCTCCACCTCAGGATTGATGTGCCGGTTACCTGGCTGTCTTGTCTATTATCTCTCTCCCTCACAGCCTCTGTCACTATTGCCCCTCTCCCCTCCTACAATAACTAAATAAATCTGCCTATCACCCTTCCTCAGCTGGATCTCCAGCTCTTGCTCCACACATTTCCCTCACCTCTTAACACTCACTATCTCCCCACTACCTTTCACTCCAGATGAAGGGCCTCAACCCAAGGTGTCACTGTCCATTTCTCTCCACTGATGCTTATTGACCCATTCATTTCCTTAGGTCGTTTATTTTTTACCCCATATTCCAGCTTCTGAAATCTCTTTCCTTGAAATTTGCTGTATTTGTTCCCTCGTGGGTTCCTGCGGAGTCACATATACAATTGAAACATCAAAACATACAGTGAAATGTGTCGTTTTGCATCAAATCAAATCAGCAAGATGTGTTGGATGCCATCCACAAGTGTCACCACACATCAAGCCCACAACTCACGAACCCTATCCCGCACCTCTGGAATATGGAGGTAAAACGGAACACCCAAAGAAAATCCACGCGGTCTCTGGAAGAACACACAAACTCCCTACAGGGAATGGCGGGAATCAAACACTACTGGATTATCGCTGGAGTGCTGGACTGTGCAGTGATTGCACTATGCAATCATGCCACCCACAGGCCACTCGCCCATCGCGCTGCCCCTGTACTGTGCCACGCTGTACGACCAGGGCCTGCAGAAAAATGGGGAGCCAGAGTCATACAGGCTGGAAACAGGCCCTTCAGCCCAGTGCACTCATGCCATCTGTGTTATCCAGCAAGCTAATCCCATCTGCCCGTATTTGGCCCTTCTAAATATCTCGCCTCTAATCATAAGCCTATTCGCTCTTGTTTTTGGATTTAGGTTCTTTTAATATTGGAGAATGTATACAGTGTACAACCTGAAATCTGTCCTCTTCCCAGACATCCACAAAACAAGAGACCCCATAGAATGAATGGTAGAACATTGAAACCCCTCCCTCCCTCCCTCCCTCCCCACTCTTCGCAAAAGCATCAACCCTTAATGCCTCTAGGGCTACATTTTAGCACCCTCTCCCTGGGAAAAAGACTATCTGCTTCCACCTTGTCCCTGCTCCTCATGATTCTTCTATCCCGCTATCCCTCAGTCTGCCATCTCCCGAGGAATAGAATCGGAGTCTACGCAACCTCTGCTTGTAACTCAGCTCTCCCTGTCTCGCGCATTGTATCAATGAACCTCTGTACTCTGCCTTTTGGCTGTGAGGTGATCGCAGCAGTGGATCTCAAGAGATCACAGCTCTGCACTACGTAAACACTGGAAGTCCTGAAGTTCTGGAGAATCACAAACTATTCAAGCATCGGTTTGGGGGGTGGTTGTCAGGGGTAATTTTTTTAATACAGTGTGGTGAGTGCGTGGAATTTGCTGCTAGGGTTGCCGGTAGAGACAGATGCATTAGGGACGTTTGAGACGCGGGACTGTCTGAGTAAAATAGCATAGCGAGCAATCATGCTTCTAATTAGAGTGTTAAGCATTTCTGTGTCCCAAAGACAAATTCAACTTTCAAACAAAATTCACAGTTGGGTTGTGTTTCATTTGTATGTTACTTAATCTAAACGTACATGCATGATTTGTTGGATTGTAACACAGCCTATAGACTATTGATACATGCTCTGAAATACTATCGTACTTGCGTAGTGTTTTTGCGTAGTGTATTTACATCAGGCATGTCTCAAGAAGACAGGTTAAGTGAGCTGGGGATTTTCTTGTTGGCATGTAGGAGGATGAGAGGAGGCTTGTTCACGCTGTACAAGATAATAAAAGACATATATAGAGTGGCCAGCCAGAGACTTTTTCCCCCAGGGCAGAACTGGCTAATATAAGAAGGCATAATTTTAAGGAGATTGGTGGGAAGTATAAGGGGGCTAATCAGAGCTAAATTCCTTACACGGAGAGTAATGGGGTGTGTGGAATGAAATGCTAGGGCTAATGATAGAGGCAGATACATCAGGGGCATTTAAGAAACTCTTAGATATGCAGGGGATGGTAGATCAATGCAGGATTATGTACGAGGGAAGGGTTAGATTGACTATGGAGTAAGTTGTAAGGTTGGCCCAACATCGTGGGCCGAAGGTCCTGTACAGCGCTGTTGTGCCCTGTGTTCTACATTATTTGGCTTACAGCCAACATTCCCTTTCACGGTAACCTCTGCACTATTAACTTGATCTCCAATTGCACGCCTCCTGTGAGTTATTAATACTCAAAATTCTTTGAGTAGGACTGTCAGCAGGAGATCAGGGCCCTTGGGCTGGTGTCTGCCGGCTTCTGGGGAGGCACTAGATAAACTGATAGAAACTTGAATCAACCCTTGTCATCTCCCCTGTGTAACTGGTTAGTAGCTGGCTTACACAGCTGAGATCACAGCATTCAGAGTACCAGACCGTGAAATGAATTTTGAGAAAGCCTGAGCTTCTGGCGCTAATGCCAAGTTAAACAAGGAGAAAATCTCCTCTGTGGCATTACTCAATGGGATTTCACTAATACTATAACAGAATTTCTGCTGTTAAGTTGTGAAATAGATTGAAAGCTGAGGACAACAATAAAACTCGCATTTCAATAAGGTAAAATGAAAGTATGTTCCTTGTTTTAATGACTGAAACCAAGAAAAAAAAGTAAGAATAGGCCATTCAGCTTTAAGAATGCCCCATTCCACATGAGGACTGCTGGTCATTCAAATTCAATAGGGCCAGAAGAGACAGCACATAGGGTCATATAGTACGAATATAGGCCCTTCAGCCCAACAATGCCGAACAAAATACCCATCAGACCTAGTACCGTTTGCGCAGATTTGATCCCTATCCCTCCAAACAGTACCGTACCATGTTCCTGTCCAATTTAAAATCTGCATCAACAAGAAGGCAGCAGAATGGGATTGAGAGGGATAAAAAAAATCAGCCGTGATGGAATGGCAGAGCAGACTCAATGGGTCGAATGGCCTAATTCTGCTCCTATGACACCGAGGCCATGAAGACTGCCCCAGCTGCTGCACTCCTTGTCAGCTAATATGATGAACTGATAGGCGAGGCATCAGGCTCCCCCCGGGGTTCAGATCTGAGGATTCATTTTCGGTTCGAAATGCTGTTGTTCACTTCAATCGTTTGCATGATTTGTACCTTTATTTTTACTTTCTCTTGTGCATCGTGTTGATCTTTTATTTTTATTCTCTTTCTTTTTTAAATTGGTTTCTTTTGGGTTTCTGGCTTTGTGGCTACCTGTGGCCAAGCAACTCTCAAGACTGTGTAATTTATACATTCTTTGATTATAAATAATCTTGAATCTTGAATCTACGTCTTATGGACAGTTTACTCATGGAATATTAGTAAAAGGAAAAACTGCAGAAATGATCTGAATCTTATAAGTAAACAGAATGATTTGTTTTTTTACTGTATATGTGGATTAATGGAGATAAAGTGTTTGCAAACTTGCGAATTTTAAGACCAATGTATATTTCTGGTGACGTGGAATGAGCTACCAGTGAAAGTGGCGGATGTGGGTTTGGATGGAGAACCTGATAAGGTTCTGAAAACTTGTGCCAGCCAACTGGTGAGAGTATTCAAGGACACTTTCATCCTCTCAATGCTGCAGTCAGAAGTTCCCACTTGCTTCAAAAAGGCAACAATTATACCAGTGCCTAAGAAGACAAATGTGAGCTGCCTTAATGACTATCGCCCGATAGCACTCAGATCTACGGTGATGAAATGTTTTGAGAGGTTGGTCATGGCTAGTATCAACTCCTGCCTCAGCAAGGCCCTGGACCCACTGCAACTTGCCTATCGCTACAACAGGTCTACAGCAGATGTGATCTCAATGGCTCTTCACACAGCCTTAGATCACCTGGACAATACAAACACCTATGTCAGGATGCTGTTCGTTGACTATAACTCAGTATTTAATACCATCCTCCCCAGAATCCTAATTGATAAGTTACAGAATCTAGGCCTCTGTACCTCTATCTACAATTGGATCCTTTGCTTCCTAACCGGAAGACCACACTCTGTGCAGACTGGTGATTACACCTCCTCCTCACTGACTATCAACAGCGGGGCACCTCAGGGGTGTTTGCTTTGCCCACTGCTCTACTCTCTCTCTCTACCTATGAGTATGTGGCTAGGTACAGCTCAAAGCCATCTATAGCCAACTAGTGGAGTGGTGTCTCATCAACAACCTTGCACTCAACGTCAGTAAGACGAAAGAGCTGATTTTGGACTTCAGGAAGGGTAAGACAAGGGAACATGAACCAATCCTCATAGAGTAAGCAATTTCAAGTTCCTAGCTGTCAAGATCTCTGAGGATCTAACCTGGTCTCAATATATCAGCTATAAAGAAGGCAAGACAGCAGCCTTATTTCGTTAGGAGTCTGAAGAGATTTGGTTTGTCAAATAAAACATTCAAAAACTTCTATAGATGTACTGTGGAGGAAATTGTGACAGACTGCCTCACTGTCTGGTATGGGGAGGAGGGGCTACTGCACAGGACCAAAAGAAGCTACAGAAAATCATAAAATTAGCCAGCTCCATCTTGGATACTTGCCTCCATAGTACCCAAGACATCTTCAAGGAGCATTGACTCAGAAGGCAGTGTTATTACTCAAGAACCCCATCACCCAGGCTATGCCCTTTTCTCACTGTTATCATCAGGTAGGAAGTACAGAAGCCTGAAGGCACACACTCAGTGATTCAGGAACAGCTTCTTCCCCTCTGCCATCCGATTCCTAAATGGATATTGAACCCATAACATTATCTCAATTTTAAAAATATAAATATATTATTTCTATGTGTGCATATTTTTAATCTTTTTAAGTGTGTGTGTGTGAGTGTGTGTGTGCGTATATATATATATACACGTACACTTATTTATTTATTTTTAAAGGGTTTTTTTCTTTCTACATTATGATGTATTGCACTGAACTGCTGGTGCTAAGTTAACAAATTTCATAACACATTCCAGTTATAATAAGCCTGATTCTGAATGCAGCATCAAAGAGAAATTTGGACAGGTACATGGATGGGAGGGGAATAGAAGGCTATGGCCCTGGATGGGACTAGGTAGAATATCACTTTGGCATGGACTAGATGAGCTTAAGGACATGTTTCTGTGCCCCAGTGTTCTATGACTGTGCTGGAGTGTTCTATGAATATGAATATATAAAGAACAATATCAGAATCAGGTTTATTATCACTAATTTCTGTGATGTAAAATTGTTATTTTGTGTCAGCAATACAATGCAAAAATATAAAATTACTTTAAATTACAAAAAATAAATAAACATTGTGATAAAAGGAATTGTGAGGTGGTGTTCCTGGGTTCATGAACTGTTCAGCGATCTGATAGTGAAGGGGAAAAGCTGTTTCTGAATTGTTGATTGTAGGTCTTGAGGCTCCTGTATCACCCCCCTCAATGTAGTGATGCAAAGGGCATGTCACAAATGGTGAGCGTCCTTAGTGATGGATGCCACCTTCTTGAGGCATCACCTCTTGAAGATATTCTTGATAACGGCGAGTGGTTTGTCCATGATGGAGATTGTTGAGTCTTGCAGCCTCCTGTGATGCTGTGAATTGGTGCATTCATACAAAGCAATAAATAGAATGAGAAATTTTAAGCAGTTTCTGAGGTAGAAATCTGTCATATTTCCCAGGAAGTGTGGGCAAATTTGCTGACATTTCCCACCTTGTGGCTGTTTGTGATTTGTGATTTCCTCACATGCGTGCACATATACAGAAGTCCTGAAGTTGCAGTCGGCTACTTGCTGGTATTTTCTAACCACATTGAAGTACAACCAGAGTCCATCAAAAGCAAACGGGAGAAAATCTGCGGGTGCTGGAAATCCAAGCAACACGCACAAAATGCTGGAGGAACTCGGCTGGTCGGGCAGCATCTGTGGAAAAGTGCACAGTCATTGTTATGGGCTGAGACTCTTCAGCAGGACTGGAGAAAAAATGAAAAGGAGTAGATTTAAAAGAGTGGTGGGGGGAGGGAGAAACAGAAAGTGATAGGTGAAACCGGGTGGGGGAGGGGTGAAGTAAAGAGCTGGGAGGTTGATTGGTGAAAGAGATGCCGGGCTGGAGAAGGATGAATCTAATAGGAGAGAGCATAAGGCCCTGGAAGAAAGAAAAGGGGGGGAGAGGAGAAAGAGATGGGCAGGTGTGATGAATTACATATACCTGTCTGGACACGCCCCCCCTGCTGACTGCTCCTGTGGCTCCTCCCACAGACCCCGGTATAAAGGCGATTGGGGACTCCGCCCTGGTCTCAGTCTCCAGGATGCAGTGTGGTGGTCAATTGCTGCTTGTTCTTTCTTCCAGCCAATAAAAGCCTATATCTCGCCTCACGTCTCCAAGAGTTATTGATGGTGCATCAGCAGACAAGGTGAGAGAGGGAAAAGGGGATGGGGAATGGTGAATGGATCTGTCTACCAGAAAAAAGCGGAATCTCCCAGTGGCCACCCATTTTAATTCCGCTTCTCATTCCCATTCCAATATGTCTATCCTTGGCCTCCTCTACTGTCGCGATGAGGCCACACTCAGGTTGGAGGAGAAACACCTTATCTTCTGTCTGGGTAGCCTCCAACCTGATGCCATGAACACTGATTTCTCAAACTTCTGCCCCTTCGCTATTCCCCATCCCCTTTTCCCTCTCCCACCTTATTTATGTATTTATTTTTCTGTAGTTACACACTTAGTCTTCTCTTTGCACATTGGTTGCTTGCTAGTCTTTACTTGTGAGTCGCTTTTCATTGATTCTATTGTATGTCTTTGTTTTACTGCGAATGCCAGCAAGAAAAATGAACCTCAGGATAGTTCTTGACATATACGCACACTGAAAATAAATTTACTTCGGAATAATTATTCTCTGAAGTAAGCCAGTGGCCATGTGGAATGGGCAATAAATACAATGCCCACAATTAATAAATAAAGAAAACTGCAAAGAATGTAGAGAATTGTTGATGTCTCAAAAGGTGAAAATTCCTCAGAAGAAGAGTAATAAACATATGCAATAATTTCCTGGAAGAGTTTCTTAAAACCAGCCCTATGGAGTAATTTAATGTACAGCTGATGAAGTAATCAAGCAACCCTGTCGATTCTTTCCACTTAGATGAGTCCAATTGGTTTCAGTCAACCATATCTGTCATCTTGTTATGTGATGAATGGGAATCAAACCCTGCAGAAAATAATCATGTTATATCCAAGGGATCTCCCCACACTGACTGCAATTGAAAAGACTTTTCCTCCACAGCCCAGTCTGGGAGCTCTAATAAACAAGCGTCTTTGATGAAACATCCTGGATCATCCTGCCTTGACAGTTGTAGCAGTCAGCTTGCAAAACATTCCTGGATAATACATTCTAAACGACCTTGTTTGCACTGCGCTGCAGTCATTTGCATGAGGGCGTTCATTCCCTTACCAGCTCGCAGAGTTCTGTATGACTCCAAGGAATAAGCAGCTGTTTAAAATTAGCTTTTACGGTTTCTGTCGTGTGCAAAGCTCTGGTGGACCAACTTCCATCCGTAGTTTACATCATTCCTCTAATATATTGAAACATCAATCAACCAAGCTCAGCTATGAATTCAAGCACTAAAGAATAAAAGTTATTACAGACCATCGAACAGCCATTGGTTATTTTTAAAGTTTAAGTCGCACCATCCTTAATACTTAATCTCCAATCTTACTGGTTTTAGTTTACTGATGTCATAGAGACAGAGTCACAGAAAACTAAAAAAAATCAAAGTTCAAAGTAAATTTATTATCAAAATAAACATATGTCACCATATAAGACCCTGAGATTTATTTTCTTGCAGGTATTCACTGTAAATATGAAGAAACACAATGGAATCAATGAAGAACTATTGAAACAAAGATTGGCAGCACTCCACTACAACACAGGAACAGACCCTTTGGCCTATCTAGTCTGAAGAACTATTAATCTGCCTAGTCCCGTCGACCAGTACCCAGACTGTACCCCTCCCGTCCATGTACCTATCCAAATTTCTCTTAAATATTGAAATTGAAGTGATGTGCTTCGCTTTTGAGTGGCGTGGTGGAGCTGCATCTCTACCGAAGGAAGTGTAAGGCATTCCTTCCCTCTGTTAGCCTGAAGGTCACACTTGGGCAAGGTGTATGACCTGCTTAAAGCCCCACCCCCCACACCCGATCAGGTTTACATGCAGCCCGTGGGAGCAGGTGGTGGATGGTCGTATGAGCACCTGGTGCATATCTCAAGTCCTGGTTATGTGACCTCTGATGCCAGGCGGACAATCTCTGAAGAGTATTGATAATGGCTGGGCTCACCCGTCTTGTAAAGACACTGCCTAGAAGAAGGCAATGGCAAACCACTTCTGTAGAAAAGATTTGCCAAGGTCAATCCCGGTCTAGATCATGATCGCTCACGTCATCTGAAATGAACATAATGATGATGATGACCTACCACTGAGCACTGAGTGAAGAAGTTCCTTTTCATATTCCCCTTAAACATTTCACCTTTCACCCTTGGCCCATGACCTCTAGTTCTACTCTCAACCAACCTCGATGGAAAGAGCCTGCTTGCATTTACACTATCTATATCCCTCATAATATTGGACAATCACAATTTTATACAATATCACATATATTGAGATCAGTTCAGACATAAGTATGCTGAGGTTGTAAAAAAATCAGATTGTAGAATATAATGCACAATGTGCTTAATCAAATTAGAATTTATTAACTAGTTTGGCACCATCTTTTACATTAGCTGGTCACAATTGAGTGCAGTGAGGTAACCTGAAAGAAAGGAGATGAATTTGCAACAACTGATCCAGAGGCAAAAATGTTATGATGACTGATTAACACAAACAAGATCCTGGAGGAGCTCAGCAGGTCAGGCAGCATCAATGGGAAAAGAGTAAACAGTCAAATTTTCAGGCCAAAACACTTCTTCAGCACTGGAAAAGAGTGGGGAAGAAGACTGAATAAAAAGTTGGAGGGAGGGAAAAAGGCTAGCTGGAAGGTGAGAGATGAAGCTGGGTGGGTGGACAAGGTCAAGGGCTGGAGAAGAAAGAATCTGATAGGAGAGGAGAGTGGACCACAGGAGAAAGGGAAGGAGCAGGGAATCCAGAGTAAAAGGCAAGTGAGAAGTGAAATGTCAAAGAGGGGATTAGAGGATTTTTTTTTCACCAGAAGGAGAAATCGATATTCATGCCAACAGGTTGGGGGGGGGGGGTACACAGACAGAATGTAAGGTGTTGCTCCTCCATTATGAAGGGGGCTTCATTTTGCACAAGAGGAGGCCATGAATCAAAATGATGCAAAAGGAATGGGAAACGGAATTAAACTATTTGGCGACCGGGAACTCATCCCATCATTTTCAGGACAACAATTATACCAGTGCCTAAGAAGAATAATGTGAGCTTTCTTAATGACTATTGCCTGGTAGCACTCAAATCTATAGTGATGAAATGCTTTGAAAGTTGGTCGTGACTAGACTGAACTCTTGCCTCAGCAAGGACCTGGATCCACTGCAATTTGCCTATCACCACTATAGGTCAATGGCAGATGCAACCTCAGTGGCTCTTCACATGGCTTTAGACCATCTGGACCACACAAACACCTATGTCAGGATGCTGTTCATCGACTATAGCTCAGCATTTAATACCATAATTCCCACTATCCTGATTGAGAAGTTACAGAACCTGGGCCTCTGTACCTCCCCCTGCAATTGGATCCTCGATTTCCTAATCAGAAGATCACAATCTGTATGGATTGGTGATAATATCTCCTCCTCGCTGATGATCAACACTGGTGCACCTCAGGAGTGTGTGCTTAACCCACTGCTCTACTCTCTATATACCCATGAGTGTGTGGCTAGGCATAGCTCAAAATCCATCTATAAATTTGCTGATGATACAACCATTCTTGGTAGAATCTCAGATGGTGACGAGAGGGTGTACAGGAGTAAGATATGCCAACTAGTGGAGTGGTGTCGCAACAGCAACCTGGCACTCAACGTCAGTAAGACGAAAAAGCTGATTGTGGACTTCAGGAAGGGTAAAACGAAGGAACACATACCAATCCTTAGAGAGAGATTAGAAATAGAGAGAGTGAGCAGCTTCAAGTTCCTGGGTGTCAAGATCTCTAAGGATCTAACATGGTCCCAACATATAAATGCAGTTATAAAGAAAGCCAGACAGCAAATATACTTCATTAGGAGTTTGAAGAGATTTGGTATATCAACAAATACACTCAAAAATTTCTATAGATGTGCTGTGGAGAGCATTCTGACAGGCTGCATCACTGTCTATTATGGGGGTGGGGGGCAACTGCACAGGACTGGAAGAAGCTGCAGAGGTTTGTAAATTTAGTCGGCTCCATCTTGGGTACTAGCCTACAAAAGTACCCAGGACATCTTCAAGGAGCGGTGTCTCAGAAAGGCAGCGTCCATTATTAAGGACCTCTAGCACCCAGGGCATGCCCTTTTCTCATACACTCAGCAATTCAGGAACAGCTTTTTCCCCTCTGCTATCCGATTCTTAAATGGACATAGAAGCCATGGACACTACCTCTCTTTTTGAATATATTATTTCTGTTTTTTTGCACGATTTTTAATCTATTCAATATACATATACCGTAACTGACTTATTTATTTAATATTATTGTATTTAGGTTTTTCTCTTCTATATTATGCATTGTATTGAACAGCTGCTGCTAAGTTAATAAATTTCAAGACACATGCCGGTTGTAATAACCTGATTTTGATTATGATTCTTCTGATTCTGTTTCCAGCCAGCCTCTTTCCCCATACCCCTCCCCCCCACCTTCTAATTCAGGCATCTCGCCCCTTCCATCTCAGTCCTGAAGAAGAGTCTTGGCCCAAAACCAGAAGTCCATAAGATATAGGAGCAGAACTAGGCCATTTGGCTCCTCGAGTCTGCTCCATCATTTCATCATGACTGATCCAATTTTCCTCTCAGCCTTCCGCCCCGTATCCCTTCACGCCCTGACTAATCAAGAATCTATCAACCTCTACCTTAAACATACATACAGACTTGGCCTCCACAGCTGCCTGTGGCAAAGAATTCCACAGATTCATCACTCACTGGCTAAAGAAATTCCTCATCTTCTCTGTTCTAAGGCTGTGTCCTCTGGTCTTAGATTCTCCCAGCATAGGAAACATTCTCTCCACATCCGCTCTATCAAGGCCTTTCACCATTTGTTAGATTTCAATGAGGTCACCCCTCATTCTTCCAAATTCTAGTAAATACAGGGATAGAGATATCAAATGCTCTTCATATGATACGCCATTCAATTCTGGAATCATTTTCATGAACCTCCTTTGAACCCTCTCCAGTTTCAACACATCCTTTCTAAGATATGAGGCCTAAACCGGCTCATGGTACTCCAAGCCTCACCAGTACTTTATAAAGTTTCAACATTACATCCTTGCTTTTATATTCTTGTCCTCTTCAAATAAATACTAGCATTGCATTTGCCTTCCTCACCAAAGATTCAACCAGCAAACTAAGCTTTAGGGAATCCTGCAAATGAACTCCAAAGTCTCCTTCCGCCTCAGCTTTGTTTTCGTGTTTTCTCTCCATTTAGAAAATAGTCGACCCTTTCATTTCTTCTACCAAAGTACATGACCATATACTTCCCAACCCTGTATTCCATCTGCCATTAGTTTGTCCATTCTCCTAATCTGTTTAAGACCTTCTGTAGCCTCCACTTCCACAAAACTACATGCCTCTTCTATCAAGATAAACCTATCTTGATATTGTCAGCAAACTTTGCAACAAAGCCATCATCCAAATAATTGACATATAACATAAAAAGAAACAGTCCCACCACAGAACCCTGTGGAACACCTCTAGTCACTGACAGCCAAACAGGAAAGGCTCCTTTTATTCACACTCTTTGCTTCCTGCCAATCAGCCACTGCTTTATCCATGCTAGAATCTTTCCTGGAATACCAAGGGCTCGTAGCTTGTAAGCAGCCTCATGTGTAGCACCTTGTGAAAGACCTTTTGAAAATCCAAGTACAGAACATCATCTTTGTCCACACTTTTTATTTCTTCAAAGAATTCCAACAGATTTGTCAGGCAAGATTTTCCCTTGAGGAAGCAATTCTGACCATGGCCCATTTTATCATGTTCCTCCAAGTATCCTGAGACCTGATCCTTAATAATTGATTCCAACATCTTCCCAGCCATAGACTTCAGACTAATTGGCCTGTAATTTCCTTTCTTCTGCTTCTCTCCCTTCTTGAAGAGTGCAGTGACATTTACAATTATCCAGTCTTCCTAAACCATCCAAGAGTCTAGTGATTCTTAAAAAATTATTACTAATGCCTCCACAATCTCTTCTGCCACCTCTTTCATAACTCTGGGGTATATATCATCTGGTTCAGGTAACTTATCTACCTACAGACCTTTCAGTTTCCAAGAACCTTCTCCCTGGTAATAGTAACTTCACGCACTTCATGACCCCTGACACCTAGAACTTCCACCATACTGCTAGTGTCTTCCACAGTGAAGACTGATGCAAAATACTTGCTCAGTTCATCCGTCATTTCCTCTTTCCCCATTACTACCTTTCCAGCATAATTTTCCAGTGTTCTGATATCCACTCTCGCTTCTCATTTACACTTTATGTATCTGAAAATTTTTTGGCATCCTCTTTAATATTATTGGCAAGCTTACTTTTATATTCTATCTTTACATTCTCATTGACATTTTTGGTTGCCTTCTGTTGATTTTTAAAAGCTTCACATTGCTCTAACTTCCCACTAATTTTTGTTCTATTATATATTGTCTCTTTGGCCTTTATGGTGGCTTTGACTTGGCTTGTTAGCCACGGTTGAGTCATCCTGCCTTTAGAGTACTTCTTTCTCTTTGGGACATATACATTCTGTGCCTTCTGAATTGCTTCCAGAAATTCCAGCTATTGCTGCTTGGCTGTCATCTCTGCCAGTGTTCTTTTTCAATCAGTTCTGGCCAATTCCTCTCTCATGCCTCTGTAAATCTCTGTAATACTGATACATCCGACTTCAGCTTCTCCTTCTCAAATGTCCTGGTGAATTTGATTGTATTGTGATCACTTACCCACTAAGGGGCCTTTTACCTTAAACTCTCTAATCAATTCTGGTTCATTGCACAACACCCAATCCAGAAATGCTGATCCCCTAGTAGGCTCAACCACAAGCTGCTCTGAAAAGCCATCTTGTAGGCATTCTAGAAATCCACCCTCTTAGAAGCCAGCACCAAACTGATTTTCCCAATATACCTGCTTTTTTAATCCACTATGACTATTGTAACATTGCTATTTCAGCATGCATTTTAAATTTTCCATTGAAATTTGTAAACCACATCTTTACTACCCCCTTTGTGGGTCTTTCTATCCTTGCAATACCTTAGCTCTACAATGATTCAACACCCTCCGACCATATGTTACCTCTTTCTAATGATTTGAATTCATATTTTAGCAGCACCATCCCTTCTGCTTTCCTGTCTGTGTTTTTGATACAATGCGTATCTTTGGACATTAAGTTACCAGAACAGAAACACAATTTGCTATGCCATACTGGTTTCTGTTTAAACATTGTAATTTTGTTTATGCTCACTTTCATTCCTGACTGCTGCTCAATTTCATCTCTGGTTGCCGTTTCCACTGAAGCATTGATTTCAACTATTCTTTTAAATGTGAGCTTTGTTTCAGTTAGGAGCTGATTTTGAATGCTTTCTGGTAAGATTCCGCAACCTAAACAAACTCTCAGTGCCCATCACTAAACTGACAATGCTCAAATAATCTCTTCAATTCAGCCATGTATGTTAAAATGGACTCCTCTTCCTTTTGATTCCACTTATGAAACCTAAAGGATTCTGCAATCAACAATAACTTCAGCTCTGAGTGTGCTATCTGTACTTTCGTGAAATCAGCAAAGCTCAATTTGGTTCGTTTGGCTGGAGCACTTAAACTTCTAAGCAAATTGTGTACGCTTCCACTAATTACATTCAGTAATACAGGCACCTGCTCTTAATTGACTAGTTATTTTGCTTTAAAGTGGAGCTCAATTAACTCAGTATATATCAGCCAGTTATCCGTTGTACAATCAAACATGTCTATTCTTTCAATGTAGCCAGCCATTTCTGCTCTTTTAAAATTTATCTGTAATCATTATCACATGAAACAGTCTGTTTATGAACCCATAAATTTGCCTGTTTTCTGCCTTTCTTTTTGAACTTGAACATCTCTCTGCACTTTTCAAAAACTCAAACATCTCTTTTTCCTTTGCGAGAATATGTGCTCTGCTTTAGCAAGTAAGTAGTCATGTTGAGTTCATTTTCAATCCCATCCTCATCTCCACTGTTATATTTTGTAACTCCAAAACATAAAACTAATGAAATACATGGAGCCAGGAGATGCGTGTCTTACTTTTGTTTTTCTTTTAGTGAGGTGTGCACTTATGATGTAGCTACTATTACTATTACTTTACCATATTGTCACCAAACAATTGATGCTAGAGTGTACAATCATCACAGCGATATTTGATTCTGCGCTTCGCGCTCCCTGAAGTACAAATCAAAGTAAGTATAATAAAAAGTTAAATTATAAATCATAATTAGAAAATAGAAAAGGGGAAGTAAGGTTGTGCAAGTCAGGTCCAGATATTTGGAAGGTACGGCCCAGATCCAGGTCAGGATCTGTTCAGCAGTCTTATCACAGTTGGAAAGAAGCTGTTCCCAAATCTGGCCGTACGAATCTTCAAGCTCCTGAACCTTCTCCCGGGGGTAAGAGGGGCAAAAAGTGTGTTAGCTGGGTGGGTTGTGTTCTTGATTATCCTGGCAGCACTGCTCCGACAGCATGCGGTGTAAAGTGAGTCCAAGGATGGAAGATTGGTTTGTGTGATGTGCTGGGCTATGTTCACGATCTTCTGCAGCTTCTTCCGGTCTTGGACAGGACAACTTCCATACCAGGTTGTGATGCACCCTAGAAGAATGCTTTCTACAGTGCACCTATAAAAATCAGTGAGGGTTTTAGGGGACAGGCCAAATTTCTTCAGCTTTCTCAGGAAGTAAAGGCGCTGATGGGCCTTCTTGGCAGTGGACTCTGCTTGGTTAGACCAAGTCAGGTCATTTGTGATATTCACCCCGAGGAACTTAAAGCTTTTGACCTGTTCCACCTGTGCACCACCAATGTAGATGGGGTCATGTGGTCTGCTTCTCCTTCTGAAGTCAACAACCAATTCCTTTGTCTTGCTGACGTTGAGGGATAGGTTATTGTCTTCGCACCATGCCACCAAGTTCTTAATTTCCTCTCTGTACTCAGACTCATCATTACCCAAGATACAGCCTACAATTGTGGTGTCATCAGCAAACTTATATATTGAGTTCGATGGAAACTCGGCTACACAATCATAGGTGTACAGTGAGTACAGCAGGGGGCTGATTACACAACCTTGTGGGGCACCAGTGCTCAGAGTGATTGTAGAGGAGAGCTTGTCCCCTATTTTTACAGCCTGGGTCCTGTCTGTGAGGAAGTTGAAGATCCAGCTGCAGATCTGAGTGCTAAGACCCAGATTCCGGAGCTTAGGAATCAGTTTATTTGGAATGATGGTATTAAAAGCAGAGCTGTAGTCAATGAAAGGGAGCCTTACATATGCGTCTTTATTCTCCAGGTGTTCTAAGGAGGAATGTAGTGCCAGAGAGATGGCATCTGCCATTGAACTGTTGCTCTGGTAGACGAATTGCAAAGCGTCGAGGTTGACCGGTAGGTTATGGTTGATGTGCGCCATAACCAATCGCTCGAAGCACTTCATAGCAATTGATGTCAGAGCCACAGGTTGGTAGTCATTCAGGCATGCCACATTGCTTTTCTTCAGCACTGGGATTATCGTTGCCTTCTTAAAACACGAGGGGATCTTAGACTGAAGCAGGGAGCAGTTGAAGATGTCAGCAAACACTCCAGCTAGCTCGCTTGCACAGGCCCGGAGAACCCGTCCCGGGACGCCATCTGGGCCCATCGCCTTCCTTGAATTTATCTTCAGGAGGGCTCTTCTAACGTCTTCCTTGGTGACGATGAATCATGATGCCACCAGGTCCGGTTCATCCAGAGGGGGCGGGACACTCCTCTTCTGTTCGAATCTTGCATTGAATACATTAAGTTCGTCAGGAAGAGAAGCGCTACAGTTATTGATATTCCCAGCCTTTTCTTTGCGCCTAGTGATCTCATTTAGACCCTGCCATAGTCTACTGGCATCCCTCTGGTTAGCCTGGGCTTCCAACTTGGCTCGATATTGCCTCTTGGCGCCCTTAATGGCTTTCCGGAGTTCACGCCTGGATTCCATGCAGCGAATGGAATTATATCCCCGGATCTAAAAGCCTCAGCTCTAGCCTTCAAAAGGGACTAGACCTCATAATTCATTCAAGGTTTCCAGTTAGGGAGTACCCGGATCGTCTTGCGAGACACACAGTCCTCTGTGCATTTCCAGATAAAGTCCATGACAGCTGAGGCATACTAATCGAGGTGAGCTGCCGAGTCCTTGAATACTAACCAGTCCACCGATTCAAAGCAGTCACGAAGGACCTCATCTGTTTCCTCTGTCCAACGCGACACCACTTTTGACACCATGACCTCCCGCTTCAGTTTCTGTTTGTAACCCGGGAGGAGGAGCACGGCCTGATGTCCGATTTTCCAAAGTGAGGTCATTGGATGGAACGGTAAGCATCCTTGACTGCTGTGCAGCTGTGGTCAAGTATATTCGGGCCTCTAGTGGAGCAGGAGACATGTTGGTATAACTTTGGCAGTGTTTTTCTGAGGTTGGCCTGGTTAAAGTCCCCGGCCGTAATGTGCAAAGCCTCCGGATACCTGGTCTCAAGTTCACTGGTGTTGGCATACAGTGTATTCACAGCACACTCCACGTCCGCCTGGGGGGGAATGTAGACCGCTGTCAGTATGACCGAGGTGAATTCCCGTGGCAGATAGTAGGGACGACATTTCACTGACAGATATTCCAGGTCCAGACTGCAGGAGTTTGTCAGTGCCACTGTGTCCGAGCACCACGCAGCGTTGATCATAGGCAGACTCCACCTCCCTTTGTCTTGCCTGAAGATGCCATGTGGTCCATCCGATGGATCGAAAATTCCTCTGGTCGGATGGCACAGTCGGGGGTGGCAGGTGAGAGCCAGGTCTCTGTGAAACAGAATACACAGCAGTTCTGCATCTCTCTGCAGTAGGTGAGTCTCCCTTTAAGATCATCCACCTTGTTCTCTATGGCTTGCACATTAGCTAGTAGGATGGTGGGCAGAGGGATCCTAAAGCCCCTCCGCTTCAATCTGACCAGCAGCCCAGCTCTTTTCCCACGCCTCCTCGGTAAATTGTGCATCTTTTCAGGTTTCCATCGATGCAGTGTGTTCTTAGCAGCTCTTTGAGGTTGGTGGACACGTCCCGCGGGGTTCGACCGGTGGGTCGCGTTGTCGGGCGCTCCAGGTCGGGCCGAGTGATGGGGGAGGCTCCGCTGTCACTTCCAACAGTCGGGGGCCCAGGCTGTCGATCGGGTCAGGCCCCAAAGCCGACATTTAATCCCGGAGGGCAGGGCTGCTGGTTGAAACAAGTCCGTGAACTGTGTCACAGTTGCAGAGGCCTGCGCTCCAGCCAAGCCCCGGGCTCAATTTCCGAGGTCGGCGGCAGAGGCCTCACTTCCGGCAGCTGTGGATGGCCACCAACGAGACTCTATGGTGGTCGCTCTGGGGAAGCGTCTGGGGTACCTTGAGGTCTCCAACGTCACTTCTGTGTGGTCGTCTACTTCGGAGAGGTGCTGGTCAGAATGGGCCGCGTCTCCAGGCGCTCTGACACGGTAGCAGGCCTCGGGTCTCCGGGAACGTGGCGGACCTCGGACCAGGCCTCGATGATCGGGTCCAGGTGCGGTCTGGAGTCGAAGAAGCAATTCCGGCGCGTCGGTGATCTCCAGCTGGGTCAGTAACTTCACCCGGGTGTCGTTGATCTTGCTAGATGTAGCAAGTTGGAGGTTTAGAAGGGTTTCTCGGATGTAGGATAGTGTAGAGGGCAGTTGGCTCGGGAGAGCACACGCAGAGTCGCCAGATACCGGCGCCATCTTAATAACCTAGTTGTGTGATGATGTTCATTTATGTACTTTTTTAGATAACCTGTAATTCATGATGTAAACAACAAACAGAGTTTAATCAAACACTATTTGCCGTATTACTCAAATGGTACTAAAATACACAGAGTTTCCAGTCCTAAGGAAGGGTCTTAGACCAAAACCTCGACTCTAGTCCTCTCACAAGATACTGCCTGACCTGTTGAGTTGCTCCAGTATTCTGTATGTGCTACTTCCAGCATCTGCAGAATCTCTTGTGTCTAACATCCTCATAAGTCTCAACTACACTATTTTCAGTTTCTGAACAGCTTTCCTGCGGCATCAGACACAAAATGCTACAACAACTCAGCAGGTCAGGAAGCATCTATGGAAATGAACAAACGGTCGGTGTTTGGGCTGGGACCCTTCCTCAGGACTGGAAATGAAGATGGAAGAAGCCAGAATAAGAAAGTGAATAAGAATAAGCTCTTATAGCCACATGATCAGAAATAAAAGCCATTTCCAAGTGGCCAAGGCTTGTCTCAGTGTAACATTAGCCTCAGTACCAGGGATCTGGTTCTGTGGGAGGACACTGACATGGGTTCACTTTGCCTCACAGTAGATAATGTGCACAACAAAGTATCCTGAGGTCCTCCACTGAAGTGTTAGAATATAGAACATACACTCAGCGGCCACCCTATTAGGTTTAGGAAGTACCTATTAAAATGCCCACTGAGCGTAGAGCAGTATAATAGTACAGTATTGTACCCTTCGGCCCACGATGTTGTTCGGACATTTTAAACTAGTGCTAGATCATTCTAGCCCTTTCCTCCCACATAGCCCTCTATTTTACTTTCATCCATGTGTGTAGCTAAGAGAGTCTTAAATGCCTCGTGTATCTACCTCTATCACCACCCCTAGCAGCACATTCCACACGCCTATCAGTGTTTGTATAAAAAAAAAACTACCCCTGACATCCCCTAAAGTGTTTCCAATCATCCTAAAATTATGTCCCATCATATTAGATATCTCCACTCTGAAAAACAAGCTTTCCACACTGTCAATGCTCTCATCACCTTATACACCTTTATCAAGTCACCTTTCATCCTCTGTCACTCAAAAGAGAAAAGACTTTGCTCGACGAACATTGCCTCGTATCCTTTCCTCTCTTGTGAAGACAGCTTCCTGATAATTCTCCGTGAGATTTATGAGGCCTCTCTTCTCAGGAGGCTACAGGGCTGACAGGAATTTCAGTGGTAGAAATAATTTAAATCATCCTACCTCTTCTAGCATTATTTGGCAGAAAGTTTCTTCTCTTAAAAGCAAAAAATTACAAAGGTACTCAGCTGATCAGGCAGTAACTGTAGAAAGAGAAACAGTCATTAACCTGAAATGCTAATTCTATTTGTCTTTCTGCCTGACCTGCTGAGAGTTTCCAGCATAACTCCATAATATAAGAGCAGAATTAGGCCATTTGGCCCATCAAGTCTGGTCTGGAATTCCATCATGGTTGATTTATTATCCCCCTCAAACCCATTCTCCTGCCTTCCACCCATAACCTTTGATACCTTGATTAATCAAGAAATTATTAACCTCCACCTTAAATATACCCGATAATTTGGCCTCCAAAGCCATCTGTGGCAATGAGTTCCAAGGAATCACCACACTCTGGCTAAAGAAATTGGTCACCATCTCTTTACTAAAGAGTCGTTCCTTCTCAGGACATTCCCTCTGGTACTGGACTCCACAGCTATAGGAAATATCCTATCCACATCCATCCTATCCAGGCCTTTCAATATTCAGTATGTTGACCTCCCCCCCACCCCCATTACCCCTGTGAGCACGAGCCCAGAGCCATCAAACGCTCCTCATACTTTAACCCTTTCATCCCAGGAATCATTCTCATGAACTCCTCTGGATTCTCTCCAATGCCGGCTCATGCTTTCTTAGATAAGGGGCCCAAAACTGTTCACAATGCACTAAGTGTGCTCTGGCCAGTGCTTCGTAAAGCATCAGCATTACTTTCTTGCATTTATATAGTAGTCTTCAGAAACGAATGCTATCATTACATTTGACTTCCTTTCCACGGACTCAGCTGGGAAGGTGACATTGCGGGAACCCTGCACGAGGACTCACAACTCTCTTTACACCTCTGATTTCTGAATGTTCTCCCCATTTATTCCTGCTACCAAAGTGCATGACCATAAATTCCTCTACACCATATTTCATTTGCCACTTCTTTGCCCATTTTCCTAAGCTGTTTAAATCCCTCTACAGACTACATGCTTCCTCAGCACTACCCGCCACTTCACCCATCTTCACATCTTATGCAAATTTGGCCACAAGCCATCAATTCTATCATCCAAATCATTGACATAAAATGTGAAAAGAAATGTTACTCACAATGACCTCTGCAGAACACCACTAGTCAGCAGAAGCCAAACAGAAAAGGTGCCTCATTATTTCCACTTTTTGCCATCTGCCAGTCAGGCAATCCTCTGTCCATATTAGTATCTTTCCTGTAATACCATGGGGTCTTATGTTGTTTAGCATTCTCATATGCAGCGCTTTGTCAAAGACCTTCTGAAAATCCGATTAAACAACGTCCACTGCCTGCTATTTCCTCAAGGATTTCGAACAAATTTGTTAGGCAGGATTTCCGCTTAAGGAAGCCATTCTGACTTCAGCCCATTTTATCATGTGTTGCCAAGTAGCCCAAAATCTCATCCTTAATAAAGGGCACCCAACATCTTCCCAACCACTACAGTAAGGCTAGCTGGCCTGTACTTTCCTGCCTTTTACCTCCCTCTCTTCTGAAAGGGAGGAGTGCCATTTGTAAGTTTCCAGATCCTGCCCCCCCTCCCCCGCCTCATCAGAACCATTACAAAATCTGGTGATACTTGGAAGATCATGACTAATGCCTCCGCAATCTCTTCAGCCATCTCTTTCAAACCCCTGGGGAATAGTCCATCTAGTCCAGATGACTTATCGACCTTCAGACCTTTCAGCTTCCCAAGCACCTTCTCCTTAGTAACAGCAACTACACTTACAGTTCATATCACAATTCAGTTCCAACCAATTAATAAAGATAAATGAATCTTCTCAGGTAATTAATTTTAGAGACATTTGGTCACAATTAATACTATCTATAATTCAAAGGGGCATTTGTTGCTCATAAAAATGTTTTGGCTGCAAGAAATAGACCACATTTCAGGCTGGCTTGGTATCATAAGCTCCATTTCACGTTGTCAGTAACATCACTGACTAACCCCAGTGATGGTTCCCATTGTCCTAGACAAGACCAAGAACCCACAATCGCTTTGAGTTACAAGTCATTATCATTAATGAAAACTAGAATCCCGGATCATAAAATATGCTCGTAGAGTCAAAGAAAGTTACAGCATGGAATTAGTTTGGCGTACCACTTTCTCAAGCACCTTTGCTCCGCCCACAACAAGCAGGATTTCCCATTTCCCAGTAGCCATCCATGGAATTCCAATTCCAATTCCCATTCCCATCCTGACAACTCAGTCCATAGCCTCCTCTACTGCCACAATGAGGCCACTCAGACTGGAGGACCAACATCTCATATTCCATATGGGTAGCCTCCAATCTGAGGGCATGATCCTCAATTTCACCAAATTCCAGTAATTTCTCCCTCACACTCTCTTCTTTTTTCTCATTCCCCATTGTGGCTCTACTCTTCTTTTGTCCTCTCCTGCCCATCAGCTCCCTCTGGTGCCCTGTCTTCTTCCCTTTCTCCCACGTCCCACTCTCATATCCAATCATATTCCTTCTTTTACAGCCCTCTTTACCTTTTCACCTATCATCTCCCAGCTTCGCACTTCATTTCCGCTCCCCCACGGAAATGAACAACAAAAACAATTCATGGGTTCACAAGCCACTCAGGAATCAGATGGTGGAGGGAAAGAAGGCCTTTCTGAGCCTTTGAATATGGACCCTCAATCATAGTATCAAGAAGAAGACATGTCCTAATGGCGAGGGTCCTTAATGATGAATGGCACCTTCTTGAGGCAGTGCCTCTTGATAAAGTTCTCAATGATGAGGAGCCTAGTGCCCATGAAAGAACAGGCTGAATCTATAGCCCTCTGCATGGTCCTACTAGTCCTTGTGCCAGTGCTTATTAGAGGGTCACAGGTGGAGAGGGTCAGCAACTTCAAAATCCTTGATATTATTATTTCAGTGAACCTGTTCTGGGCCAACGATTATGCCAAAAGCACAGCAGCACCTCTATTTCCTGAGAAGTTTGTGAAAATTCAGCATGACATATAAAGCTTTGACAAACTTCTATAGACGTGTGATGGAATGTATATAGAGCATCATAGCTGGCTATGGAAACACCAATGTCTGTCAACAGAAAATCCGACAAAAAGTAGTAGGTACAGCCCAGTCCATCACAGGTAAAGCTCTCCCCACCATTGAACACATCTACATGAAATATTGTCACAGGAAAGCAGCATCCATCATCAGTGACCACGACCACTTAGGACATGCTCTCTTCTCACTGTCACAATCAGGAAGAAGGTACAGGAGCCTCAGGACTCACACCACCGGGTTCAGGAATATTATTACTCCTTTGAACTTGTTGTGATCCTGTGCACTGGAGCCTCCATACCAGGCTGTGATGTGACCAGTCAGAATGTTCTTCACTGTACATCCATAGAAATACGTAACATACCAAATCTCCTCAAACTCCAAACAAAGTAGAGCTGCCTGCGTGCCTTCTCTGTAAAAATGAAATCTGGTGTTCTGAAGTGAAAATAAGAAAAAAAACATCAGTAATAATTCTGCACAGATGGCAAAACCATAGATGAAGGCAGATTCAGAAAATATTTGCTTAAATAAGTGGATTTGTTGCCAAATTCCTGCTCACTACAGCCAGCATTATGTTAGAAAGTAATACACAGCACAATTTGCAAACCATTAAAAACTATAAAGTTTGAAAATTTTATGTTAATATTTTGGAATGTGCTTTACTCAATTTATATTTCAGTACTAAGATTATTGTTTTAAATTGTCAAACTTTATTTTAAATAACTCTGCCTATCAATTAGGTCCAAACTCTCTGTGAAGTAGAGTGGAGCATGCCAATAGTAACTGTATGGTTCACATTTTTTTGCTTTGGCTGTGATACCTGCAGTGTTGTAGTTTAGGAATGTCATGCTGACAATTACTTCAGCATTTCATAGAGTTCTAGAAACAACCAGTACAGAATGGGTTCATTCCTCTGCCTTACAACAATATATGTAAATCTAATTATTTAAAGGGATAAATGCTTCCTTTACTATTGAACCTGCTTCCAATACACTTTAAAGCTATGCATTAACTTATGTTCTGAGGCAAACAAGTCATTGCGATGACGCATTAATACATGTTTCCTAGTGCAGTGATTTTGATGGTGCCTGACTTCCTGAGTAGTTTATTCTCTAGAGTTTAGAAGAATGAGGTGGGATCTCATTGAAACTTATTGATTGTTGAAAGGCCTAGATAGAGTGGACATGGAGAAGATGTTTCTTATAACGGGGGAGACCAGGACCTAAGGGCACAGCTTCAGAATAGAAGGACATCCCTTTAGAACTGAGATGAGGAGGAAATTCTTTAGCCAGAGAATGGTGAAACTGTGGAACTCCAAGTTTATTATCATTCATCCATTTACATGTATATCACCAAACAAAGCAATGTTCCTCCAGACCAAGGTGTACAACACAATACATATAACCCACACACAATGTATGACATAATATTACCACAAACAAACTAAGAAGTGATAAAATATGTTCCTGAATATTGACATTTACATTGCCACAGATGACTCTGGAAAGCAAGTAATTGGGTATAATAAAAGCAGAGGTTGATAGCTTCTTGATTAGTAATGGTGTCAAAAGTTATGGGAAGAAAGCAGGAGAATGGAGTTGACAAGGGTAATTAATCAGCCATGATGGAATGTTGGAGTAGATTCAATGGAGCAAATGTCCTAATTCTGCTCCTATGTCTTATGGCCTTATGCTTTCTGTTTCTTTCCAGATCATAGCAACTTCGCACTTCAAAACAATCACATTCTGTTGACTTCCTTTGCTAATGTCCTCTGCCAAAAACAGAATCAGAATAGTGTTTAATATCATTGACACTTGTCACAAAATTTCTTGTTTTGCAGCATAGTACATTGCAATGCATAATAAAACAAACTATAAACTAAAATGAGAAATACATAAAGAAAATAACAAATAAGTAGTACAAAAAAGAGCAAAGCTACTGAGGTAATGTTCTTGGGTTCATTGTTCATTCAGAATTCTGATGGTGGAGGGGAAGAAGCTGTTCCTGAGACCTTGAGTGTGTATCTTCAAGCTCCTGTACCTCCTGTGCAATAGTAGCAATACAAAGAGAACATGTCCTGGGTGACGGAGGTTCTTAATGATGGATGTCACCTTTTTGAAGCATTACCTCTTGAAGATATCCTCAATGCTGGGAAGGCTAGTGTCCATGATGGAGCTGGCAGAGTTTGCAGCATCCTGCAGCTTTTTCCAATCCTGTGCAGTACCGACGCCTTTGTCTTATTTTCTCTGTCGGAAACTTGCATCATTTTGAAAACTGCTGCTATAGTTTGAAAGTCCTTTGCTTTCCTCACATGGACACCAGACAAGGAACCCAAAGACCAAGCAAAGAGAGGTTAGCATGCCCCTCTGGAATATGTAGGAATGCAAGACATTGAAAATACTGTGCTAATTAAATTATCCCAAACCTAATAAACGTGATAAATACAAAGAGAGTTTAGCAATCACAATGACCCCCAATGGGACACCTGCAAAACCAAGTGAAAAACCAGAACTAGTCCAAAGACAAACAATTAGACATAAAAGGTAAACAAAAAATTGAAGGAACACTGCATACCCACAAGGAGACACTGAGACACTGACACTGAGAACTGTGCTCAGTTCTGGTCGCCTCACTTCAAGAAGGATGTGGAAGCCATAGAAAGGGTGCAAAGAAGATTTATAAGGATGTTGCCTGGATTGGGGAGCATGCACTATGAGAATAGGTTGAGTGAACTTGGCCTTTTCTCCTTGGAGTGAAGGAGGATGCGAGGTGACCTGATAGAGGTGTACAAGATGATGAGAGGCATTGATCGTGTGGATAGTCAGAGGCTTTTTCCCAGGGCTGAAATGGTTGCCACAAGAGGACACATTTTTAAGGTGCTTGGAGTAGGTACAGAGGAGATGTCAGGGTAAGTTTTTTTACTCAAAGAGTGGTGAGTGCATGGAATGGGCTGCCGGCAATGGTGGTGGAGACGGATATAATAGCGTCTTTAGAGAGACTTTTGGATGGGTACATGGAACTTAGAAAAATAGAGGGCTATGGGTAAACCTAGTAATTTCTAAGGTAGGGACATGTTCAGCACAACTTTGTGGGCTGAAGGGCCTGTATTGTGCTGTAGGTTTTCTATGTTTCTAAAATACAATCCACATATTAACTAAAAATAATCTTCTATTAAATTTTAAAAATGATCTCTGGGTGTGACATTATAGTGTAATATTACAACATTGGAATTTATTAGGTTTGGCTGCATGGGATACAGGGGGAATTAGGGAGGTAGATTGAGAATTGTCTGCCACTGGTAGTGATGGAGGCACAAACAATAGGAGCATTTAAGGGAAGCTTAGACAGACACATGAAAATTAGAATATGGTTGGACAAGAATCATGTGCAGACAGAAGGGATTAGCTTAAGTAGATGTTATTCGCTTAATTAATTCAGCACAACATCGTGGGCTAACAGGCCTGTTGCTGTGCTCTACTGTTCTATGTTAATTGTAAGGGTCTCATGTCCCTCATCAAGCCTGTTCCTTCAAGCCTTGGTTAACATGAGTTCCTTTAATCGTAACAAAAAAAAAGCCTAATTAAAAATTTACAGGATTTAGGTGAATGAAATTATTCCAAGCTGCTGCAGCAATGTTCTCTGCATTTCAAAGCAATTTGTTGTTAGGGGGTTATTGTTAACATTACACTGTGGCATACTGCGATACAAGTCTTTTT
This sequence comes from Hemitrygon akajei, assembly GCF_048418815.1. NCBI lineage: Eukaryota > Metazoa > Chordata > Chondrichthyes > Myliobatiformes > Dasyatidae > Hemitrygon > Hemitrygon akajei. Next base: position 188,640,390 of record NC_133126.1, on the reverse strand, counting down.
CTCCTCTGTCTGCCTTTTTACAAAGCAGCTGGACTCATAAACATCCTCTTAATCACTTTCTTACTCAAAGGGAACGGATTGTGAAAATCAAAGGATGGGCTGGTAATTTCTTTAACTCGACCCGACTCCCAATGCAATTTCGTTTTGTGTTGGTTATTCATTTCTTAGGCCCAAGAGGTTTATTACTAACCTCAGCTTTCTACTACAGCGGCATACCCTTTCCAAAGGGTCAGAGTTGTTCATGATAAAGTAAAATTTCTAACAAAAATAGCACACGAAAATGCCGGAGGAAATTATTGGGTCAGGAGCACCTGTCAAAATAAATGAACATTCGATGTTTCGGGCCAAAAACCTTCATCAAGACTGGGAAGGAAAAGGGAAGAGTACAGCATAAGAGGTCGGAGGGAGGGGAAAGAGAATAGATAGTTGAAGCCAGGTGGGTAGGAAAGGTAAAGGGTTGGAGAGGATGGAATCTGATAGAAGAGAGTGGATTATAGAAAAAATAGGAGGAGGCAACCCAGGGGGAGGTGATAGGCAGGTGAGAAGAGGTAGAAGCCAGAGTGGGAAATAGAAGAAGAGGGAAAGGGTGCGGAATTTCTTTTGCTGGAAGGAGAAATGTATATTCATGCCATCAAGTTGAAGGCTACCCAGATGGAATATAAGGTGTTGCTCCTCCACTCTGACGGTGGCCTCATGGATGCCAAATGTGGTGAACTACATATACCTGTCTGGACTGCTCCTGTGGCTCCTCCCACAGACCCCTGTATAAAGGTGATTGAGGCCTGTGCCCGGCCTCATTCTCCAGGATGTAGTGTTGTTCATTCTTCCAGTCAATAAAAGCCGATATCTCGCTTCTTACGTCTCAGAGTGAGTTATTGATGGTGCATCACCATATCAGAATGGAAATGGGAATCAGAATTAAAATGTTTGGCCGCTTGAAAATGGTCCTTTTGGTAGAAAGAGCATTGGTGCTCGACGAAGCAGTTCCGTAGTTTACAATGGGTAAATATTCCTTGCTGAACTTTCGTTGTGAACAAAAACCATTCTTTGGTTCTTAATGTAAATTTCCAGTAGTAATCTATTTGAAATGAAATGGACACCTGGATTGTCTGCTAAGAGATGTTACACAAAGTGAAGTGACCATGTCAAATCTTGCGACACTAGCCAAAGGAATCAGAATCAGGTTTATTATCTCCGGCCTGTGCCATAAAGTTTGCTAACTTAGCAGCAGCAGTACAAGATATTTTCATAATATCTCTATAATATTTCTATATTACATGATCATAGAGAAATAAAAAATAAATAAGTAGATTAATTACAGTAAGCTCATATATGTATATGAAATAGATTAAAATAGTGCAAAACAGAAGTAATTTATTTTAAAAAGTGAGGCAGTGTTCATGTGTTCAATGTCCATTTAGGAACTGGATGGCAGAGGGGCAGAAGCTTCGGTACCTTATTCCAGACGGTGACAATGAGGAGAGGGCATATCCTGGGTGATGAGGGCTGATAATAATGGACGCCGCCTTTCTGAGGCACTGCTCCTTGAAGATGTCTTGGATACTACAGAGGCCAGTACCCAAGATGGAGCTGACTAATTTTACAACTCTCCGTAGCTTCTTTCTGTCCTGTGCAGTAGACAGTGATGCAAACTGTCAGAATGCTCTCCAAGGTACAGCTAAGGAAATTTTTGAGTGTTTTTGGTGAAAAGCCAAATCTCTTCAAATTCCTAATGAAATGTGGCTGCTGGATAGATACAGCCCACGGAAGAAAAAGTTCTCAAATGGCAGGGGTAGGCAACTGTGGCTGACACGTGAAGTTACGGACTGCATAAAAAACGAGGAAAGGGCATATAATGTAGCAAAACTGAGTGGGAAGTCGGATGATTGGGAAGTTTTTAAAATCCAACAAAAGGCAAGTTAAAAAGCCATAACAAGAAAAAAAGGTGAAATATGAGGGCAAACTAGCCAACAATATAACGCAGGATACTAAAAGTTTTTTCAATTATATAAAGAGTAAAACTGAGGTAAGAGTTGATATTGAACCACTGGAAAATGATGCTGGTGAGGTAGTAATGGGGAACAAAGAAATGGCGGATGAACTTAATAAATACTTACAATCATTCTTCACTGTGGAAGACACTAGCAGTGTGCCAAAGGCCCATGAGTGTCAAGGAGCAAGAGTGAGTGCCATTGTTAGAACCATAGAACACTACGGCACAGTACAGGGCCTTCAGCCCTCCATGTTGTACCGACCCATATAATCCTTAAAAAAAATGTACTAAACCCACACTACCCCATAACCCTCCATTTTTCTTTCATCCATGTGCCTGTCCAAGAGGCTCTTAAATACCCCTAATGTTTTAGCCTCCACCACCATCCCTGGCAAGTCATTCCAGGCACTCACAACCCTCTGTGTAAAAAAACTTACCCCTGATGTCTCCCCTAAACTTCCCTCCCTTAATTTTGTACCTATGCCCTCTGGTGTTATGACAAAGGAAAAATTGCTAGGCCAGCTGAAAGATCTTAAAGTGGATAAGTTACCTGGATCAGATGGATTACATCCCAGAGTCCTGAAAGTTGTTGCTGAAGACATAGCAGATGCATTGGTCGTGATCTTTGAAGAATCACTTGATTCTGACATAGTTCCAGAGAAGTGGAAAATTGCAAATGTCACTCCACTCTTTAAGAAGGGAGGAAGCAAAAGAAAGGAAATTATAGGCCAGTTAGCCTAACCTCAGTGGTTGGGGAAATTGTTGGAGTCCATTATTAAGGACTTGGAGACTAATGATAAAGTTAAGTCAACATCAGCATGGTTTTGGTAAAGGGAAATCTTGCCTGACAAATCTGTTAGGATTCTTCAAGGAAGTAACAAGCGGGGTGGACAAAAGAGGGGTAGTGGATGTCATTTACTTGGATTTTCAGAAGGTATTTAATAAGGTGCCAGACATGAAGCTGCTCAACAAGATAAAATCCCATGGCATTACAGGAAAGGTACCAGAATGGATAGGGGAATGGCCGACAGGTAGGAGGCAGCGACTGGGAGTAAAGGGGGACTTTTCTGGTTGGCTGTCAGTGACTAGTGATGTTCCTCAGGCATCAGTATTGAGACAGCTACTTTTCACACTGTTTGTCCATGATTTAGATAATGGAATTGATGGCTTTGTGGCAAGTCTACAGATGATATGAAGATAGGTGGGGGGGTAGGTAGTGCTAATGAAGCAATGTGATTGCCGCAGGTCTTAGACAAATTGAAAGAATGGCAAAAGAGTGGCAGATGGAATACTGTGTTGGGAAATGTATGATAATGCATTTTGGTAAAAGGAACAATAGTGCAAACTATTATCTAAATGGGCAGAAAATTTAAACATCAGAGGTGCAAAAGGACTTCAGAGTCCTCGTGCAAGATTCTCAGAATTTACAGGTTGAGACTGTGGTAAAGAAGGCAAATGCAATGTTGGCATTCATTTCAAAGGGAATAGAATTTTAAAATAAAGAGATAATGCCGAGTCTTTATAAGACACTGGTCAGGCTGCACTTGGGGCATTGTCAACTGTGTTGGACCCCATATCTCAGAGAGAATGTGTTGTCATTGGAGAAAGGATGTTCACAAGGATGTTTCTGGGATTGAAGGGGTTAACATATGATGAGCATTTGGCAACTTTGGGCCTGTACTCACTAGAATTTAGAAGAATGCGGGGGTTCTCATTGAAACCTAGCAAATGTTGAAAGGACTAGGTATAGTGGATGTGGAGGGGTTGCTTCTTATGGTTGGGGTGTCCAGAACTAGAGGGCGCAACCTCAAAATTGAGGGACAACACTTTAGAACAAAAGTTAGGAGGATATTTTAGCCAGAGTGTAGTGAATTGGTGGAATTCTCTGCCACAGACAGCTGTGGAGGCCAAGACTGTGGACATATTTAAAGCGAAAACTGATAGCTTCCTGCTTAGACAGGTCATCAAAGGTTGAGGTGAGGAGACAGGTGTATGGGGTTGAGGGAGATTAGGATCAGAATGATGGAATGGCAGTGCAGACTTGATGAACTGAATGGCCTAATTCAGCCCTTATGGTCTTGCCTTCTTGATAGCTGCATCAATATGTTGGGACCAGGTTAGATCATCAGAGATCTTGAAATGCAAGACAAGTGGGGTTATGTTAATTGGCTTACATTAAACCAGGCAACTACAGCTAAGTTATTTGCATTATTGCTCTCAGGAGCTTAAAGACCATCTGTGTGAATTACTTTGTCCCAGCATAGGTTGAGAGAAAACATCCTATATCAATGATGTTATCTAGTGACAAAACAGTATAAATATTAGAACACACAGGGGATCGTTAAGAATGACAAGGAGAATAGCAGAATGATGATCTGGCAAAGATAAGAACTAGAATTCATTCCTCAGCCTCTGGTTTCTGCATTGAATGACTCTTTCTTGCAGCAGCTGCAAGAAATGGCCATGACTCTCTCTGCCATCAAGAAAAATCTAAAAGTCCAGGAATCAGGTACACCACGATCTCAAAGGGAGACTGCCGAGAGCTCCCTGAATTTGCTTACTCTGGAGAGCCGAGTCATAACAAACATATATAACCCAGTGTTCTCTGGTGTTCAGACTGAGGTTGCACAAGTTTCTCACTGAACGAAGTAAAGTGGCTTACATTTGTAACTCTAGTTTCAGCTAGCGGCTTAATATAGGGGGTGATAGCCCCCAGCCCAGCCAAACTTAAGAGATCTTGTTTGGGTGGATGCTGCGCGATGTGTCCCCTGTTACAAATCAGTACCCAGAAATAACAAACAGTACACAATATGTGATTAAACGATTAAGCTTTATAATTCTTACTTTATAATCCACTCCAGCATTTGTTGACTCGGATTCAACGGGTAACTTTTTAGATTTTGGGGCGGCATGACAAATGCTCAGGAAGGTAGGCAAGGTTTGTTATATTCCCAGACTGTTCGGCTTTTGGACTGAGAATCACTATGAAACATCAAAGTTCCACTTGATTCATTCTAGCCCTCTTATCCTTGGCTATCCATGGCTGTCTCAGCAGGTCCCTGTTATTGACTGGTCCAGGGGAGTTATTACCAGTCAGTTCCCTAATAGCCTGATGTTCGTGTTTTATCTGTTTCCCAGAATCGCAAGTCTGTGTCTCAAGCGCCCAAGGTCAAAATGAAGATCGCTGAACCTGCGTCTGACCTTCCTGAGTTAGAAGTTATTAATGAGATTAAAAGAGTCTCTCCTGGTTACTCACATCTACTAGCAGTTTTTAGCATGAAAGGGCCACCTTGCCTCTACCCTATCAGAATTATGATTGTGCCATTGAGTTTTTGCCAGGTCCCTGTCCTTCCTGGCGCAGGCTGTTCTCCCTATCTAGCCCTGAGAGATGGACTATGGATGATTACATCAAAGAGGCATTGAAAGCAGGGTTATCGGACCCTCAAGTTCCCCTGCAGGGGCAGGGTACTTCATTGTCACAAAGAAGGACCACATCCTGAGACCTGTATTCATTCTCGGGATCTTTACAGGATACCCATTAAAAATCATTATCCCTTACTCTTAATCAACTCAGCCTTTGATTTACTGCAAGGGGGCAAATTTTTCTCTGAATTGGATCTCAGGAATGCCTACAATTTGGATTCATCAGGATGATGAATGGAAAAAGGAATTCACTAGCCCCACCGAGCCTTATAAATACCTAGTTATGCCCTTTGGGCTTGTTAACACCCCAGCAGTTTTTCAGGCATTCATTAATGATGTCCTGAGGGAGATGTTAAACAGGTTTGTCTTTGTGCATTTTGATGATATTTTGATTTTTTCACGTTCTTATCAAGAGCCTGCCTCCCATGTTCATCAGGTTCTTTGTGTTTATGAGTTAATAACTTATTTGTTAAACTAGCGAACTATGAATTTCATGTTCCTGAAGTCTCCTTTTTAGGATTTGTTATTTCCCAGGGAAACCTGTTAATGGACCTGGATAAAACTCATGCCATTTGGGACTGGCCCACTCCCACCTCTGTCAAGCAGATTCAGAGATTCTTGAGGTTTGCTAATTTTTATAGGAGAATTATTGAAAATTTTAGATCCGTAACTGCTCCCCTCATTAACTTTGCCACGACAAGGTCAGGCTGTTTCTGTTGGACACCAGATGCTGAGTCAGTCTTTAATGACCCTAGGAATTGTTTTGTCGCTGCTCCCATATTGCGCCCACCCAACCCTGATCTGCCCTTTGCTGTTGAGGTAGACACTTCCAAAATCGGAGTAGCGACAGTCTTGTCCCAACGTTCCAGCACCAATAAAAAGTTGCATCACTGTGCTTATTTTTTGAAATAATTTTGATCAGCCAAATCTAATTTCGATATAAGTAACCAGGAGTTGCAGCTGTTAAACTGGCCTTAGAAGAGAGACAGAGCCTGTCGGAAGGGACAGAGCACCCGTTTATTGACTTGCACAGTGCGTACAACCTCAAGGAGGTGATGAGTGGAGGACTGTATTCAATACACCAACGGAGCGATATGAGTATATGGTCATGCCATTCAGTCTTGTGAATGAGCCAGTAGTTTTCCAGGCCTTTATAAATGACATGCTCCGGGATGCTTCTCCATGTACCTATCCAGGAGTCTCTAACTAAAAAAAGAAAAAAAGTACATGGAGCTTAGAAAAATAGAGGGCTATAGGTAAGCCTAAGTAATTCTAAGGTAAGGACATGTTTGGCACAGCTTTGTGGGCCGAAGGGCCTGTATAGTGCTGTAGGTTTTCTATGTTTCTATAATTACACCTACATCTACTTGAATGAAATCCTAATTTTCTGGGTCGATGAAGGAGCACGTAGCTCACATCAGCAATACCTTAAAGAGGCTTCTGGATCATGGGCATTATGTCAAGCTGGAAAAATCTGAATTTCACGTAACCACTGGTTGATTTTTGGGTTTCATCTGCTCTAATAGCAATCTCAAGGTGGACCCTACTGAAACACAGGCAGCTAGAGATTGGCCACAGTCATCCAATATGAATCCAGTCCAACGATTCCTGGGATCTGCTAACTTTTACAGAAAGTTCGGCAGGAACTTCAGCTCAGCAGCGGCCACACTGACGACACAAACCAAGAGATCCACGGGCCCTTTTGTTTGGACTACCGAAGCAGAGGCTACTTTTGTAGAGCTCAAACAGTGGTTCACAACAGAGCCTATTTTGGTTTTACCTAACCCAGACCTTCCCTTCATTGTGGAGGTGGACACCTTAGGCATCAGAGTGGGTGCAGTGTTGTCTCAATGGAAACCTTAGGACTATAAAGTGCCCCTGTGTGCGTTCTTCTCCAGACGGCTGTCCCGGCAGAGGTGAATTACGACGTCAGAACTAGAGAGCTGCTCGCGGTCAAGTTGGCTTTGGAGGAGTCTCATCACTGACTTGACGGGGCCAAGAACCTTTTTATTCAATAGACAGACTACAAGAACCTGGCTTATATTCAGAAGGCCGGAAGACTGAATTCCAGGCAGGCAAGATGGTCTCTTTTCTTTAACCATTTTAATTTTGTTCTGACCTATCAACTGGGGTCAAAGAATCAGAAACTGGATGCCTTATCCCATCGGTTTGATGAAACTGAAAGAGAAGAACAGCCTACCACCATTTTGCCCCATGCCAAGGTGATGGTGCAAATTTATTGGGGAATCGACGCATTTATTCGCATGGCCCAGGTAGAAGGGTAGATTTCCAAGAATGGTCCTCCGGGTCATCTGTTCATCCCAAGGTTGATCAGGTCTTCAGTTCTTCAATTGGGACATGCATCAAGAATGACTGCTCACCCAGTCAGGACCCCTGAGTTCATCAAGAGAAGATACTGGTGGCCTGGAATGTTGAGGGAGGTCCATCAATATGTGCAGACATGCAAGGTGTGCACTCAGAACAAGGAGCCCCACACCCAACCTCAAGAGCTCCTTCATCTTCTACCTGTCCGGACAGACCATGGGCTCACATCTCCATGGACATTGTCACGGGACTTCCTCCTTCCAAGGGGAAGACTGTCAGCAGGGTAATTCTAGATCAGTTTTCGAAGGCCTGTTGATTCATTGCCTTGGACAAACTACCATCTGCAGTGGAACCACGGAAATTGTCCTGCACCAGGTCTTCAGGATCCACGGATTTCCAGTAGATATTGTGTCAGATCACAGTCTTCAATTTATGTAATATTTTGGAGGGTGTTCTGTAAGCTGATTGGGGCTCTTTCCTGAGGGTCTCACTTGTAGTCCAACGTTGAGAAAGAGCAAGTGAACCGGGATATGAAACGAACCCTAGGATGCCTGGCCTTAGAAAGAAACAGACGAGAAGTGTGAACATTTGATGTGGGCAAGGTCACCCACAACACTTTACAGCATTCTGCACACAGAACATCCCTCTTTGAATGCCAATTTGGATATTCTCCACCACTCTTTCCTAAGCAGGAGGCCAAAATTCTTGCAGCTGAAGATCTCATCTGATGCTGCAAGAAAACATGGACTAGGACAAGGGAGATTTTGTTGGCTTCTACCGATAAGGCTGAAATAAAGCCAGGGACCAGCTTTGCAGTCTGGGCAACAGGTCTGATGGTGAATTTGAGATCAGCCCCTCCAGGTGACTCTAGGAAGTTGGTGCCCAAGTTCATTGGAGTCTTCAAGGTTCTCAAGAAAGTAAACACAGTGGCTTACACGTTGCAGCTCCCCAAGACTCTCAAGATCAATTCCACTTCCCACATTTCCAAATTAAAACCTGTGAACACCAGCCCTTCAGCCCCACAACCATCAGTCCCACCAAGACCCAAGTTTGTCGATAGGGAACAGGTCTTGACTGTAAAAAGAACTCTGGATTCACAAACTGTTCAGGGTAATTGGCAGTTCCTCATGGACTGGGACGGATTTGGAAATGAGGATTGGTGTTGGGTTCCAGAAAGGGACATCTCGGGTCCATCTTGGATCATTTATGACTACCATCAACTCCTCTCCAAGCCGTCAGGGCTGTCAGAAGTTGGCCATAGGAGAGGGGGATCTGTTATGACATGCACCCGACTGCACCAGCCTCTGGGAATTGGGCACTCTAACTCTCTGGAATATGTGCAGATGGCGCAGCCCCTTTAAAGATTCAGACCTGCCCCGCTAATTGGTGGGCAAGATCTTAATATTTGAAGAGCACCTGAACTGAGTTTTGGTGTTCAATCGTTAGCTCAACTTTGGATTCTCATCTAGCATCTAATTCGGAAACCTGCCTTCACTTCTGTCTCGTATCGTATCTCGAATTTAGTCTCAGAACTCCAGCACTTGGGTCCTAATCATCCTCAACTAGGTCTCTCACCACACCTTTACTATTATTTCAGTCTTTCTTTGATTTTCCAAGGCTCGTGAATTTTTTTCCCTCACTAAATTACCCACAACCCGTGAAACTGCAGACCTTTTATTGCAGCGGATGTTTAGGGTACATGGATTCCTTCCGATATTGCCTCTGACAGAGGCACACAATTTATGTCCAAGTTTAGGCAAGCATCTTGTAAATGCATGGAGCTACTTTTAGCCTTTCTTCTGGTTTTCCCCCACAGACGGATGGTCAGACCAAATGGACTAACCAAGATTTGAAACACACTCTTCTTCGCTGCCTTGTTTCTGGTAACTAATCTTCTCGCAGCAACCGTTTAATTTGGGCGGAGATAGCTCAGAACACCCTGCACCATTCTTCACTTAACGTGGCTCCTTTCAAATGTCAACTTGGGTTTAAGCTGCCTCTCTTTCCTGAGCAAGAAGTGGAAGTCAGCGTTCCATCTGCTAAACAGTTTGTCGAGTAATGTAGACAGTGATGGCTTAAAGCCAAGAGAAGTTTGCAACTTGCATCACAGAGGCAGCAATTCCATTACAACAGGAGGAGACGGCCAGGTCCCTCTTTTTGTGTGGGTTGGCAAGTCTGATTCTCTATCCAAGACCTTCCTCTTAAAATTGAATCCTAGAAGCTAGCTCCTCACTTTATTGGGCCCTTTAAGAGGATCAATCCTGTAATTTATAGATTACAGCTTCTTAGGTCTCTCTGAATCCACTCCCTCTTTTGTGTCTCTAAACTTAAACTTCAACACTGTAGTTCTTTAGCTCCTACTCCTGAACCTACCCCTACTCCTAGAATCATAGACAGAAAAACATGAGTACACTGTCCACTATTTGCTTGGCTCCCGGCAAGATAAGGGGCAGTATTCAGTAGAATTGGGGTGGGGGAGTTATAATCCAGACGAAAGGAGTTGGGTTGCATTCAGGGATATTTTGAAACCTGATCTGATAAGTAATTTTCATCAGCTTACATTGATCGCACTAAGCACCCAGGAGTCGGCTTTAGAAGAGGAGTTAATGGTGGTTCTCTCACAACCAGGGGTCGTTTTTAAAAGAAGAAAAGATTTTTTCTTCAGTTAGTGTGTGGATTACAATATAAATGTATACTGTAATTGATTTACTCATTTGTTTAGTATTATTATTATTTTATCTTTTTCTTCTGTATTATGTATTGCATTGAACTGCTGCTGCTAAGTTAACAACTTTCACGACACATTCTGGTGATAACAAACCTGATTCTGATTCTGATTGTATTTTCTCAGTGTAACCTCGTGGGTGTGCAGTGTTCCTGTCATTGTTTACCTTTTGTGTCCAATTGTCTTTGCACTGGCTCTGGTTTTTGACTTTGTTTTGCAGGTGCCTCATTTGGGATCATGGGGATTGTTAAACTCTCTTTGTATTTATCACTTACATTCAATTTGGGACTATTTAACTAGCACAGTATTTTCAATGCCTTGTATTGTGGCTGTTGACTTTGGGAATTGTTACTTTGTCTGGACGCCGTGGATGTCTGATTTGTCCTGAATCCCCAACATGTTCCAGGGTGTATTTTTGTGGACGTGCCATCCCCACATTGCTCGGTTGTCATAGTTCCTTGTCTAGTGAAAATCTGACCGAGTTCTTCAGTGGATCATCAGTGATTTCAGTCCTTCAAGATTCTGTATAGTCTGCCCGAGTTCTTGTTAGTTTTGCTGGTTAATTTCTGTAATAAATCCTTTATTTTGTTTGAATTGCAGAAGTCTCTGTGATTCCTGCAGTTGAGTTCACCAGGGACCCTGATAGCGGAGCGGAAAGCAAATTTGTAAACCTGGCAGGATGTTTGGAATGATAAGGCCACAGTCGGTGGGAGTAGTGTGGGACAGCTGGCGGAGAATGAGTGCCAGAAGCAGGAGGTGGCACAGGTGCAGATACATCAGGCAAGGTTATTTGGTTTCAAACAATTGGATTATTGAATATTATAGAATGTCTCTCTGGTGCTTCCCACTCCTTCTCCTTCCCCTTCCCCTTTTCCCGACCATGATTCCCCTCTCCCTGACCCCTTCCTTTTCTCAGTCCACAATGGAGACCCATATCAAAATCAGGTTTATCATCACTCACATACATCATGAAATTTGTTTTTTTTTTGCAGCAGTACAGTGTAATACATAAAATTACTACAGTACTGTGCAAGAGTCTTGGGTACCCTAGCTATATCTACAGTATGTGCACAGTACTGTATTTACAAAGCAAATAGCATTATAAAAGATGGTTCAAGTGTCTGCTTAAATGCCATTATACTTCTTGACCTTGTGTACAACATTGCACAAACCTACCATAACTTGTTAGACTAAAATTAGCCTTCTGCAATGCCAATAAACGGTGTCTGAAATAGACAGGTTATGGTTAATTTATAAAAATACCAACTCCATAAGGGGTAGCATTAAGCTCCATGCTCCAGACTAAATCCCTTTGTAAAGGAGACTTGTTTCCTCCATAAAGCAAATTGGAAACACCAAAAGGTATTTAAGCACTTAGCCAGACTTCTGAAGCAAGCTGGAATTGCTAATGAGGCAACAGCAAGAGCAAAATAGACTGAGGCTGCTGAGTTTTCAATTTTGTGTCAGATACACCACAGCAGCACTGAGGCGCCAGACCTTAAACGACTTATTGATCCCATTTGGAAATACATTGCAACTTCATGATGGGACACAGGAGACAATTGGGTCCATGCCAGCCCCTAGCACTGCACTCCCATCAGTCTCATTCCCCTTCTTCATCTACTTTATTTTCTCACACTAACTCCCCTTAGATCCTTCTTCCCACTTACCTTTACCAAGGGGTAATTTACTGTTGTTACTTAACCGACTCAACCATAGAGTCACAGAGCACAACAACACTCAAGCAAGCCACTTAACCCATCTAGTCTCTGCTGACCTTATCTTCTGCCTAGTCTCATCTATCTGCACCCTAACCATTTACCTTCAAATTCTCCCATCCATGTGCTTATCCAAACTTCTCTTGTTATAATTAAACCTGAATCTACCACTTCCTCTGGCAGCTCATCCACACTCGCACCATCCTCTGAGTGACCAAGTTATCCCTCAGATTCCCCTTAAATATTTCACCTCTCACCCTTAACCCATGATTTCTAGTTCTCATCTCAATCAACCTTAGTGGTAAAAGCCTCCAGGTGCTTATCATTTAGATACTGTTGTGTATTTAATGCCAATAATACTTGAATATTATTTAAGGTTGGATAGATTTTTGCATAGTAGGGGAATTAAGGATTATGGGTTAAAGGCAGGTAGATGAAGATGAGTCCATGGTCAGATCAGCTGTGAGTTTATTGAATGGCTCGATGGGCCATATGGCCTACTCCTGCTCCTATTTCATATGAATAATATTGTAAATATATTGCTTGATTAAGCATATTTTGTTATTTACATAATTCATTACAGGTTTTAGTAAAAGTACGTCATTATTCTACCACATTATACACGTGTGCCTCACTAATGAAAAGGGAAGTGAAAGGAACTAAGTAGATACCAGTTATCCCAAGTTCCCGTATTTTTCTTTTGATTTGTTTCTGGAATTACAAATCATAACAGGACATGCATGCTGAAGTGCAGTGAGACGCGAGTTAAAAATATAGCACAGCATGTTTTTTTTCTCCTTCAGAAGGCAAAGAGAAATGCAGTTGAGTAAAAAAAAGGCAGAAAATGGATGAAATTCATAGTTTTAAAAACAGTGAGTGATAATAATAATGAATTTTAAAAAGCAGAACTGGCTGGCTACATTGGAAAGATAGACGTGTTTGATTGCACATCAGATAACAGAGTGATGCATACTGAATGAATTGAGTAGTATTTTGAAGCAAATAAAATAGCCAATAAGAAATGAGTGCCAGTTTTGCTGAGTTCAATAGATAGTAAGGTAGACAGTTTGCTTAGAGGTCTGAATGCTCCAAACAAACCAGCCAAAATTAGCACTGCTGAAATTGTGAAAGTGATGCAGGAACATTTAGAACCAAAACTATTGATGATTGCAGAATGCTTTAGGTTTCATAAGCAGAAACAAAAGGAAGCAGAGTCCATTCCAGCTTAAGTGGCTGAATTGAAGAAATTGGCTGAACGTTGCCAGTTTAGTGATTGGCTTAATGAAGCACTGAGAGATTGTTTAGTTTGTGGAATCTTACAAGTGTAACCCTCAGGCTCGGCTGGCGGTGTTAGTCTAGGGAAAACAGTCTCCAGCCCCACCAAACGTGTGAACTCTGAGGTGCAAAACCTCTTGCTTGTGTGGATGCTGCACCACATGTTACCTTGTTACAAATGAACCACGAAGTAACAGACGCATGCAATTAAACGATTTAGCTTTAGAATTCTTAATCTGACTAGAGGGTTAGTAAAGGGAAACAAAAAGAAAAGGGCTCATTTTAATGAAACTGCTAATGAGCACATTGGAGCTCACAGCTTCCTGTCTGTTAGTCCCCCATCGATTTCCCCTGGGCGTCATCGACTCCCGGCCCCTCAATCCAAGTCCATTCTGTCCTGTGGTCTATGACCTCTCCTTTCTCGTGTCTTCTCTCTTCATCTGTCACTGAACAAAAGACCTAAAACCCCTTGCTGTCCAGCACAGAACAAGAAAAAAACTCCCTTCATTAGATGTTCCACATTCCAAAGCCCTCATTATCTGTACTCATAACCCAAACACTGCTGCTACAGAGAAACCATTACATTAGCAGTGAAACCTTTCCTGGGATGTTACACAAGAAAGCATTCAAAAACAGCTCCTAACTGAAGCATAGCTCTCATTTCAAAGAGCAGTTGAAATTACTATATCAATGGAAACAGCAGCTAGAGAGACAATTGAGTTTTAGTCAGGAATAAAAGCACGTGTGAACAAAATTGCAACATCGAAACAGAAACCTGCCTCGCTGAACTAATTGTGCTACCATTGTGGCAGGGGCTCACATATATCAGACCAATGCAGATTTAAAGGCAAAATGTTGGACGCATACGAAGAGTATGTTGGGCAGACAAAAATAAATGGCCTGCACAGGGAAGAAAAAGAGAAAAATTCAGGTCGCATTTTCAAAAACAGCATTGATCTGTGTGCCGTTGGTGAAAATTCTGATAATGACAAGATTAACGCAGGACTTATTAACCTTGGGATTTACAATGTGAAAACTAACAATAGACAAGGAATAAGGCTTGCGGAAAAAGTGAATGCCAAATTAATTGAAATATAATTAGCCACTGGCTCAATGTTTCAGTCATTCCAAAAAATGACTGTGGGAATGACATTTGTAACAGTGAAATATAACAACCAAAAAGTAGCATTGGGCTTGTATGTGGTAGAATATTGTAAGGATGTGACTGGTTGAGCAACTATAACTTGATTGGAGATCCAGCTGCATTTTGCATGTCACATCCCCTGCAATAGAGTCAACTGAAAGCAAATTAAGAAAGGTGCTGGCTGATGCCACTGCAGTATTCAAGGACGGCTTGGAAAACTCAACAATATTAGGGGTAAAATAAAGGAAATTGCCACACACAAGTTTTACAAAGCCCACCCAGTTCCTTAGGTGGAAGGAACTTCTGCATAGACCTACCTAAAGATTGAAATGGAAGAAGAGTCCAAAGTGTTTCTCACAATAAACACTCACAAAGGGCTTACCGCTATAATAGGCTTGTTTTTAGAGTAGCTTCTGCACCTGCACTCTGGCCAAAAGCTGTGGATCAGATGCCCCAAGGCTGTCCAAGCACTTGGATGTCAACATCGTTACTGGCGAGGGTGATAAGGAACATCTCCAAAATCTCAAGACAGTGCTAAAAACATTAGAAGATTATTTGCTATAAAAATTCTGGAGTTACAAAACTACAGATACCTCTCATCATTTTGTGAATCTCCAGAAGATCTTTTCTCATTCTCCTGCAATTCCAGGGAATAAAGTCCTAACCTATTCAACCTTTCTCTATAATCCAGGTCCTCAAATCCGAGCAACATCCTTGTAATTTTTCTTCACACTCTTTCAAGCTTATTGATACTTTTCCTGTAGGTAGGAGACCAGAAAGGCACTCAATACTCCAAATTCACACTCACCAACGTCTGGTACAACTTAAATCTTGAACAACGACATGGACTGTTGACCTCTCATTCTATCTCATCATGAACTTGCACTTTACCATCCTTAGCAACAGGAGAGGTACCGGACAACTGGAGGATGGCTATTGTTGTTTGGCAGCTTAAGAAAGGCTCTAAACACAAACCAGGAAGTTATAGGCCTTTGAGTCTGACATTAGTGTGGGGAAGTTATCAGAAGATATTCTAAGGGACAGGATATATACTGTATGAATCTGGATAGACATGGACTGATTAAGGATAGTCAGCATGGCTTCACGTGTGGTAATTTTTCAAGGAAGTTACCAAGAAAGTGGATGAAGGAAAGGCAGTGGATGTTGTCCACATGGACGTTAGGAAAGCATTTGACAAGGTGCCACATGGGAGGTTGCTCAAGAAGGTTCAGTCGCTTGGCATTCAGGATGAGGTAGTAAATTGGGTCTTGGGTCTATCAGTCTTCTGGGGAAGTCAAAGGCCCAATGTTAGTGAGTTCAAGTCCACTGGAAGCCGGAGGCCGAAGATGGCGTGTCTGAGCACAGGAGGACCGTCTGAGTGTGTGAGGGAGGGAGGGAGGGAGGATCCAGGGCTTTTCTGCTGTAGTTCTGCTGTTGTTGTTTTTGTTGGTTGTGTTGTTCTCTGAACACGGTTAGCATGCACTGCTGGCAGCACAATTGTGGCATCACTTGCAGGCTGCCCCCCCCCCCCCCCCAAGCACATCCTTAAGCTGTGTTGGTTGCTAACACAAACAATGCATTTCCCTGCATGTTTCAATGTATATGTGAAAAATAAATGAATCTGAATCTGTTAAATAAACACACTTCCTCACTGTCCACTACACCCCAAGTCTCAGTGTCCTCCACACATTTGCTGACCTACTTAACTCCATTATCATCTGAATCAGGAACATAGATTATAAACCACATTGGACCCATGGTAGCATAGTAGTTAGTGCGACACTATTACAGCTCGGGGAGTTCTGGTGTTGGGAGTTCAATTCCAGCACTGTACCATAAAGAGTCTATACATGTCCCTCCCTGTGGAATGCATAGGTTTTCCCTGAGTGCTCTGGACTCCCCCCTCTGTACCGGGGAGGTTAATTGGTCATTGTAAATTATACCGTGACTAGGTTAGGGTTAAATGCAGTTGTGGGGTTGCTGGGGTGGTGCAGCTCAAAGGGCCAGAGGGGCCTTCTCCATACCGTATCACTAAACAATTACATAACTAAGTAAGTAATGCACTGTAATTGTCCAAAGCCAGAGGATTATGGTGGAGTGATGTTGTTCTGACTCGAAGCCTGTAACCAGTGGTGTGCACCAGGAACCAGGGCTGGGACATCTGCTGTCAGTAATATACAAATGTACGTTAATGATTTCATGAAAATGTAGGTGGACTGATCAGTATGATTACAGATAACCTAAAACGTGGCTGAATTGTGAATAGTGAGGAAAGTTATCATATTGTTCAGCAGAATATGAGTTCATTGGTGGGTACATCACCAACAGCCTGTTCAGGTTCAACTACAACACAGAGTCTTGCCATCTTCAGAAGTTTTCTGATGACTCTGCCATAGTTGGATGCATCAGCAAGGGAGATGAGGCGGAGTACAGGGCTACGGTGAGAAACTTTGTCACATGGTACAAGCAGAATCATCTGCAGCTTAATGTGAAAAAGACTAAGGAGCTGGTGGTGGACCTGAGGAGGGCTAAGGCACCGGTGACCCCTGTTTCCATCCAAGGGGTCAGTGTGGACATGGTGGAGGATTACAAATACATGGGGATATGAATTGACGATAAACTGGATACGGAAGGCTGCTGAACCAGACAATATTCCTGGCAGAGTGCTCAGAGGATGTCCAGACTCAGCTGGCAGATGTTCTCACTGACATCTTCAACATCTCCCTGAGCAGCACCATCGTTCCAACGTGCTTCAAGGTCACCACCATCGCCCTGTGCCGAAGAAGTCTTCAGTGTCCTGCCTCAGTGACTACCGTCCTGTTGCACTTACATCCATCATCATGAAGTGTTTTGAGAGGCTTGGCATAAGGCATATAAAGACCCTGCTGCCCCCCTCACTGGTCCCCTGCAATTCGCTTATCATCCCAAACACTCAACAGATGATGCCATCGTCACCACCCTCCACCTGGGCCTCACCCACCTGGACAAAAAAGACACATACGTTCAAATGCTGTTCATAGACTTCAGTTCAGCATTCAACACAATCATTCCTCAGCACCTGACTGGAAAGCTGAAACTGCTGGACCTGAACACCTCCCTCTGCAACTGGATCCTGGACTGCCTGACTGGGAGACCTCAGTCAGTCCGGATCGGGAGCAGCATCTCCAACACCATCACACTGAGCACGAGGGGTCTCTCTTCCAGCTATTACAGACATTTACACTATATGCTGCACCCGCAAAACTAACAGCATTGTGAATAACCCCACGCACCCCCACACAAACTTTTCTCCCTCCTGCCATCTGGCAAAAGGTACTGAAGCATTCGGACTCTTACGACCAGACTGTGCAACAGTTTCTTCCCCCCAAGCCATCAGTCTCCTCAATACCCAGAGTCTAGACTAACATCTACATCATTTATTATTATATTGTAATTTGTCCTCTACTGTGCCTATTGTCTTGTTTATTAATTATTGTAATGCCCTGCACTGTTTTGTGCACTTTATATAGTCCTGTGCAGATCTGTAGTCTAGTGCAATTCTCATGTTGTTTTACATAGTCTAGTGTAGTTTTTTGTTGTTTCCTGTAGCACCAGGGTCCTGGAGGAACGTTGTTTCATTTTTACTGCATACTGTACCAGTAGTCTATGGTTGAAATGACAATAGACTTGACTTGACTTGATTGTCAGCATGGCTTTATGCGTGGTAGGTCATGTCCAACCAATCTTATAGAGGAAGTTACCAGGAAGTGGATGAAGGTAAGTCAGTGGATGCTGTCTACATGGACGTTAGTAAGGAATTTGACAAGGTCCCACGTGGGAGTCACTCGGCATTCAAGATCAGATAGTAAATTGGACATTGGCTTTGCAGGAGAAGCCAGAGTGGTAGTAAATGGTTGCTTCTCTGATGGGGGGCCTTTGTCTAGTGATGTGCTGTAGGGATCGGTGCCTGGTCCTTTGTTGTTTGTTATCTATATCAACAATCTGATTGATAATGTGGTTAACTGGATCAGCAAATTTGCAGATGACACCAAGACTGGGGGTGTATTGGACAGTGTAGAAGACTATCATGGCTTGCAGAGGGATTTGCATCAGCTGGAAAATGGGCTGAAAATAGTAGATGGAATTAATGCAGACAAGTGTGAGCAGTTGCACTTGGGTAGGCCTAAACAGGGTAGGTGTCACACAGTGAACAGTAGGCCATTGAGGAGTGTGGCAAAACAAAGGGATCAGCTAATACAGGTACATAATTCATTGAAAGTGGCACCACAGATAGATGGAGTCATAAAGAAAGCTTTAGGCACATCAGCCTTCATAAATCAATATATTGAGTACAGGAGATGGGATGTTATGTTGAAGTTGTATAAGACATTGGTGAGGCCCAATTTGGAATACTGTGTGCAGTTTTGGTCACCCATCTACAGAATGTTGTCAATAAGATTGGTTGAGCACAAAGAAAATTTACGAGGATGTTTCCTGTTCTTGAGGACCTGAGTTATAAGGAAAGATTGAATAGCTTAGGACTTTATTCCTTCGAACATAGAATAGTGAAAGGAGATTTGATGGAGGTATATAAAATTATGAGGGCTATAGATAGGGTAAATGCAAGCAGGCTTTTCCCACTGAGGCTGGGTGGGACTACAACCAGAGATCATGGGTTAAGGGTGAAAGGTGAAAAGTTTAAGGGAAACATGAGGGGAAACTTCTTCACATCGAGGGCTGTGAGAGTGTGGAATGAGCTGCCAGCACAAGTGGTGCATGCAAGCTTGATTTCAACATTTAGGTGAAGTTTAGATAGATACATGGATAGCAGGGGTGTGGAGGGCTATGGTCCTGATGCAAGTTGATGGGAGTAGGCAGTTTAAATGGTTTGGTATGGACTAGTGGGCCAAGGGCCTGTTCTGTGCTGCATTTCTCTATGACTATTATTCTATAACTCTTTACCATTTACCAGCACCACACTTTTTCAGTGGCTCTTGCACTCTATTCTGGTTCATTATTGTTTTACCTTATTCTAGCTCAATGCATTGTGTAATGATCAGATCTGTATGAACAGTATGCAAGACAAACGTTTCACTGTACCTTGGTACAGGCGACAATAATGAACCAGTACTAATACTAATATCAAGTTATAAAGGTGAGAGAGAAATGACAGATGGAGTTTAATTCAGGCAAGTGTCAGGTGCTGGACTTTGGAAGGTCAAATGTAAGAGAAAAGTATACTGTAAATCTTAGGACCCTTAGGAGCATTGTGTCTGAATCAGAATCTGGTTTATGGTGCCCATATCAATAAATCTCTCTCAAAGTTGCTCTGCAAGATTGAAACAGACAGTGAAGTGCATTGTTTTGCATCAAATCATCTCAGTGAGGATTGTGCCGTACATCCGGCGCTAATATAGCATGCACACAATTCACCAATCCTAACGGTATGTCTATGGAATTTGTAACAAAACCAGATCATGTGGAGGAAGCCAATGTACTCATTGGGAGAACAAACAAACTTCCTGCAGACGGCGGTCGGAATCGAACTGTAAAGCAATGTGCTAACTGTGCATTACTGTGTGTGGCTAAGAAAGCTATGATGTATTGATCCTCATTAGTCGGGGGATAGTGTTCAGGAGCCGTGAGGTAATGTTGCAGATCTATATGACTGGTTAGACCACACTCGGAGTGTTGTGTTCATGTCTGGTCAGCTTGTTATAGGAAGGATGTGAAAGTTTTAGAGAGGGCTACTTCCCTGTCTAGTCTCTGTGGTGAGGACTTGCTGCCAATACCCACTCCATCTCCCTACCAAGTAGGAGATACTTCCAGATAAAGAAGTAGTTTGAACACAGTTTATTTTATTTTAATGCTAGATGTTTAAATTCAGACAAGTAATTCTTAATACACATGAACAATCACAGAGGATTTCTGATTTATAAAAGATTCCTGAATTATAAAATAGTTACATAACTACAAAGGATTTCCAAACTCAAGTACAATGTCTACGATCTAAAAGAACATACCAATGGGTTGCAGATGATCAAGTTGTCTGTCAGAGAAAACAAAGGTTGAGGAATAAATTCTATTTCTTCTTTCTGTCACTCCATTTTCCCGCCATTCACCTTGTCATTCCTAACAATCCCCAGTGCATTCTAATATTTGTATTGTTTTCTACTGGATGACATCAAATGCATAAGAAGGTTTTCCAGGTACCTTTGCTGGGACAAAGTAATTCACATTCTGTAGATGGTCTCATAGCTTCTGGTGACAGAGACCCCGGCCACACACTGTAAGGGCTGAGTCTCTAATGCACAAATGTCCCAATTTGTAGCCTTGTGTGCTATGCCAAGTGACATAATATGATTGTTTTATATTTGGCTGATGCTGGCAAGAGAACTTATTGGTCACTTCACAAAACATATCTCTCAGCAGCTGTGAATTAGTTACCTGTATTCCGTAACACTCTGTTAGCAAAGCTGTGCTTTTATATTCAAACTGATTGCCGTTTGCAATTTAAGAACCGGAGACTGATTTGTTTACAACAAAAAGCTGAGCAAAGAACATTTGTTAAAAGTTGACCTTAATCACCAACAACTCTGACCCTTTCGAAAGGTCATGTTGCTGAGCTCTGAGACCCTGGAAAGTGGATACCCATCGCAGTCTCATTTCTCCAAGTACAGACACAGCTACCGTTTAAATGCACGAGGGTTTCTGTCCTTGCCACCCTTTTGGCCAGTGAGGCCCTGAACCAACCCCCTCCCACCCCAAACCATATTCAATTTTCATCTTTTCCTTTCCAAACCATCTACCAATTACTTAAATCTATACTCACCAGTTTTGACCCCTCTGCAAAGGGAAGCAGATTTTATCAAAGCCATAAGGTGCAGAATTAGGCCATTTGGCCCATTGAGTCTCCTCTGCTATTCCATCATAGTTGATTTATTATCCCTCTCAACTGCATTCTCCTGACATCTTCCCTTTGACACCATTACTAATAACAAACCTCTCAAACTCTGCTTTAATCATACCCAATGACTTGGCCTCCACAGCCACCTGTGGCAATGAATTCCACAGATTCACCACCCTCATAACATTAGACAGTAATTGTTTCCTCCACCAAAACCTGCTTGTCCAAGCCCACTTCATAACTTCAGCTTTCCAGTCCTTATAACAGCTTTTAAATCTTTCTCTCTTTCCATGTCACACTCTCTTTTCTGCAGCACTTGTTTTATTTCTAATTGGCCACACTGCTGTCAGAAGTTCTCCAACCTAAGAATTCAAATCTTTTCTCTCCACAGTTGCTGCCTGACCAGCCTGTCAGATTTAATTTATTCCACCAGATTTATTCATTAAAAGCATTTCATAAGCAATTAATGCTGATGAATCTTTTTGATTAACCTTAATAAATCTTGAGATCCCAACGCTGGCTAACTGTGAAATGAGCTCGCGAACCTTCAGGAGGGTTCACAAACATACACTCAATGGCCACTTTATTAGGTGCAGGAAGTACCTAATAAAGTGGCCACTGAGAGTATATTTGGCATTCAGAGGAGAGATCTTATTGAAAAATATAAGGTCCTTTGAGGGAATAATCAGGTGGATGTTGAAATATTTCCAAACCAGAGGACATAATTACAAGATAGTAAGTGTTCTTCTAAACCTGGGATGTGTTGGAATTTCTTTTCATGGGGACTGGCAAACCTCTGGAATACCTCATCACCAAGGGTTGTGGAGGGTAGATCATTGGGAAGTACTTAACAAGAAAGAAGCTACACTTTAGAAAGATTGAGGAATTGAGGGCCATGGAGAAGAGGCAGATAAAATGAGGTGAGGCCTGAGGCAGATCAGCCATGATGATATTGAATGGTAGGACAAGCCTGAGTGGCTGAGAGGCCTACTTTAGGTCCTATTTTCTTGTTTCCTTAAAAAATTACGAACTGAAAAAATAACACCAGAGCTACTTCAAATACATTTTAAGCAAAATATCCTGACTGCTCTCATTGTCAGAAGCTCTGTTTTTATGCTTCCGAACAGCCAATCAATCGCTCTCTGCCACAGTTTGGCCGTGCTTTTTCCAGTTCTGTAACCTTGGGATCATGTCTGCTACATAGCTTGGACTTGTACTTTGATCACAGTCCAGCAGTTGAGCTTAAACTGGGTTGTCTGTGTTACTAGAAGACGGGAAGTTGAGTTAATGCAGATTGTTTCTTCAGTCTTTGACCCCAGTAATGTCTCCAGCCGGGCTCTCACTGCAAGTCTATCTGAGATGTCTGGACATCACTTAATCCTTTTGGCAGCCACAGAAATCACATGTAACAATGTGTTTTGCAGGCCCAATAAAAAGGAATGCTTTTTGCCGTGTCGAAGGAGATGGAAAATTAAACCTCTGTGATCCACTTTTGTTGATGAAGGTACACAGCACAGAAAAAGGACCTTCGGCTCAACTCGTCTATACTGACGGTGTTGCCCAATGAGTCATCCAATCTTCTGGCATTTGACCTTCTAAACCTCTACTATCTATGTGCTTAAAGTAAACTTAAAGTTAGACCCATTTTGCAGACACCCGTGTCTTCCTTTGAATTGGTTTAATGTTTTGACATTACAATCCTCAGCCTTCAACCAGTTTGAGTACTCAGAAATGCAGCCACTGCTACAGTGTGCACAACAGAGGAACCAATTTATTTTACAACACGCTCAAGTAATCAGAAGCACGACTTCCCAAACTATAAATCAAGCTCTGACATTTTTGGGTCTTTCTTAAAGATCACGAGGCACTCTTCCAAGAAGAGTTGAAAATTCTCCTTGCTTTCCTGGATATGACTTTTAAACGGATAACTACCAGTAAATAAATATCTAAAAAAAAAACTGGAGATACTGAAATTGGAATTGGTTTATTATTGTCACACAGAGCAAGATACGGTGAAAATCTCGTCTTGCATACTGTGCATACAGATTAAAACAGTGCTTTGTGCTAGAATAAGGTAAAACGATACGAACATAGAGTAAATTGTGAAAGCTATAGAGAAATTTCAGTGCAGGTAAACAATAAATTGCAAGACCTGTGAGTCCTTCTTATAGTGAAAGAGATCCATTCCAGAGTCTGATTACAGAGAGAAACTGTCCTTGAGTCTAGTTTCTGTGCTGAATGATTCTATAACTCTATGACCAGTCTAAAGAACTGGTGAAAAGATGTAGATTGGTTAATACTGGGGCAAGTGTTTGCCAAACGGAGTATTAAATGGAAGGGAAGAATGAAGAAATTGAATTATTATTTGAATGGAGTGAAGCTACAGGAGGCTTAGGTCCCACACCAACAGGTCCATGAATAGTTATAACCCTTCAACCATCAGGCTCCTAAACCAGCATGGGTAACTTCACTCAGCTAAACACTGAACTGATTCCACAACCTACCACTTTCAAGGACTCTACAACTTCTGTTCTCAATATTCTTTATTACTTATTTACTCATTATTATTTGTTTTATTTTTGTGTTGGCACAGTCTGGCTTCTTTTGCACATTGGTTGTTTGTCTGTCTGAGGTTGTGTGCAGATTTTCATTGATTCTATTGCGTTTCTTTGTGCTGAGTTACTTGCTGTTGTTTGGGGCAGCGACGAAGGTCCTCCATCTCTGTCTGTCCTTGGTCATCTTCTCTATTGTGCCCCAGGGATGTGGATGTACCTGGATGTAGCGGCGGAAGGATGGGTGAGTAAGTTTGTGGATGACATGAAGATTGGAGGAGTTGTGGATGGATCTGTAGGTGGTCGATGGTTACAAGACGATATAGACAGGCTGCAGAGTTGGGCAGAAAAATGGCAGATGGAGTTCAATCCGGATAAGTGTGAGGTGATGCATTTTGGAAGGACAAACCAGAAAACTGAGTACCAGATTGATGGTCAGTTACTTAAGAGTGTGGATGAACAAAGGGACCTTGGGTTTCAAATCCATACATCCCTCAAGGTCGCTGTGTAGGTTGATAGGGTAGTTAAGAAGGCCTATGGGATGCTAGGCTTCATTAACAGGGGGATCGAGTTCAAGAGTAGAGAGGTCATGTTGCAACTCTGCAAATCTCTGGTGAGACTGCACTTAGAGTATTGTGTTCAATTCTGGTCACCTCATTATAGGAAGGATGTGGAAGCTATGGAGAGGGTGCAGAGGAGATTTACCAGGATGTTGCCTGGTTTGGAGAACAAGTCATATGAAGCAAGGTTAGCAGAGCTGGGACTTTTCTCTTTGGAGCATAGAAGAATGAGAGGGGACTTGATAGAGGCCTACAAGATTATGAGAGGCATAGATAGAGAGGATAGTCAGTACCTGTTTCCCAGGGCACCAATAGAAAATACCAGAGGGCATAAGTACAAAATTAAGGGAGGGAAGTTTAGGGGAGACATCAGGGGTAAGTTCTTTACACAGAGGGTTGTGAGTGCCTGGAATGACTTGCCAGGGATGGTGGTGGAGGCTAAAATATTAGGGGTATTTAAGAGCCTCTTGGACAGGCACATGGATGAAAGAAAAATAGAGTGTTATGGGGTAGTGTGGGTTTAGTACTTTTTTTTAAGGATTATATGGGTCGGCACAACATGGAGGGCTGAAGGGCCTGTACTGTGCTGTAATGTTCTATGGTTCTAGGGATAGCTCAGGGTCCTCATTTCTGCCACTATGATATGGCACCAATTTGTCTTTGGTCTCCCACATTTCCTCCCCCCTCAGGGGTCGTAGGTGCGTTCAGGGCTTCTAGGAGGTTAATG
This sequence comes from Hemitrygon akajei, assembly GCF_048418815.1. Classification (NCBI taxonomy): domain Eukaryota; kingdom Metazoa; phylum Chordata; class Chondrichthyes; order Myliobatiformes; family Dasyatidae; genus Hemitrygon; species Hemitrygon akajei. The sequence goes on along the minus strand of NC_133126.1, from coordinate 188,615,062 downwards.
AGAATAATTTCAGGAATGAAAGGATTAACATATGAGGAGCATTTGATGACCCTGGGCCTATACTCACTGTAATTCAGAAGAATAAGGGGGATCTCATTGAGAGGCCTGGATAGAGTGGGTGTGGGGAAGATGTTTCGTATACTGAGTGAGTCTAGGATAAGACGGCATAGCCTTAGAGTAGAGAGACATCTATTTAGAACAGAGAAAAGGAGAAATGTCTTCAGCCAGAGGGTAGTGAACCTGTGGAATTTAATTTTACAGTCCGTTGAGGTGGTCAAGTCATTATTTAAAGTGGAGCTTGACAGGTTCTGGGTTAGTCAGGGGGGTCAAGGATTATGGTGAGAAAGCAGGTGAATGGGATGAGGAGAGATTAGAAATTGCCATTTGGCCGATCGAGTCTGCTCCATCATTCTATCATGGCTGATGTGTTTGTTTATTTATTTATTGATGTACAGCTGTTTATTCATTTCCACAGAGGTTGCCTGACAAGCTGGGTCTCAGTATTTTGTGTGTGTTGCCCTGGATTTCCAGCATCTGCAGATTTTCTCCTGTTTGTCATATAAATTAGAAGGATTTTCTTAAAGAGATGATTTAGTGTAAGATTATGAGTGGTACAAGTAGAGAGGACTGACAGCAGCACCTTTTTCCCAGGGAAACAATGGCCAATACCAGAGGATATCATAAGACCATTAAAAAAGGAGTGGAATTAGGACATTTCACCCATTGAATTTGCTCGGCCATTTCATCTTGGCTGATCCGATGTTCCTCTCAGCCCAAATCTCCTGCTTTCCCCCGCATCCCTTCATGCTCTGACCAATCAAGAATCTATCAACCTCTGCCTTAAATTTAAATTAAGACTTGGCCTCCACAGCTGCCCGTGGCAATGAATTCCACAGATTCACACACTCTGGCTGAAGAAATTCCTCCTCATCTCTGTTCTAAAAGGACACCCCTCTATTCTGAGGCTGTGTTCTCTGGTCAGAGACTCTCCCACCACAGGAAACATCCACTCTATCAAGGCCTTTCACTATTTGATCGGTTTCAATTAGGTCTCCCCTCTTTCTTCTGAATTCCAGTGAATTCTGTCCCAGAGCTATCAAATGCTTTTCATACGACAAGATGTTAAATGCTGGAATTAGTTTTGTGAATGTCCTTTGAGCCTTCAGCATTTCAGTGCATCCTTTCTAAGATAAGGGGCCCAAAACTACTCTCAATACTCCACGTGAAGCCTCACCGGTGCTTAATAAGTCCCAATATTACATCCTTGCCTTTAGATTCTAGTCATCTTGAAATGAATGCCAACATTGCCTTTGCCTTCCTTGCCACAGACTCAACTTGCAAATTAACCTTTAGAGAATTCTGCACAAGCACTCCCAAGCCCATTTGTGTCTCAGTTCTTGTATTTTCTCTCCATTTAGAAAATAGTCTACGCTTTGATTTCCTTTACCAAAGGGCATGACCTTAAACCTCCTGACACTGTATTCTAACTGCCACTTCTTTGCCCATTCTCTAATCTAAGTCATTCTGTTGCTTCTCTACTTGCTTAAAACTACCTGCCCCTCCACATTTCTTATATCATCAGCAAACTTTGCAATAAAGCCATCAAATTCCATCATCCAATGAATTGACATGTAGCATAAAAAGAATCAGTCCCAGCAAAGACCCTGTGGAACACCTCTAGTTACTGGCAACCAACCTGAAAAGGCTCCCTTTATTCCCACTCTTTAAGACCATAGGCCATAAGACATAGGAGAAGAATTAGGCCATTTGACCTGTTGAGTCAGCTCTGCCATTTCATCATGGCTGGTCCAAATTTTCCTCTCAACCCTAATATCCTCCCTTCTCCCCATATCCTTTCATGCCATGACCAATCAAGAATCTATCCACCTCTGCCTTAAATATACATAAAGACTTGGCCCCCACAGCTGCTTGTAGCAAAGAATTCCACAGATTCTCCACCCTCTAGCTGAAGGAATTCCTATTCATCTCTGTTCTGAAAGAACATCCCACTATTCTGAGGCTGTATCTTCTAATCTTAGACTCTCCCACTATTGGAAACATCCTGTCCACATCCACTCTATCAAATGGCCTTTTACCATTTGATAGGTTTCACTGAGGTCACCCCCCCCCCTCCATTCTTCTGAATTCTTGCAAACAAAAGTCCAGAGCCTTCAAACGCTCTTCATATGACAAGCCATTGAATTCTGAAATCATTCTCATGAACCTCCTTTGAACCCTTTCCAGTTTCAGCACATTCTTTCTAAGATAAGTGGCTCAAAACTGCTCACAATACTCTAAGTGAGGCTTCACTGTTGCTTTATAACGTCTCAAAATTGCTGTTTGTTGCCTGCCAATCAGCCACTGCTTTATCCATGCTAGAATCTACAATTTCTCCTGTAATACCATGGGCTCATAGCTTGTTAAGCAGCCAGATATGTGACACCTTGTCAAGACCATCTGAAAATTCAAGGACACGCTATCAACCGATTCTCCTTTGTCCATCCTGCTTCTTGCTTCTTCAAACACTTCCAACGGATTTGTCAGACAAGATTTTCTCTTGCAGTAACCACACTGACAATGGCCTATTTTATCATGTACCTCCAAGTACCCTGAGACCTCATCCTTAATAATTGACTCCAACATCTTCCCAGCCACTGAGGTCAGACTGACTGGTCTATAGCTTCCTTTCTTCTGTCTTTATTCCTTCTTGAAGAGCGGAGTGACACTTGCAATTTTCCAGTCTTCTGGAGCGATTCCAGAATGTAGTGATTCTTGAAAGATCATTACTAATGCCTCCACAATCTTTTCAGCCATTTCTTTCAGAACCGTGTGACAATCTGGCCTTATCTACCTTCAGACCTTCCGGTTTCCCAAGACCATTCTCCCTAGTAATGGTAACTTCACATACTTCATGAGCCCTAGCTCCTGGAGCTTCCATCATACTGCTAGTGTCTTCCACAGTTAGGACAGATGCAAAATACTTATTCAGTTCATCCGCTGTTTCCTTGTCCCCCTTTACTATCTCTTAAGCATTATCTCCCAGTGATCCGATATCCACTCTCACCTCCCTTATACACTTTATGTATCTGAAGAAACTTTTGGTATCCTCTTTAATATTATTGGCTAGCTTACTTTTGTATTCCATCTTGACCTCCTTAATAACATTTTAGCTGCCTTCTGTTGGTGTTTAAAAGCTTCCCAATCCTCTAACTTCCCACTAATTTTGGCTTCACTTTAGAGTGTGCCCTCTCTTTGGCTTTTATGTTGGCTTTGACTCATCTTGTTGGCCATGGTTGTGTCATTTTGCCTTTAGAATACTTTTTCCTCTTTGGGATATATATATATATATCCTGTGCCTTTCAAATTGCTTCCAGAAGTTCCAGCCATTGCAGTTCTGCCAGTGTTCTTTTCCAATCAATTCTGGTCGATTCCTCTCTCATACCTCTTTAATCCCCTTTATTCCATCTGTAATACTTCTGTAATTCCTTTAGTCTGTTTTCGGATAAGTGTTGCTTTCTGTGTCTGGTCTTTTTTTTTGCGTGGGTGTATTTACTGTTATTATACATATGTTTGCTATCTTGTGCGTGTTATGTGTGCTTTGCGCTGTATGACCTTTGGTACTGTGTTTTGTACCTTGGTCTCATTTAGCTGTGTTCATGGGTGCTGATGTATGGTTGAATGACAGTTAAACCTGAATTGGAGGGAATTTAGGGGATATGTCAGAGGTAGGTGTTTTACACAGAGTGCTGGGTGCCTGGAACATACAGCCGGGGTAGTGTTTGAGGCTGATGCATTAGAGGCCTTTAAGAGACAGGCACATGGATGATGGAAGAGAGGTGTGTAGAAGGAGGGGTTGGATTGATTATGGAGTGGGTTTATGTAGTTTGGCTCAACATCTTGGGTTGAATGGCCTGTATTGTGTTTCGCTGCTCTGTGTCCTCTGCTCTGGATAGAATGAAACTACAGCCCAGCAAGGGTCTTAATCCAAAATATCGAATCTCCATTCCCCCTACAGATACTGCTCAACCCATTGAGTCCCTCCAGCGTTTTACTTGGTGCCTCAGATTTCAGCGTCTGCCATCTCTTCTCTTTACATTTAGATAGAGTGAATGGATTAGGTCAAATAGGAAGATAGACTGGATCGTTTCGTTAAAGTAACAGCTGGAAACAAAGTCCATATCATGAGACAGTTTCATATCTGGAGAGCCTCAAGAAACCACATCACTCCAGTAGCGTTTGAGACTCTCCAGAGTATTATGGCTCCCGATCAGCATTTGACATATGGCATTCATTGAAGAAAACAAAATGCCTTTGGATAATGCAAACACGAGGAAATCTGCAGATGCTGGAAATTCAAGCAACACACACAAAATGCTGGTGGAACGCAGCAGGCCAGGCAGCATCTATAGGGAGAAGCACAGTCGACGTTTCGGGCAGAGACCCTTCATATGGACTGGCGAAGGGTCTCGGCCCGAAACGTCGACTGTGCTTCTTTCTGTAGATGCTGCCTGGCCTGTTGCGTTCCACCAGCATTTTGTGTGTGCTGCCTTTGAATATTGGGTTTGTTTCTCCTTTGTTATACACACAATAACAAAGCAAGTAATTCAAGTTGCAAAACAACAAATTTTACGACATATGCCAGGGATGTTAAACCCAGTTCTGATTCTGATTCAGCCTCTGGGCTCTGTGGACTGTCCTCAGTCATCCCATATCTTGTTGAGGCCTTTCCAAGTCTTCATGAAAATTTATTCCTAAACCCCAAACATCAAACAATGATTATGGCATTGTGGAGTTTTATACACATTCTATCTCTCTGACTGCTCTCTGTGAAGCAACCCTAAATAATGTGGTGATTTCATGTTCTTGTTTAGAGTTGGAATTGTTTATAGCCTCAAATACAGATGTTACATGTATAATCAACTGGCACCAATGAAGAGGTTGAGACAATTAAGCCCCTTGAGACTTCCCTGCCATATAATTAGATCATTATCCTTTTGTATCAACTCAATCAAACCATATTGTGTCCTTAAATCCTTACTTCTCGGGCTAAACAAAACATATTGATCTTAGAGGGCTCGACAGTGAGCCGCAGACACATGCTTGCAATTGTGTATTAATTATGTTACTGGGTGCCTGAACTTATATAGGACACAGAGGAGTAGAGCACAGGGACTGGCCTTTGGCCCATAATGTCTGTGCTGAACACAATTCCAAATTAAACTAAGACTTTTCTGCCTGTGTGTCATTCATATCCCTCCATTCCCTGTACCCTCACACATCCTCTTGAACGTTATTACCATATTTGTTTCTGTTTCTACCCTAGGCTGTCTGTTCCAGGCCCCTACCAGTACTCTGTCCTTTTAAAAAAGGTACATACCACTCTCTATGTAGAAAACATGCCTGGCACATCTCCTTTAAACTTCCCCCCCCCACCTTCATAAATCTACATCCTCTAGATTATGTTCAGCAGTCATGGGCCCAGGAGTCATGGACAATACTTTTTGTGTGACTGTATTGTGCTGATATCTTATATGTGCTATATGTGCTTTGTGCTTTGTATGACTGTTGGTACTGTGTTTTGCACCTTGGCCCCAGAGAAACACTGTTTCGTTTGGCTATATTCATGTATGGTTGAATGACAATTAAACTTGAATCATCAACTAGCATTTGACATTTCTGCCTTGGGAAAAAAGATTCCAACTGTCTATCTTAACGATGGCCTCATAATTTACCTCATAAAATTACCTCATAATTTTATAAATTTTTATCAGTCTCTGTTGTTACAGAGAAAGCAACCCAAGTTTCTCCAAAATCTCCGCAAAGCTCATACTCTCTAAACCAGGTAGCATACTGACAAACCTCTTCTGTACGTTGACCAAGATCTCCACAGTCTTCCTGTAATGGGGCAACCAGAATAATACACTATTCTCAGAATCAGGTTTATTATCATCAGCATGTGTCGTGAAATTTGTTAACTTAGCAGCAGCCTTTCAATGCGATACATAGTTGTCATGGTCCAGATCGGTTCCCCTTTAAATTTAGTTAGGTTGCGATCCGGACCATTGACTCCTTGTTCCCTTCTAATTCCGTTTCACGTGTCCCTTGAGCTTGGCAATCAAGGTAATCTACCCTCGACCCGAACCGGCAGCTTGTAAGCCCCTGGCTTTAGCCGTTCGGGGCGAGAGTGTTAAGAAGCCTTAGCAAGTTGCCGTCGTTATGACAAGCCAGAGTGATCCAGCCCGCATTGGAGTACCAGCAATTCACCTTCCATCACCAGAGTGACCCAGCCCGCATCGGAGTACCAGCAATTCACCTTCCGTCACCAGAGTGACCCAGCCCGCATCGGAGTACCAGCAATTCACCTTCCGTCGCCAGAGTGATCCAGCCCGCATCGGAGTACCAGCAATTCACCTTCCGTCACCAGAGTGACCCAGCCCGCATCGGAGTACCGACAATTCACCTTCCATCGCCAGAGTGATCCAGCCCGCATCGGAGTACCAGCAATTCACCTTCCATCACCAGAGTGATCCAGCCCACATCGGAGTACCAGCAATTCACCTTCCGTCACCAGAGTGATCCAGCCCGCATCGGAGTACCAGCAATTCACCTTCCTTCGCCAGAGTGGGTCCGGGCAAGGTCAATCTGCCAGGGGTGAGTTGAAGGCAGAGTCCTGACTCGATGTTTATGCCCCTTGTATGTGTCTACCCCTCGAGGAGTCCCGGCTTGATGCCTGATCTGAAGGAGGAGACCTGGTTCAAGGTTCCTTGTCCTGTGTTTTGGCATCCACGTTTCTGGCTGCGGTGAATCAAGATCCTTGTCTCCTAGTCTCCTAGTCCAGGGTCCGCGACGATCCACGTTCCCTGTTCCCGGCTGTGGCAATCCATGGATCCCAGTCTCCAAGTCCAAGAGCCGTGGCGGTCCCAGTCCCCAGGATCCCAGTCATGGCCACAACGATCCATGTTCCCACTATCCAAGTCCAAGGTCCGTGGCTGTCCATGTTCCCACTACTCAAGTCATGGCCGCGGCGATCCCAGTTCCCTGTTTCCAAGACCAAGGTCCACGGCGATCCAAGTCCCTAGTCCCCTAGTCCGAGGTTTGTGTTCCTCTTTGTCCTCCTTGATATCCTAATTTTCTGTGTAGCAAGTAATAAACGCTATTTTATTGAACCTAAGAAAGACGTGTTTGTGTCCTGCATGTGGGTCCTCTTCCAGCACCCTTATCCCCACCTCATGACAATAGTATAGAAGAAATTTTTTTAAAAAATGATAATAATAAATAAGTAAATCAATTGCAGTATATGGATATTGAATAGATTCAAGTCATGCAAAAAAAACAGAAATTATATATATTTTAAAAAATGAGTTCAAGGGTTCAATGTCCATTTAGGAATCAGATGACAGAGGGGAAGTAGCTGTTCCTGAATCACTGAGTGGGTGCTTTCAGGTTTCTGTACCTCCTACCTGATGGTGTAGCCTAACCAAATAACTTCATTATTCTTTTCCCCAAATGATCTGACCAATGAAGCAAAGTATGTTAGAAGCCTTCTTTACCATTCCATGAGCTGAGTTTGTGCTCATGTGCTGGAAATGATTTTAAAAAATCTGACGTATCTGATGGCAACCATGAAACAATCAGATTTCAGCAAGTGCGGGATTCCCTGAAGGCTAACTTGCAGGTTGAGTCAGTAATGAGGAAGGCAAATGCAACGTTAGCATTCATTTCGAGAGGACTAGAGTATAAAAGCAAGGGTGTGATACTGAGGCATTGGCCAGACTGCAGTTGGTGGGTGCGTGAACTGTGCTGCCGGGATTGGTGGCAGAAGCAGATACATTAGACTAAGAAACTTAGATAGGCTCACGGATGAAAGAAAAATGGAGGGTAAAATAGGAGGAATCAGATTGATCCTGGAGCAGGTAAAAAGATTGGCAAAACATCATTGGCTGAAGCACCTGTACTGTGCTGTACTGTTCTAAGTTCTATATTTAAAAATTTTTCATATTGTCCTCACCGTCATCAAGTTCCCTCTCAGTGGTGAATACCGAAGAGAAGTATTCATTGAGGGCCTCGCTCACTTCCACAGCCTCCAGGCACATCTTCCCACTTTTATCTCTAATCGGTCCTACCTTCACTCCTGTCATCCTTTTGTTCTTCACATAATTGAAGAATGCCTTGGGGTTTTCCTTTACCCTACTCGCCAAGGCCTTCTCATGCCCCCTTCTTGCTCTTCTCAGCCCCTTCTTAAGCTCCTTTCTTGCTACCCTATATTCCTCAATAGACCCATCTGATCCTTGCTTCCTAAACCTCATGTATGCTGCCTTCTTCCACTGACTAGATTTTCCACTTCACTTGTCACCCATGGTTCTTTCACCCTACCATTCTTTATCTTCCTCAGCGGGACAAATTTATCCCTAACATCCTGCAAGAGATCCCTAAACATCGACCACATGTCCATAGTACATTTCCCTGAAAAAACATCATCCCAGTTCACACCCGCAAGTTCTAGCCTTATAGCCTCATAATTTGCCCTTCCCCAATTAAAAATGTTCCTGTCCTCTCTGATTCTATCTTTTTCCATGATAATGCTAAAGGTCAGGGAGCGGTGGTCACTGTCCCCCAGATGCTCACCCACTGAGAGATCTGTGACCTGACCCGGTTCGTTAACTAATACTAGATCTAGTATGGCATTCCCCCTAGTCGGCCTGTCAACATACTGTAACAGGAATCCATCCTGGACACACTTAACAAACTCTGCCCCATCTAAACCCTTGGAACCAATTGTGCCAATCAATATTAGGGAAGTTAAAGTCACCCATGATAACAACCCCGTTATTTTTGCACCTTTCCAAAATCTGCCTCCCAATCTTCCAGTTTCCCACTGCTCTTGGCAACTTTGTATGCACAAGCGTTTAGTTTGAAGCCTTCTTTTATTTCTTTAGTTATCCAAGGCTGACTTTCCCCATCCTTACTGTCCTTGCTTTAAACTGGAATTTACTTCTGATGAGCACCATGAAAAATCTCTTTGAAAGTCTTCTGCTGTTTTTCAACCACCCCACTTCTTGTGTTCCCAGTCTACACTATCCAAATGGTCCCTCGTCCCATTGTAGTCTCCATTGCTTAGGCATAATACACTGGTTTTAGATCGAACTATTGCGCCCTCCATTTGTATGAGAAATGAGGATCACTACCTACAAGATCACTAATTTTACCTGTCTCATTGCACAGGATCAGATCTGAGACAGCGCGTTTCCTTGTAACATGCTGTTCAGGAAAGCCATCACAGATGCATTCTATGAAGTCTTCCTCAAGACTGCCTTGACCAACTCGATTCACCCAAGTTATGTGCAAGTTAAAGTCCCCCAGTATAACTGCTGTTCCATTTTTACATGCCTCAGATATTTCTCTATTTATTGCCTGTGCCACTGTGATCCCATTGTTCAGTAGCCGATAAACAGCTCCCACAAGTGATTTTTTTTCTTTTTTTCTTAATTCCCAATCCTCTCCACCCTGCAACCACGTTTCTGTAATGGCCACTAGATCATATCCCTTTGCACTAATTTGTGCCACAAGTTCACTGACCTTGTTTTGAATACTATGGACGTTCAAATAAAGTGCCCTTACACTCATTGTGCTTTTAAAATCCTGTAATCCTGTTCTCTTTTGCACTTGAATTTTCTTCACTCCACTCTTACTTTTCTCTTTTTTATCTTTTGTTTTTATTTCTCTATATCAAACTTTTCTCTTTTACTTTATCCGTATTTCTCCAAACTGTTGAATCCACCCCACCACTCCTACTTAGTTTAAAGTCCCATCCACAGCTAGGATCCAGATCCCATCACAGTTCAGGTGAAGCCCGTCCCATTGGAACAGCTCCCTCCCTTCCCAACACTGGTGCCAATTTCCCACGAATTCAAACCCACTTCTCCCACACCAATCCTTGAGCCATGGATTTAACTTTCTAATCTTCTCGACCCTATGCCAATTTGCACGTGGCTCAGATAGTAATCCAGAGTTCACCACCTTTTCGGATCTGCTTTCTAATTTGGTCCCTAGCTGCTCAAATTCCCTCAGAAGAACCTCATTCCTCATTCTGCCTATCTCATTGGTAGCCACATGGACCACAACAACTGGATCTTTCCCCTCCCACTGCAAATTCCTCTGCAGACCAGATAAGATGTCCCAAATCCGAATACCAGGCAGGCAACACAGCCTTTGGGATGCTCTATCCTCGCAACAGAGAACTCTGTCTATTCCCCTCACTATACTATCCCCACTCTAGTACCTTTCCCTTGGACAACATCGGTGACGTGGAGAGGGGAGACTTACAGCCTGGGCAACTGCTGGTCTTCCATAAAAAAACCTTGCCCAGGCTTGTGCCCTGAAAACTTTCTAAGGCACAAATCCATGGTCTATCGAGACTAACGGAGGCCTATTACTATCCCCACTTACCACTACATTTTGCATCCCCCCCCCCCCCCTTGAATGGCTCCCTGAGCTACGGTGCCACAGTTAGGTTTCTCATCCTTCCTATAGCCCACACAGTCATCCACACAGGGAGCAAGTATCTCAGGCCTGTTGGACAAGCTCAAGGGCTGAGGCTCCTCCAGCACTGTCTATTGGATCCCACTACCCACCTCACTCACAGTCACACGCTCTTGTCCCTGACCACAGACCGAATTTGAGGCAGCTAATCTAATGGGTGTGACTAACTCCTGAAACAGAGAATCCAGATAACTCTCCCCCTCCCTGATGTTTGAAGCTCAGATTCCAGGTCATCAACTTTGCGTTATGGTCCAGTCCGTGATATCTGCATTCCGGTTCACAGTCCAGTCCGTGGATCTTGGACTCCGGGTCTTCTGGCTGTCCCTTGCTTCAGTTGGGCTTCTGATTCTCACCTTGGCCCTGGGGTCGAGTGTGGTTGTTGGTTCGTCTTGTCAGTATCCCCTTGGAGCGACCTGCTGGTGGAAGGCTAGAGCAGCTGTTCGTGATCTCTAGGCCTGGTTGGAGGACCACCACTTCATTGCGTCTTGTTGTCTCTAGTCGGAGTAGTCACCGGGGTATGGTTTCGGCCGTTTCCCGGGCCAGCTGAGTGGCCATCTACCACCGAGCTAGATATGGATTTGGCTGTTTCCGTAGCCAGCCAAGGTTGTTGGTCGCCCCGAGACTCAGAGCCACCCCAGATTGAGCTCCCTTCTTGTCCTTATCTCCGTTGGGTAAGTCAGGCCATCCTTGCCGTTACCCTGCGGTGGAATCTGTCCCTTCCTGTCCTTGCCTCCGTTGGGTAAACCGAGCCATCTTTGCTGTTACCCTGAGGCAGGACTGTTTTATTCCCCTCCCCATCTGAATCCCTGACAATTTTCTCAACGGTTTACCTCGGCAGTCATCTTGGCCCACTGTCTAAGGAAGGGGCCCGGCCCTGTGCTTGTCCTGCCCAGGAAAGCCTCGTCATGTCCTTGCCTAGTTCTGGGGTCTGAGCCCGAGTCAAGACCCATCTTCTGGGTCCTTGTCCAGTCTCTGGCTCAGAGTCCAAGCGCAGGCTCCTAGTTCCCAGTTCCTCATCCTAGTCCCACTTTCCTGTCTGTGTTCCTGTCCCAGCACCTAGTCTGTGTCCAGTCCAGTCCAGTTCCCAGTACTTCAGTGTCTGTGTCTTGCATTTGGGTCCATTCCCAACGCCCACCATATGACACTTTGAGCCTGAGTTCCTCGAGCAGCCAACACTTGCTGCAGATGTGGTCAGCAGGAACCACAATGGGATCCACCAGCTCCCACATCATGCAGCTACAGCACTTCACCTGATCCTACATCATCCCTACTTTATTTAGCTAGCTGTAATTTAGTGACTTTTTATTCAACTACAATAAAAGCTTTACCTGTTACTTCCCTGAGCCCCCTCGCTGAAGCCTCTTGAACCAAAGCCTCAAGTTCAACAGCCTCAACATTGGTTCACTCACACAATGGCCGCTCTGCTTTGACCCTGCTTTACTTTTATTTGTTTTTGCTAATGAATTGCGAATAGATTGGTCCACTGCTAATGTGCTGAGCCCCGTGAAATGCTCCTTTTTCAAACTCTTCTCCACAATCTGTGCAAAGCTCTCTCTCTCTCTCTCTCTCTCTCTCTCTCTCTCTCTCTCTCTCTCTCTCTCTCTCTATGAATTGATTGTTCTGCCGTTAATATTGTTCCCCTTTGTTCAGCATTTTCTGTGTGTGGAAGTTCAGTCAGGCAAGCATCACGATGATAAGCTGACAGACTGTGTTCAGACATAGTACAGTCACCCTTGAAAGCCTGACTCTCCTTTGTACAGTCTTTCTATTCAAGCCTAGGAACCGAGGCCATTTGGCACATCGATAAGACTGCAAATGAGGGTCCAAGACATACACTAACTATAAAACAACACCGTTACTAATCCTGGGGTATCGTTACCCATTAACTTGTAGTTTCTACTGGCTTTTAAGACCTGTATTATTGTAGTGTGATTGGCTGATTGTTCATGCAATTTGTCAATAGCTGTATCCAACAAGTCATCTTCTGTATAAAAATGCCAATTCTTTGTTCAAGCTTTGGAACATTTTGGTGACAGGGGTCAGGCTGTTCACCTTATGCATAAGTAAATGAGGTGTGATTGAGGAATGAATGCAAGTTGTCACAGACCAGTTAATCAGTGATGGCAAGAAGATATATCTTCTCTGAAATAAAGAGAATGTTGGAAGATCTCAATGTATCAAGGAGCAAAGGGATGGCCGAAACTTGGCATTAAAACCCTGCATCAGGGTCATCCACTGATGCTCCTTGACCTGCTGAGTTTTTCCAGCGATGTATTGTTTCCTGCAGGTTCCAGCATCAGCGATCTCCTGTGTCTTCAGTTCCTCTGAACTGTCTGAAAAGGTTCTCTCCACGAGAATCCCTAGTCAGTCTATCAATCTCCATCTCACTGTCAGAGCCAACTGTGACCACCAGAGTATATTAGGTAGCCAAATAATCCATGTTGCTGGATTTATGGATTATATTGTGCTACTGAGTAGCAATTCAGAATGAAAGGGGATAATAAAGATAGTAAAAATAGTTGTTCAATTATTGGGTGATCATGGTCTATATGACTATTATTAATTTTGGTAAATTTCTCCACAGAAGTGGTTTGCCATTGGCTTCTTCTGGGCAATGTCTTTATAAGATGGGTGACCCCAGCCATTGTCAATACTCTTCAGAGATTGTCTTCCTGGAGTCAGTGGTCGCATAACCTGGGGACCCAGGGGGAAGTAATAGGTAGGGGAGAAGAGGTAAGAAGCTAGAGTGGAGAATAGAAGAAGAGGGGAAGAGGAGGGAATGTTTTTCATTGGAAGGAGAAATCGATGTTCATGCCATCAGGTTGGAAGGAACTCCAATGGAATATAGTGCTGCCCCTCCACTCTGAGGGTGGCCTCATCTTGGCACAAGAGGAGACCATGGACTGACATGTCAGAATGGTATGGGAATGGGAATCAATATGTCTGGTCACCAGGAATTTCTGCCTTTGAAGGATGCAATGGAGGTGCTCCATGAAGGGTCTCTCCAATGTAGAGGACATTGTTCCTGGAGCAACAGACGACACCAGCGGATTCACAAGTGAAGTTTTGCTTCACCTGGAAGGACTGCTTGGAGGTGGAGGAGGAGGTCAGTGGGCAGGTATAGCCCTTTGGCCACTTGCAGTGCAGGGATATGTGCCAGAAGGGAGATTAGTGGAGACGGAGGAACGGACAAGGGAGTCATGGCGGGACTCATCCATGCAGAAAGTGTTGGGGGGGTAGTAAGTAAAAATATCTTTAGTGGTAGGATCCCTTTGGAGATGGTGGAAGTTGCAGAGGATGATGTGTTGGATAGAAGGCTCATGGGGTGGTACGTGTGGACAAGAACTCTATCTCTGTTAAGGCGGTGGAAGATGGAGTGAGCAAAGACGTTCAGGAAATGGAGGCGATGTGGGTGAGGGTAGCATCAATAGTAGAAGGGAAACCCCATTCTTTGAAGAGTGGGGCCCTTTGAGGCAATGCTGAATAGAACCTACAGCCCGAATGGTTAAATCATGAGAGTTAATAAAGTTGAGTAAGTTGGAAAAGTTATGCCTGATCACTGGAACACATGGTTTTGGATACTATGCAGTTTACTTTCTTTTTTTTACTTTCTATGAAGAGTAAAGTTGAATGAAAATGGGTGACACTAGGTGTTACGTGAAATCCTCCATTTCAGGATGTATATTGTATGCATTTCTCAGATATTAAATGGAACTATTGAACTTTTGAACTATTTTCATTCTGAAATCCTCCACATATCCAATAGTTAATTCAGGAGGATTTTTCATTACTGCCATAGGGGAAGAAGTACAGGAGTCTGAAGACCCACACTCAAAGTTTTGGGAACAACCTCTTTTCCCTAGACTGCCAGATTTCTGAACCCATGAACACTACCTCATTATTCCAACTCTGCATTATTATTTATTTATTGGGACTTAGAGACATTTTTATTTTCTTGCACTGTACTGCTGCCACAAAACAAAAAAAAAATCATGGTATCAGTTAACACTATTTCTGATACAATTTGGACCAAATAAAGAGGCTACTGAGTGTATGTTTATGGTCGTCTGCTGCTGTAGCCTATCCAGTTTAAAGTTCAACATGATTTGTGTTCAGCAATTCTTTTCTGCACACCACTGTTGTAACGCATGTTTATTTGAGTTACTGTCACCTTCCTGTCAGCTTGAACCAGTCTGGCCATTCGTCTCTGACCTCTCTCATTAAAAAGGCATTTTCACCCATAGAACTGCCACTCACTGGATGATTTTTTGTTTCTCACACTCTAGAACTCTAGAAACTATTCTTCATGAAAATTGCTGGAGATCAACAGTTTCTGAGATTCTCAAAACACCCGCCTGGCACCAATAAATTTTCCATGGTCAAGGTCACTTAGATTACATTTCATCCCGATTCTGATGTTTGGTCTGAACAACAACTGAACCTCATGACCATGTTTGCATGCTTTTGAACATTGAGTTGCTGCCACATGGTTGGCTGATTAGATAATTCATCAGGACTGCTGAAGGGTCTCAGCTTGAAATGCTGTCTGTTTGCTCTTTTCTCTAGATGCTGCTTGACCTGTTGAGTTCCTCCAGCATTTTATGTGTGTTCCACAGATTCTCCACCCTCTGGAAAAAGAAATTCCTCCTTATCTCTGTTGAAGAGGACATCCTTCTATTCTGAGGCTGTAACCTCCAGTCCCATTACAGAAAACATCCACTCTATCCAGGCCTTTCAATGTTCGATTGATCTCAATGACATCCCTCTTCATTCTTCTGAACTCCAGGTGGTACAGGCCCCGAGCCATCAAACATTTCCTGTGAGTTTCTCCAAAGTAAATACACTGTACAATTAGATTAACTGTAGGTTAGCTTATGATATTGCTCAGTATATCCGTTGCTCTTATAACTTTTTCTAATTGATCCCTGGACACTGCAACACAATTTTGTGCAATATTTATTTTTCTTGTTCGTGGATTTTCATGAATCAGATGCAAATTAATGAGCATCTGAGAAATGAAAAGTTGTGGGAACAGAGGATTATGTGAAAGAGAATGCATCTGCCAATAGTGGGAGAGTCTAGGACCCAGAGGGCACAAACTCAGAATACAAGAATGTCCCTTTAGAACAGCGATAGGAAGGAATTATTTAGCCAGAGGGGGGTGAGCCTGTGGAATTCAACAGCACAGATGGCTGTGGAGAGTAAATGATTGAGTATATTTCAAATAAAGGTTAGTAGATTCTGGATTAGTAATGGTATCAAAGGTTACTGGGAGAAGGCAGGAGAATGGGGTTGAGAGTGATAATAAATCAGCTTTGATGGAATGGAGGTATAGACTCAATGGACTGAATGGGCTAATTCTGCTTCTATGTCTTATGGTCTTATGGAATGATGGGATTGTCCTGGTGAGAATTGGCATGGACCCAATAGGAAGAATAACCATGTCACAAACAGTAAGGCCATACATTTTTTAGCAAAGAATAAAGTACATGAATATGATTAGAATACATTTTATATGAATTATTTTATATAAATAATATTTAAATAATTTCTTAGTAGGACCAGAATAAATCTGAGAAATTATTTTTGAAGCTAACGATAAAAATGAGTTTAGTTTGTGTCATTCATCTGTCCTCATTGTACATGCTCAGCTGGGAAAGCAGCTTCAACTAGAATGATTTGACATGATAAGGGTGAGAACAGTAAAGAATGCGCATTTAATGTGGGAGGTCAGAGGATAATGGCCAGACTGGTTCAAGCTGACAGGATAGCAGTGAGCAGCAGTTCTGTGAGTGAAAACACCTTATTAATGACAGAGGTCAGAGAAAAATGGCCAGACTAGTGCAAGCTGACAGGAAGGCGATAGTAACTCAAATAACCACGTGTAACAACAGTGTTATCCAGAAGAGCATCTCTGAACACTCAACAGGTCCGACCTTGAAGTGGATGGGCTACAGCAGCAGAAGGACACAAACGTGCATTCAGTGGCCACAGTATTAGGTATGGGAGGTTTCTAATAAAGTGACCACTGAATGTAAATGTGACAAAAAAGGTAATTTTAATCTACTAACCATCCACCACTAATTTGCACTAATCCTATATTAGCCCTATTATTTTATTCATATGATGTGATGGGTTGAATGGCCTCCTTCTATGCTATAGCTCTCTATGAAGGATCAATGATGTGTTGGGCTCAATCAATTCTTGGAATGGTGGAGAAGATACCTTTGGAAAGTCACTTCAAAGACAAGATGGAGGCACAGGGGACCTACGGATATTGGAAACTGAAACAACACAAAAAGTGCTGGAGGAACTCCATGAGTTAGGCAGCCCCTTTGGAGGGGAATGGGCAATCAACGTTTTGAGTCGAACCCCTTCACCTGGACACCACCTGAAGCATCAGCAGATCTCGGGGAAATCAAGTCATTGGCTATATTTAAAATGGAGATGGATAGGTTCTTGATTAGTAAGGGGTCAAAGTTTACTGGAAAGGCAGGAGTATGGAGTTGAAAAGGATAATGGATCGAATCACAGAGTAGACTCGATGAGTTGAATAGTTTGATTCTATGAAGATTGTGAAGGTGTAAAGTCTAACTATTATTATTTTGGAGGAGAACATAGTGTAGCTTATAGAGTTTGTGAAATTCTTAAGAAGGCAGCTGAAGTACAGTTAGGTGTGTCTTATGCAGAGGCCTTGAAAAAAGTTAAACCAAAAGTTCATAATGTGTGCCTTAGTGATGGGAGGGGCATGAGATTTAATGTTCATAACAGTTCTGAAACTGCTATAGATTAATTTTGAACATTCTGGCTGGAGTGAGTGAGGGGAATGTCATGGGAGATGAAACTCTGAGGAGTGATCAGTTTCTTATAATTATAGGCTTGGGTTTGGATTTGTAAAGGGGACAGGAGGCCACTGTTAGGAGGTGGAATTTTGGTAAAGCAAATTGGGGGAAGTTTAAAGTTTTATGTGCTGAATGTCTGTCTGGTCTGAATGTTGAGGATGATGTGAATTTCTGCAATGAAAGGTTATGTCACATTATTCATTAAACTTCGGTGGAAGTGATCCCTCTTAAAAAGGGTATTAATAGGAGAAAGGCTGTACCATAGTGGACCAAGGAATATACAGAGACAATGACAGAGAGAAATAAGGTGTCTAGGAAAGTTAAGAAATATCACTCTCCAAGTGACCTTATTAAGTATAGTAGGGCACAAGTCGCGGTTAGGAATGTAGTGAAGGTTGTGAGAAAGGTTTACTAGAGGTCCAATTGTGATAGTGTTGGGAGGGATATTAAGGTTGGAAATGTTTGGGGAATGATTAAAAATGGGGGAAGGGGATTCATAGGGCTAGTAACTTTCCAGTATTGATTAAAGAAGGTAATATGATTGTTAATGAAATGGAGAAGATTGAGCTATTGGCTCGGTCATTTGCTGCAATTCATAATCAAGACAACTTAAGTGAAGAGGCTAAACAATGTATGGATAAGGTTCTGAGTAAATACCCTGATGAGTTGGAAGCTTGCTGTAGCAACAATAGTATTAGTGATGTAGAGATTTCTTTGTATGAATTTAAGAAAGCCATTAATAATACAGGTCAGATGGCTCCAGGAAAAGATAATGGATATTATTGTGTGTTTAATCATATGGCTGACAACTCTATTGCAATAATATTAACATTTTTGACTAATATTTGGAGTTAGACCATCTTCCCCTCTCATGGAAAAAGCCTATTCTAAAACCCCATCAGGTCCGTCACATTACAGACCAATATCACTATCGTCTCATTTGTGTAAACTTCTGGATTGTATGGTAATAGTGAAGTTGAAATGTATTTTGGAAAAAAGAGGTGATACAGCATTTTATCAGACCGGTTTTTTGGAATGGTAGAATGACATTGGATTCAGTTTTATGTTTGGAAGATGATATTTGGAAATCACGGGAAACTGAAGAATTTGTAACAGAAGCATTTTTTGATATAGCAAAAGCATATGCTATGTTATGGAGGGAGGGTCTTTTGATTAAATTATGGAAATTAGGAGTGAGAGAAAGGCTTTATAATTTTTTTCTGAGTTTCCTATTTGGACCGTTTATGCACACGTGGGTAGGAAAGGTGTAGTCGGGCTTCTATGAAATAGATACTGGGGTGGGTAAATCACTTTTTGCAGATGATGGAGCTTTCTGGATCAGAGGAAAAAATTTCAATTTAACTGTATACGGGATGCAACTAGTAATTAATAAGGTTGAACAGTGGGCAAATAGATTGGGTTTTAAGCTTTTAGTAGCTAAAACACAAGTTGTATGTTTTACAAAAAGGAGAAGTAGACCTGCAATTAATTTGCAATTGTATAGTCAAACTCCTGAAGTGTCAGTGGTAAGACTTCTTGGCAAGTGGCTGGATAATAAACTGACATGGAAGCACCATATCAGTAAGATAAATGACAAATGTAAAGGGGAATTAAATATCCCTGGGTGTCTATGAGGGCACTCTTGGGGTGCTATCCAAAAATTTCTGTTGACCATTTATATTTGTTTACTTAGATCTGCACGTGATTATGGTTGTGTGGCTTATGGATCAGCTTCATCTTCAAATTTAAAATGTTTGGATGTGATATAACCACAAGCTTTGAGACCGTGTTGTGGTGCGGGAAGGTCGTCTCCTGTTTCAGCTTTACTGGTTGAAATGGGACAATTACCCTTACAGTTGCGAAGGCTGAAGTTGTTCTTAACTTACTGGATTAACTTGAGAGGGTAGAGGAATGGTCACCCCGTTAAAAGTATGTTGGAAACTGTTGGGAACATCACAAGAAGATTGTTTTTAGTTTTGTGTCGCTGGGTTCTTATCACACTAGGAATACAGGTTTGCCGGATTATGCAAAAAGTCATTCTGTAGATTTTTCTGTAACCCCACCTTGGTTTTTTCCAATGATTTTAGTTGATTTTTGGTTGCATGATGTAATGAAATCCAAAGATTCTGATATGCCTGAGAGTCTGTTGGTTCATCAATATCTTTGGGAAAATTATTGTGATATGCTAACCATTTTTACCGATGAATCAAAAGATAATTTAAAAGGGAATGTTGCTGTGTCTGTTTTGTGCCTGAATTACAGGTAACAATAAAGAAACTACTTACTAACCATATATCAGTATATACTGCAGAGCTGGTTGCCATCACTTTAGGCTTACAGTGGGTGGAGGAAATCTGTCCTTGCAAAGTTATAAGTCGTTCAGATTCTTTATCAGTTTTGACTAGTCTTAAAACAGCTCATTCTAGCAGTAGGTCAGATTTACTGCTGAAAGATCTTCAAACTTTATTTCATAGAACATAGAACTCTACAGCACCTTACAGGCCCTTTGGCCCACAATGTTGTGCCGATCATGTAACCTACTCTAGAAACTGTCTAGAATTTCCCTACAGCATAGCCCTCTATTCTTCTAAGCTTCATGTACCTATCTAAGGGTCTCTTTAAAGACCTACTGTATCCACCTCTATCATCATCGCTGGCAGTAAATTCAAAGTATTACATATCCTATTGGTCTACATATCCTCTTATGGGTCCCTGCATAAAGAGGTATTGATGGGAATGAGCAAATTGATTGTTTGGCCAAAAAAGCTGTTAAAAGTTCATCTGTGAATATAGACCCTCCACTTAGCAAATCAGAAACTAAGGGGTTGATGGTGATTAAGGCAAGACTTGTAGGATAATGGGCACAGGGGAAAACACCTTTACAGAACACACAAAACTGTTGCATTGATGGAAGAAGGGAAGGAATTGTATTGACTCAACTTGGAACTGGGCATACCTTTTATTAATTATTCCTTGTATTTTGTTGGAAAACATCACTCTGGGGTGTGTAGATTTTGTCGTCATTTTGAAACAGTTAAACACATTCTTTTACAATGTGAAGCAAATAAGGTTGAAATAAAGCAAATGCAGGCTGCACTATTAGCTTTGGGGATTGACAGTTTACATTTTAAAAACTTTACTAAGTTATGGAAGTGACTTTAATTCACAATATTATCTTCCATTTACAATCTATAGGGCTTTTTGGGTAATTTAGTTTTCATTTGGTAAAAAAAACTAGTAATGGTTTTATTTGCCAGCTCTCTAAACCACACTCCAGTCCAGTTGGTGGCAGTAATGCACCTTTAAGTTGGCCTCCCAATCGCCATTTAAAAATCAGAAGAAGGTCCAACTGCTGGTGAGTCAGTATCCTGGCAAAAACTACATCATGAAGACAAAAGAACACTCCAAGCAACTCCTGAAAAGGTTATTGAAAAGCACAAGTCTGGAGATGGATACAAGAACATTTCCACATCACTGAATATCCTTTGGAGTACAGTTAAGTCAACCACAAAGAAATGGAAAGTATATGGCACAACACAGCTGTAAATCTGCCTAGAGCAGGCCGTCCTCAAATACTGAGTGATGGTGCAAGAAGGTCACTCTGTGCAAGAAGTGGTGAGGGAGGCTACTAAGACACCTAAGGCAACTCTGGAGGAGTTAGAAGCTTCAATGGCTGAGATGGGAGAGACAGCACATACAACTGTTTCTCAGGTGCGTCGCCAGTCGGAGCTTTATGGGAGAGTGGCAAAGAGAAAGCCATTGCGGAGAAAAAAATTCACATGAAATCTCAGCCAGTTTGTCAAAAGGCATGTGGGAGATGATGAAGTCAGCTGAAAGAAGGTTCTATTATCTGATGAAACCAAAATTTAGTTTTTTTGGCCATGAGACTAAATTCTGTTTGGCATGAGCCAAATACGGCACATCATCAAAAACACAGCATCCCATCTGTGAAGCATGGTGGTGGCTGCATCATGCTGTGGGGATGCTTCACTGCAGCAGGCCCTGGAAGGCTTGTGAAGATAGAGGGTGAAGTGAATGCACTAAATTGCAGGGAAATCTTGAAGGAAAACCTGATGCAGTCTGCAAGAGAACTGCGACTTGGGAGAAGATTTGTTTTCCATCAAGACAATTACTCCAAGTATAAAGCCAAAGCTACACAGGAATGGCTTAAAAACAACAAAGTTAATAGCCTGAAGTGGCCAAATCAGAGTCCAGATCTCAGTCCTATTGAGAATTTGTGGCTGGACTTGAAAAAGGCTGTTCCCTCATGATTCCCATGCAATCTAACAGAGCTTGAGCAGTTTTTAAAGAAGAATGGGTGGAAATTGCAATGTTCAGATGTGCAAAGCTGATAGAGACCTATCCACACAGACTCGAGGCTGTAATTACTGCCAAATGTGCATCTACTAAATACTGACTTGAAGGTGGTGAGTAATTATGTAATCAATTATGTTATGTTTAATAATTATAAGAAATTTAGACCAATTTGTAGAAATTTCTTTTCATTTTGACATGATAGGGTCTTTTCTGTTGATCAGTCAATAAGGCCAGATTAAATCCATTGATTTAATGTTGTAAAACAATAAAACATGAAAACTTTCGGGGGGGGGGACGTGAATACTTTTTATAGGCACTGTACATCAGGCACTGTACATTATTGATTACAGCTCGGCATTTAACACTATCATCCCTCAAAAATATTCAATAAGCTCCAAGACCTGGGCCTCGATAGCCCCTTGTGCAATTGGATCCTGGCTTTCCTCACTTGTAGACCCAGTCAGTTCGGATTAGCAAAACTATCTCCTCTACAATTCCCATCAATGCGGGAGCACCACAGGGAAGTGTACTTAGCTCACACCTCTACGCGTTTTACACCAATGACTGTGTGTGAAAGTTCCAACACCATATATAAGTTTGCTGATGATACCACTGTGGGCTGTGTCAAAGGTGATGATGAATCAACATACAGGAGGGAGACTGAAAACTTGGCTGAGTGGTGTAATAACAGCAACCTCTCACTCAATGTCATTAAGACCAAAGAACTGAAAGTAGACTTCAGAAGAGGAGAAACCAGAGGTCCATCAGCCAGTAATCACTAGAGGATCAGAGGTGGAGAAGATCAGTAACTTTAAATTCCTGGGTGTCACTATCTCAGATCTGTCCTGGACCCATCGTATAAATATAATTGCAAAGAAAGCACGGTAGCACCTCTATTTCCTCAGGATTCTGCTGAGATTTGGCCTGTCATCAAAAACCTTAACAACATTTTCTCTAGACATGTACAACAAGCTGGAGAAACTCAGCAGGTCAGGCAGCATCCGTGGAAACGAGCAGTCAACGTTTCGGGTCAGGACTGGCTTCGCTGAGTGCTTGTTTCCATGGATGTTGCCCGAGCTGCTGAGTTTCTCCAGCTTGTTGTACGTGTTGCTTTGACCGCAGCATCTGCAGTGTGCTTTGGGTTTTCTGTAGACATGTAGTGGAAAGTGTGCTGACTGCCTGATTACGGCCTGGTATGGGAATACCAATGACTTTGGTGTTCCCCTATTTAGTTACTGCTGTATAGATTTGCCAATTATGCCCGTAGAAAAAGAATCTCGGGGTTGAGTGTGGTGACTTGTATGTTCTGTGGTAATAAATTTTGCTTTAAACTTTGAACTTTTGGCATAGTAGCAACATTAAACTCCCCCACCATCTGGGCCATGCCAACTTCATGCAGCTGTAGCTCGCGGCATTAAAGTTTGGAGTTAAATTCTGGCACCGTCTGTAAGGAATTTTCCCCACGAACGCATGGATTTCCCCCAAGTGCTCCAGTTTTCTCCCAAAGCCCATGACTTGATGATTAGTAGGTTAATTTGTGTTATAAATTGCCCTGCAATTAGGCTAGGGTTAAATAGGTGAGTTGTTGGGTGGTGTGGTTGTTGGGACTGAAGGCTCTGTTCAACACTGTATCACTAAATAATTAAGTAAAAATCTTTCATGTAAAAGTTGTGGATAATTTATAGTTAATTTGTTTTGCTTGTGAATGTGGGTTTTCTGTTGCTCTTTGCATATAAACATCTCTTTGCATCAGTACATATTTGTACTTGTGCAAATGATAATAAACTTGACTTTCCTAGAAAGCAGTGATAACCTTTAGATGTTAGCTGGGGACATTGAAGATAATGACACGTTCAAAATTCCAGGTTCAAAGTACATTTATTATCAAAGTATGTATACTACATACAACCCTGAGATTTGTCTCCTTACAGCCAGCCACAAAACAAAGAAACCCAACAGAGCCAATTAAAAACGAAGGCCATCCGACACCCACTGTGCAAATACAAGAACAAATCATGCAAACAATAAAAAGTAACCAAGTAACTTCCAGAACTGAAGTTCACGACAGCGAGTTCACAACTGCGAGGCCGGTCGTCGCTGCAGCTGGTCCAGGAGCCTTTTAGTTGCAGGCCACAGCCTCAGTTCAGCACAGAGTAAACCTGACTGAGCAGTGATATGAACATCAGCCCAACCCTTGCCGCCGTCCCCAATACCCTGACCTTTTCAATCCGGCCAGGTGAATGAACGACAAGGAATGTTCAAGTCAGTGTGGATATCGTCTTAAGACATAAAAACACTCGAGCAACACTTAATAGTGGAAGGAACAGACCAATCTTGCATTAAAAGTCTTGCAAGTAGAAGTTGGAGACAAAACTGGTTTTGGGGAGAGTAAAGTACAAAGGGATATAGTTCAACAAATTTTTAAGTGTCTTTAATTTAGCAACCCCTCCAGTCATGGTAATGTAAATTCTTTACAATTATTTAAATGCTTACATATTTGTAAACAGTCTCAGTAAGGGACTGGATGATATTTTAAGCTGAAATGCTGGCTATCATACAACTACAGGGTTACATGAACCAACCTTGTCATCACCAACACCAATATACAAAGATGTGTTAGCTGAGTTTTTCAAGATGCTGTGTATGCATAATAAATCCTTTGAGAACTTATGTGGTGCCATTCAATCTTACAGGAAAGGTATCATTAAGTTTGAAAGTGCACAAAGAAAACTTACAAGGATGTTGCCAGGTCTTGACCTGGGTTATATGGAAAGGCTAAATAGGCTTTCACTTTATTTCCTGGAGTGTAGGTGAATGAGGGGAGATTTGACAGAGGTATACAAAATTATGAGGAGTATAGATAGCGTGAATGCAAGCAGCAGGCTTTTCCCTCTGAGGTTGGTGGAGTCTAGAACTAATGGGTTAAGGGCGAAGCGTGAAATGTTTAAGGGAACATGAGGTGAACTTTTTCACTCAGATGGTAGTGCATGTGAAACATGCTCCCACTGAAAGTGGTGGATGCAGGTTTTGATCTCCTCATTTAAGAGACATTTGGATAGGTACATGGATGGGAACGGTATGGAGGGCTATGGTCTGTGCGCAGATTGATGGGATTAAGCAGTTCAGCAAGGAATTGATGGGCTGAAGGGCCAGTTTCTGTGCTGCAGTATTATATGACTCTATAAATCTATTGCAGTCCTTGGCAATAAATATTTAAATTAGGCTCATACTATAATGACTGAAAGAAGACGTTTTTGGTAATGGCTCACAGACTTTCCAATTGATAAGTTGTCTTTTTTAACCCAGAGCCTAATCCAGTTTTTCTTCCATGTTTCTCAAGTGTTCATTGTTGAAATCCATTGATAGCTATAAGACCTTCAAATCATAACATATAGGAGCAAAATTAGGCCATCTGGCCCTTCGAGTCTGTCGTGCTATTCCGTCATGACTGATTTATTATCCCTCTCAACTCCACCTACTTTTCCCTGTTTCCTTTGACAATCTAACAAGAATCTATCAACCTCTGCTTTAAATATACTGAATCACTTGACCTCCACCGCTGTCTGTGGCAAAGAATTCCACAGATTCACCATCCTCTGCCTAAATAAAAATCCTCCTCATCTATTTCTAAAGGGACATCTTTGTATTCTGAGATATCTTGTTTGTTCTGGGCCTTTCAATATTGAATAGGTTTAAATGAGGTCCCCCTTTCATTCTTCCAAATTCCAACAGGTACAGTCACAAACCATCAAACTAATACATTAACCCTATCATTCCCTGGATCATTCTGATAAACCTCCTCTGGACACTCTCCAGTGCCATGCCAGTTCAACTTTCCTAGATAAGGGGCCCAGAAGTGCTCAGAATAACTTCCCTTGTCAGCCACAGTTGCCTCATTCCCTGAAAGGATGGCATTTCTGGCATTGTCATCTTTAATGTCAGAAATAGGCATGGACTAGATGGGCCAAAGGGCCTGTGTCTATGCTGTACAACAACAACAGTATTAAACCTCCTTTCACCATAGTGGGTTTATGCGGAAAACAAATCAGATTTCGGAAGGTGACGGCGTGATATCCCGGTTCTTGTGCGTAGTCACCGCCCTACTGGCAGTCAGGTTGGATTTAGACAGGAAAGGTGTGGCAATGGGCATAACTAAACTCCCATGCATTCAAGAATCCTCTGAAGTGTCACTGTATAATCCCTGTTGTCTCATTACACAGCAGGTTTGATAGAATAATGTGGCAGTCAAAGCTATAACTGCGATAGACAGTAAAAGCAGGGAGGTCTATGGTAGGGGTCCATGGCACTAAAAAGTTGGGAGCCCCTGTTCTAGAGTGTTTACAGTGTCTGTGAAAGTGGAAACTGTAAAACCTACTTAAAGAATTATACAGCAGTTATACAGCACAGACTGAGGTAATTTACCCTTTGTAGCTGTGAAGTGTTTTGGGGAAAAGATATCCAATTACACTCAGTGGCCACTTTATTAGGTACACCTGTACACCGGCTCTTAAACGCAAATATCTAATCAGTCAATCATACGGCAGCAACTCAATGATTAAAAGCATGCAGATATGGTCAAGAGGTTCAGATATTGTTCAGACCAAATATCAGAATGGGGAAGAAATGTGTGCGATTTTGACCGTGAAATAATTCTTGGTGTCAGACGGGGTGCTTTAAGGATCTCAGAAACTGCTGATCTCCTGGGATATTCACACACAACAGTCTCTAGAGTTCACAGAGAATGGTGATGTGGTGTTCCAATTGTTTTGTGGCTGCCTGCAAGGAGATGAATCTCAGGGTTGTGTACTGTATACATACTTTGATAATAAAGATGCTTCGGAATTTGAAAAAACGAACATAAAATTCAAGGAGCTGGAGTACTGTGTCTGAGAATGAGAGAGGTCAGAAGAGAATGGCCAGAGTGGTTCAAGCTGACAGGAACTCAAATAATAATATGTTTCAAAAGAGGTGTGTAGAAGAGCATCTCTGAGTTAACAACACATCTAACCTTGAAGTGGATGGGCTATAGCAGCAGAAGACCATGGACGTTCAGAAATACACTCTAAATTAAATATAAATTATACAAAAAATGGATAAAAATGTGAATTAGAACCAGAACTAAAATAAACAAGGTTAATTGTCATGCAAAGTAGTCAAACTGGTCGTAGTGTTATCATACTGAGGTAGTGAATGGATTTGTGCTGGTTGGTTCAAGAACTGAATGGGTTGAAGGGCAGTAACTGTTCCTGAAACCCAATGGTGTGGGAGTTTAGTTTTCTGTAGCCCCTGTCTGATGGTAGCTGAGAGAAGAAGGCATAGTCCACATATTTTTAACACTGCTGGATGCCTTAATCCAGCCTATTTGCAATATGCATGTATAAGATATGCCCAGTTTGAGAGGAATCGTTATCCATTTCTGCTCCCTTGTATCCATCAGTATTGCAGTCAGAAAAATAGGTAAACCACCAATTACATCTCAGGTCTGAAACGCATCTTGCTCTAACAAAAGACCATAAGATATAGGAGCAGAAGTAGGCCATTCACCCCACTGAGTCTGCTCCACCATTCAGTCATGGGCTGATCCAATTCTTCCAGTCATCCCCACTCCTCTGCCTTCTTCCCATATCCTTTGATGCCCTGGCTAATCAAGAACCTATCTATCTCTGCCTTAAACACACCCAATAACTTGGCCTCCACAGCCACTCGTGGCAATAAATTCCACAGATTTACCACGCTCTGACTAAAGTAATTTCTCTGCATCACAGTTCTAAAAGGACATCCTTCAATCCTCAAATTGTGCCCTCTTGTCCTAGAATCCCCTACCATGAGAAATAACTTTGCTATATCTAATCTGCTCAGACTTTTTAACATTTGGAATGTTTTCATGATTCTCCTGAACTCCAGGGAATACAGCCCAAGAGCTGCCAGACAGTCTTCATATGGTAACCCTTTCATTCCTGGAATCATCCTGGCGAAACTTCTCTGAACCCTCTCCAATGTCAGTACACCCTTTCTAAAATAAGGAGCCCAAAACTGCACACAATACTCCAAGTGTGGTCTCACAAGTGCCTTGTAGAGCCTCAACATCACATCCTTGCTCTTGTATTCTGTACCTCTAGAAAAGAATGCCAACATTGTAATCACCCTCTTCACAACTGACTCAACCTGGAGGTTAACCTTTAGGATATCTTGTACAAGAACTCCCAAGTCCCTTTGCATCTTTGCAATTTGAATTCTCTCTTCATCGAAATAATAGTCTTCTGGTTTATTTCTTCCACCAAAGTGCATGACCATACACTTTCCAACATTGTATTTCTTTTGCCACTTCTTTGCCCATTCCCCTAAACTATCTAAGTCTCTCTGCAGGCTCTGTTTCCTCAATACTACCCGCTCCTCCACCTATCTTTGTATCATCGGCAAATTTATCCACAAATCCATTAATACTGTAGTCCAAATCATTGACATATATCATAAAAAGCTGTAGTCCCAACACCAACCCCTGTGAAACTCCGCTGGTAACCAGCAGCCAGCCAGAATAAGATCCCTTTATTTCCACTCTCTGTGTTCTGCCAACCAGCCAATGCTCCACCCATGCTGGTAACCTCCCTATAATTCCACGGGCTGTTATCTTGCTAAGCAGCCTCATGTGCAGCACCTTGTCAAGGCCTTCTGAAAATCCAAGTCCACCACATCTACTGCATCTCCTTTGTCTACTGTGCTGTAATTTCCTCAAAGAATTGCAGTAAGTTTGTCAGGTAGGATTTTCATTTTTGGAAACCATGCTGGCTTTAGCCTATCTTGTCATGTGTTTCCAGGTACTCTGTAATCTCATCCCTAACAATCCATTCAAACAATTTCCCAACCACTGATGTCAGGCTAACAGGTCAGAATCAGAATCAGGTTTATTATCACCGGCATGTGACATGAAATTTGTTAACTTAGCAGCAGCAGTTCAATGCAATATATAATCTAGCATAAAGAGAAAAATAAATAAATAAAACAAAACATAATAAATAAACAAGTAAATCAATTACATGTATTGAATAGATTTTTAAAAATGTGCAAAAAACAGAAATACTGTATATTAAAAAAAAGTGAGGTAGTGTCCAAAGGTTCAATGTCCATTCAAGAATCGGATGGCAGAGGGGAAGAAGCTGTTCCTGAATCGCTGAGTGTGTGCCTTCAGGCTTCTGTATCTCCTACCTGATGGTAACAGTGAGAAAAGGGCATGCCCTGGGTGTTGGACATCCTTAATAATGGACACTGCCTTTCTGAGACACCGCTCCCTAAAGATGTCCTGGGTACTTTGTAGGCTAGTGTCCAAGATGGAGCTGACTAGATTTACAACCTTCTACAACTTCTTTTAGTCCTGTGAAGTAGCCCCTCCATACCAAACAGTGATGCAGCCTGTCAGAATGCTCTCCACGGTGCAACTATAGAAGTTTTTGAGCGTATCTGTTGACATGCCAAATCTCTTCAAACTCCCAATAAAGTATAGCCGCTGTCTTGCCTTCTTTATGACTACATCGATATGTTGGGACCAGGTTAGATCCTCAGAGATCTTGACACCAGGAACTTGAAGCTATTCACTCTCTCCTCTTCTGATCCCTCTATGAGGATTGGTATGTGCTCCTTCGTTCTACCCTTCCTGAAGTCAATAGTTTCCTTTCTGCTGCCTCCCACTCTTCTTAAATAGTGGAGTAACATCTGCAGTTTTCCAGTCATCCAGTACAATGCCAGAACCTATCGATTCTTCAAAGATCATCGTTAATGCCTCCTCAATTTCTCCAGCTACTTCCTTCAGAACCCGAGGGTGCACTCCATCAGGTCCAGGAGATTTATCCGCTCTCAGACTAATAAGCTTCCTGAGCACCTTCTCAGTCGTAATTTTCACTGCACTAACTTCACTTCCCTGACACTGATGCAAAATGCGCATTCAGTTCCTCTGCCATCTCTGCATCTCTCATTACAATATCTCCAGTGTCATTTTGTATTGGTCCTATATCTACCCTCTACTCTATTTTACCCTTTATATACTTAAAAAAGCTTTTAGTATCTTCTTTGATACTAGTTGCCAGTTTCCTCTCATAATTCTTTTCCTTCCAAATGACCTTTTTAGTTTCCTTCTGCAAGTTTTTAAGAGCTCCCCAATCCTCTACCTTCCCACAAAAGAAAGACGTGCATTCCAACAATAGTTTTCCCAAAGTATTAGGTTGTAGAAAATATGGCAGTGTGCTTCTACATAGCAGGGTCCCACAACAGTAAAACAAAAACATGATTCAAGAAAAATTATTGCTCAGATTTGCCTAGGATTGCGCTAATGATAGGAACAGGTTATTCAGTCCAACTTGCCTATGCCAGCATTCAAGGGACTTTTTCCATTATTTCCTTGTGGAATGAGAGAAGAACATAGTCCATAAGATATAGGAGTAGAATTAGGCTATGTGGCCCATTGACTCTGTTCCACCATTTTGTCATAGCTGATCCATTTTTCCTCTCAACCCCAATCTCCTCCCTTCCCTCTGTATCCCTTCATGTCCTGACCAATCAAGAATCTATCAACCTCTTCCTTAAATATACATAAAGTCTTGGCTGCCTGTGGCAACAAATTCCACAGATTCACCACTCTCTGGCTAAAGAAATCCCTCCTCATCTCATTCTAAAATGATGCCCCTCTGTTCTGAGGCAGCGTCCCCTAGTCTTAGACACTCCCACCATAGGAAACATTCTTTCCACATCTGCTCTATCAACAACTTTCACCATTTGATAGGTTTCAATTAGGTCAGCCCTCATTTCTCTGAATTCAAGTGAATACAGTATCAGAGCCATCAAACACCCTTTATAAGACAAGCCATTCAATCCTGGAATCATTTTTGTGAACCTCCTTTGAACACTCTCCAGTTTCAGTACATCCTTTCTAAAATGAGAGACCCAAAACAGCTTACAGCACTCCAAGTGAGGTCTTAACAGTGCTTTTTTAAAGTTTCAACATTACATCCTTGTTTTTATATTCCTAATACTCTTGAAATTAATGTTAACATCACACCTGCCTTCCTCACCACAGACTTATCCTGCAAACTAATCTTTAGGGAATCTTGCACAAGGACTCCCAAGTCCCGTTGTGCCTCCATTTTTGTATTTTCTCTCTATTTAGAAGATAGTCTTCTACTACCATACACTTCCAAACACTGTCTTCCATCTGCCACCTTTGCTCGTTCTCCTAATCGGTCCTAGTCCTTCTGTAGCCTCGCTACTTCCTCATAATTACCTGCCCCTCTAGCTGTCTCTGTATCATTGGCAAACTTTGCAACAAAGCCAACAATTCTATCATATGAATCATTGACATATAATATAAAAAGAGTCAGTCTCAGCACAGACCTGTGTGGAACAGCACTAGTAACCAGAAGCCAAACAGAAAACGCTCCCTTTATTCCCACTCTTTGCCTGCTGCCAATCAGCCACTGCTTTATCCATGCTAGAATATTTCCTGTAATACCATAGGCTTGTGGCTTCTTAAGCAGCCTCATGTGTGGCACCTTGTCAAAGGCTTTCTGAAAATACAAATACACAACATCAACCAATTCTTTTTTGACTATCCTGCTCATTATTTCTTTAAAGAATTCTAATTGATTTGTCAAGCAAGATTTTTTGTTGAGGAAACTATGCTGACTACAGCATATTTTATCATGTGCCTCCAAGTACCTTGATACTTCATCCTTAATAATCAACTCCAACATCTTCACAACCACTGTGGTTAAATTAACTGGCCTATAACTTCCTTTCTTCTGCCTTTCTTCCTTCTTGAAGAGTGGAGTGAAATTTGCAATTTTCCACTCTTCCAGAACCATTCCACATTCTTGCGATTCTGGAAAGATCATTACTAATGCCTCCAGGATCTCTTCAGCCAGAACCCTGGTGTGTACACCATATGTCCAGGTGACTTGTCTACCTACAGGCCTTTCAGTTTCCCAAGATCCTTCTCCCTAATAATAGTAACTTCACACATTTCATGATCCCTGACACCTGGAACTTGCACCATACTGCTAAAGTCTTCCACGGTGAAGGCTGATGCAAAAAGTTTATTCGGTTCATCAGCAATTTCCTTGTCCCCATTACTAGCTCTTCAACATTGTTTTTCAGTGGTCCGATATCCACTCTCACCTCTCTTTTACACTTTATGCATCTGAATAAACTTTTGGTATCTTGAAGAACCTTTAATATTATTGACTAGCTTACTTTCATATTCCATCTTTACCTTAATGACTTTATTCGTTGCCCTCTATTGGTTTTCAAAAGCCTCCCAGTTGTCTAACTTCCCACTAATGTCTATTATATGCTCCCTCTTTAGCTTTATGTTGGCTTTGATTTCCCTTGTTAGCCAAGCTGTGGCATCTTGCTGTAGAATAATTCTTCCTCTTTGGGTTTTATATATCCTGTGCCTTCTGAATTGCTTCCAGAAATTGCAGCCATTGCTACTCTGCCATTATGCCTCTCAGTGTTCTTTCCCAATTAATTCTGGCCAACTTCTCCCTCTTGTCTCTGTAATTCCCTTTATTCCACTGTAAAACTGATATATCTGACTTTCTCCTTCTCAAATTTCATGGTGAATTCAATTATATTATGATCACTGGTTCCTAAGGGTTCTTTTACCTAACGCTCTCTAATTATTTCAGGATCTTGCACAACACCCAATCCAGAATAATTGATCTCCTAGTGGGCTCAACTAATAACTACTCTTAAAAGCTACCTTGTAGGCATTCCAGAAATTCCCCCTCATGGAATCCAACACCAACCTGATTTTCCCAATCTACTTGCATATTGAAATCCCCCATGACTATTGTAACCTTGCCATTTTGGCATGCATTTTCTATCTCCTGTTGTAACTTGTAGACCACATCCTTACTATTGTTTGTGGGACTGTATATAAGTCAAGTTAAGTTGCATTTTATTGTCAGTTTGACCATAACTGCTGGTACCATACACAGTAAAAACAAGACAACATTTTTCAGGACCATGGTGCTACATGAAACAATACAAAAACTACTCTGAAACTACGTAAAACAACACAAAAACTACACTAGACTACAGACCTACACAGGACTCCTGCCACTGTCTTTTTACCCTTGCAGTTCCTTAGCTCTATCTACAACAATTCAACACCTTCTTACCATATATCACCTCTTTCTGATGATTTGATTTCATTTTTTTACTAACGGAACCACACTGCCCTCTCTACCTTCTTGCCTATCCTTTCAATACAATGTGTATCCAGGGATATTAAGCTTCCAGCAATAATCTTCTTTCAGCCATGACTCAGGGATGCCTACAACATCATACAAGCCAATCTGTAACTGTGCTACAAGTTCATCAACCTTATTCTGTATACTGCACACATTTAAATATAATAACTTGCATCGTGTATTCACCCCTTTCGATTTTGTCTGCAATTTACATTGCAACATCCCGTTGACAGCAATTATGCCCTGTCATCAGTCTCTCCTTGCTAGAAGTCTCACCACATATTGCCCTTCTAAACTAGCTACCTCATCTTCAGTACTATCACTCCAGTTCCCATCCTCATGGCAATTTAGTTTAAACCAACCCAAACCACTCTAGCCAACCTGCCTGCAAGGATATTAGTCCCCCTCGGGTTCAGTTGTAACCCGTGCCTTTTGTCCAGGCCATATCTTCCCCAGAAGCGATCCCAATGATCCATAAACCTGAATCTCTGCTCCCTGCACCAGTTCCTCAGCCATGCATTCACCTGCCAAATCATCCTATTCTTACTTCAATAGCAAAGGTTCGTAAAGGTTCATTTAAAGTATACAACTCTGAAATTCTTCTCAAGGTAGCCATGAAACCAAGAAAAATAGAAAAGATAGGCAGCACAAGTAACACACACAAAATGCTGGAGGAACTCAGCAGGCAAGGCAACATCTATGGAAAAAAGTTCAGTTGATATTTCGGGCCGAGACCCTTCATCAGGTCTGTTGAAGGGTCTCAGCCCGAAACATCGATTATACCCTTATCCGATAATGCTGCCCAGCTTGCTGAGTTCCTCCAGTATTTTGATTTGGATTTCCAACGTTTGTAGATTTTCTCTTGTTTGTGAAGAAAGGTAGCACAATTATCAACCCCCAAATCCCTCCTCCCTCACAAAAAAACTAACAAAACAGAACAAGCAAATTCGAGCCCAAAATCCTGCCCCATCCCTGCACAGAAATCAACAAGAAAGGTCGGGCAAAAAAAAAACCACAGAATACAAAATAACTATGAAACCAAAAAAAGTCTATGGTTCAAGTCCACATCCAAAACACAGAAAACCTGGGCAACATTCTCCGGGCACAGTGGCAGGTACTGTAGCAGAGCAATCCTCAGTGATCAAAAGAAAGGCAGATAGCGGTCTCCCTACGCACTTGCCTCGAGGCTTCAAACTCCCTTATCACTTTAATCGGCATGCAATGGAAGATTGAATTGGTGAAATGGAGACAAACATCAGCTCGTGCCCCATCCTGCAGCCTACCCACCACATGCACACTTGCTTTGTCTCCAGGAATCCTTCCGGAGACATCATTCGAAAGATTACTACCCTGGAGGTCCTGTTTCTCAGCTTTCTACCTATCTCCCTGAATTCACTCTTTAGGATCTCTTCACATTGTCTACCTATATCATTGGTGCCAATATGTACCAAGACTTCTGGTTGCTTACCCTTGCTCTTGAGAATGCCATGGACCTGATCTGAGACATCCCTGACCCTGGCACCAGGGAGACAACATACCATCCAGATGTCTCTATCGTGCCCACAGAACCTCATCTCTGTTCTTCTGACTAAGGAATCTTCTATCAACACCACAGTTCTCTTCACCTCTCTGCTCTTCTGAGCCATGGTACCAGACTCAGTGCCAGAGACCCAGTCACTGTGGCTCCCTCCCTGATAAGTCATCTCCCTCAATAGTATCTGAAGTTGTATAATTATTATTGAGGGGAACGGCCACAGATGTAGTCTGCACTGGCTGTGTATGTCCCCTCCTACTGACAGTCACCCAGTTACCTGTCCCCTGCAATCTAGGGGTAACTACCACCCTGAATCTCCTATCTATCACCTCCTCGTTCTCCCATATGAGTTGAAGGTCATCGAGCTGCAGCTCCTGTTCCTTAATGTGTTCTCTCAGGAGCTGCAACACAGTGTATCTGATTCAAATATGTTTATCTGGGAGACTGGATATCTTCCAGACTTCCCACATCCCAGCGAGTACAAACCACTGCCCCTGGAGCCAGTCTCACTAAAGAGAAAGGAGATTTGAGTGAGAAGTCCAACCTGGCCTTAAGTACATTCACACAGCTCCCTTGTATGTCTGCCTGTGTTATCGAGTTCCTCAATCTCTCCATCTTTATGTAAAGTCATTTCTTTTGAATCACCCGTTGAACTCATCAATTTTGCACTGACGGCTTCTAATTGGGCTCTTCCTTATCACTCACACCCTCTTTTTAAGGTAGTTCTGAGGCTACGTGCTTAATATTTCGGAGTCAGAGAGTTAGAAACTGGCACCAGCCCAACCTGTTTATGCAATCCATGGTACCTATCTGCACTAGTTCCTCAAGCAACACACACAAAGTGCTTGATGAAGGGTCTCGGCCCAAAACATCAACTGCTTATTCCCCTCTATGAATGGTGTCTGGCTTTCTGCGTTCCTCCAGCATTCTGTGACTGTTGCTGAAGATTTTCAGAATCTGCAGAATCTCTTGTGTCAGCACTCATCACATTATCTGTAACAGGTCAAGAGCCGCCTTTGCCTTGACGATCCATGAATTTGTCTGAAGATTCTTAAGTGCTATGGTGGCACCTGCCACCCCCACCTACTCAGACAGCACATTCCAGACTGCAAACACCCTTTGCGTGAAAGAATTCTCACTCAAATCCTTCCCCTCCCCCATGTCTCCCTTCTCTCATTTCAAATCTGAGTGAGCTCAACTTGGAAGAAAATATATTTTTAATTTTTTTTTCCTTTCCAAGGACATGCTCTAAGAGACTTTTAAAACATTTATTATCAAAGTATACTTTAATAGGTACACCTGTATACATGCTTATTAATTTAGTTTAATTTTAGCAATATAGTTTGGTGTAGGCCATTCTGGCCCTCCAAGCAATCCCCAACAAACCTGATTAACCCTAACCTAACCACAGGACAATTTACAATGACCAATTAACCAACCCAGAATGTCTTTGGACTGTGGGAGGAAACCGGAGCACCCAGGGAAAGGGTCTCGGCCCGAAACATCAATCGCAGTCTTTTCCATAGATGCTGCCTGGCCTGCTGTGTTCCTCCAGCACTTTGTGTGTGTCACCCAGGGAAAACCCACATTTTCGAGAGACTCCTTGCAGGATGACACTGGAATTGAATTCTGAACTCCGGAATGCCCTAAGCTGTAATAGGGCTGCGCTGTCATGGTCCTGACTGAACAGTGTCAGGCATCCAAGTTTTGCTGCACCATTTCCCCCGAGTATGTTTACCTGCTGCTGTCCCTTAAAGACTCAGACTGCCGATTATTGCCTGCCACTTTCCTTCATGGAAAGTCTGTACTTAAAGCCTTGTGCTGAGCACTCAGTGCACAATCATTTCTAGTACTACTGTTCATGGTTTTCCCATTGGATGTTGTTTGTGTTGTTTTGTTTATTTTGAGTCTGAGTTAATTCTAGATGTTATTCTGCAGTCGAGCTCACCATCATCCATTATACACCTCTATCAGGTCACCTCTCATCCTCCATCGCTCCAAGGAGAAAAGGCCGATATGGCCGATAAGCAACCCAATGCATAAAAGCATGCAGGCATGGTCAGGAGGTTCAGTTGTTGTTCGGACCAAACAAGAGAATGGGTAAGAAATGTAACCTTGACAGCAGAATTATTGTTGGTGCCAGACAGGGTGAATTAGGTATCTCAGAAACCACATTTCACCTTGGATGTTTACAATGTTTACAGATGTTGGTGAAAAAACAGAAAGAAGCATCCACAGATCAGCTGTTCTGTGCATCAAAATGCCTTGTTCACAAGAGAGGCCAGAATGGAAAATGGCTTCTGCTTCAAGCTGGCAGGATGGCAACAAGGACGTGGAATGAGTTCAGAATTGAGGTCAGTGAAGTTACACATGCCGCTACAGAAGCCTCGTTGATGACAGTTCCATAAGATGTAGGAACAGAATTCGGCCAGGCAGGCCATCAAATTTGCTCCATGGCCTAATTCACTTCAGTCTTTCACTGCCATGACAGTTGAAATCTACTTGCTCAAATCCCAGGATCTAGGTGCATCACCAACGGGTGTGAAGGGGCCACTGCACAGGATAGAAAAAAGCTGCAGAAAGTTGTAAACTCATCCAACTCCATGATGGGCACTCGCCTCCCCAACAACAAGGACACCTTCAAAAGGCAAAAGGTGGCATCCATCATTAAGGACTCCCAACACACAGGACACTTCTCATTTCTACCATCAAGGAGGAGATACAGGAATATTATCTATCGCAATGCACTGTTGCCATGAAACAACAAATTTCACGCATTATGCTAGTGATATTCAACCTGATTCTAATTCAGGATCAGAGTTTGGAATCACAGTTTTCTTACTGGGAGGTGAGAGCATAGCCAAAGTAATGCTCACCAAAAATAAAGTTGGCTTGATATTTGTTACCTTTTGTACTCTCTATATGATTCACTTTAGGATATTCAGACTCCACAGTAGCATGTGAAATTCTGCATCTGTGATCAGCCGTCAATGTACAAAGCCGCCCATCTGTGGTATTTGAAAAACAATAATGAAACCACAGCTTAGCAAAGTGAACCTTGGCTTCCTAAACTAGACAAATTCCTTGAACTTTAGCATTATGCTCCCTGTGCCTTTTCACACCACATTTCTGTTGAAGAATAACTTAAGAGACAAATAATGTTCAGGATGTATGCCTGTTATTCATTCAATTTGGTAATATTCCACAGGTGAACTGCTCTGCTCAAAACATCTGTTTTTTGAGACCTTTAATCTTGCTCCAATTTTTTCACAACTTTCTCCTTACGCCTCCTCACATCCCTGCTTTTTAATCAAATTTAAAGAGATTCTTTTCTCCACATTATCTGTGTCCAATCAAGTACTCTCCTTCAACTTACTCCATAGGCCAAGTTTTCCAACGAGTCCCAAGATTAACCTTGAGGAGTCCTCTGTTCTTTATATTCCTTGCACAGTGAAAAATGGAGCATATTCCACCATTCCTTGTCGACGTGTCAAACTGACATCTATTCTAACATCTGACTCAAAAAGGAGAGCGAAGGAACGCGTACACCATCTCTGAGCCCGAGTGATGTGTAACTATCAACTCCAGTAGCTAATGAAGTTCTGGACACTATGCCAAGGAACAAAGTCCGATCAAATGTACCACGAGATAGAGCAGAGAGATTTGGGAATACAGATGCATAATTCATTGAAAGTGGTGTCACAGGTGGATAGATCATAAAGTGTGCTTTTCGCATATTGGCCTTCATAAATCAGGATATAAGGATATATTATGTTGAAATTGTTTTAGACATCGTTGAAGCCAACTTTGGTGTATTAAGTGCAGTTCTGGTCCCCTAACTATTGGAAAGATTTCAATAGGATTGAAAGAGTACAGAAAAAGGAAGTTGCTGGGACGAGGACCTGAGTTAAAGAGAAAGGTTGGATAGATTAGGATTTTATTCCTTGTAGCATAGGAGGTTTAGTGGAGATCTTAGGTGTACAAAATTCTGAGGGGTATAGATTGGGGAAACACACACATTTTCCCCTCTGGCTGAGTGAGAATACAACTAGCAGCCATAGATTTAAGATGAAAAGTGAAATATGCGAGTTCAGTTGGAACAGTTAAGAGATTATTGGATAAATACATGGATGAGAGAGGTAAAGAGGGCAATGGTCCAGATGTGGTTGGATCGGTGGTAGACCAGGTCAATATGGATGGAGACAAAGGGTCTGTTTCCATGCTGTATGGCTCTCTGACTCTATGATTCTATACCAAGCGCTAGGAACAAAACTTTCTCTTTGGACGTGGATCTGGGTTTACGGAGGTGAACTGCTGCAGTGTCGAAATTGCAGAGCCAATATTGCTAAACTGGACCAAACCAAGGTATCCTTGTGGTCTGAACAGCCTACACTATGGTTGGAGCTCTCCTACAAACTCTTTCTATTTTATCCCATCTAACTTAGCCAGTGTGATCTTATGTTGTCTTTGCTCTTGTGTACTTCTCTACCTTCTCATGACCGCATCTACAGTACTATGCAGTCTTGGGCACATACTGTCTATATAGCCAGGGTGCCTAAGAATTTTGCACAGTACTGTAGTAATTTTATGTATTGCGCTGTATTGCTGCCACAAAACAAACAAACACACACACACACACACACACACACACAC
Source organism: Hemitrygon akajei (assembly GCF_048418815.1). Classification (NCBI taxonomy): domain Eukaryota; kingdom Metazoa; phylum Chordata; class Chondrichthyes; order Myliobatiformes; family Dasyatidae; genus Hemitrygon; species Hemitrygon akajei. The sequence goes on along the minus strand of NC_133126.1, from coordinate 188,575,937 downwards.
ACACACACACACACACACACACACACACACACACACACACACACACACACACACACACACACACACACACACACACACACACACACACACACACACACACTTCATGACATGCATGAGCAATGATAAATCTGATTCTGATATGGGTCTCTATCGTGGACCGAGAGTAGGAAGGGGGCAGGGAAATAGGAATCATGGTTAGGAAAAGGGAAAGGGAGAGGGGAGGGAGTGGGGAAACACCGAGAGACACTCTGTAATGATTGATAAAACAATTGTTTGGAATCACACATCCTTGCCTGGTGTCTCAGGGCTGGGTGTGCCTGCATCCTTGCCACCGCTGATCCCTGGCACTCCCTCGCTGCCACCTGTCCCACACCCCTCTGGTGGCACTTCACCCTCACCATTCCCAACATCCTTTGCTCCCGCCCGATTTATAAACTCGCTCTCCACTCCACAGCGCCATATACAGTTTTATACCTTAGGCGCCCTAGCTATATATATGTGCCTAAGACTTTTGCACAGTGATGAAAACTATTCTCTGAGGTGGCAAGTTTTATACTCTCAACACTTCCCAGTTATGAGTGTTTCTCACGGAATTCTTGATTCGCGGTGTCACTGAAGGGCTTGAGCCCTCCACTGTTTCCTAATGCATTCAACAGTAATAAACTAAAGCTAATGCCAATGCCTACTGTCTCTCTGATGCATCCCAGGACTAGGGGCAATGGACAGGCAATCAACACAGCCTAGCCTGCGGTGGCTCAGCTCTGAATAAAAGGAAAACTACACATCTGAACTGCCTTAGAAATTTCAAACTCCAAATAGGTTGCCACGTGAATGATGATGATTAAACTTGTTGCTCTGAAAATACTTGAAACAATCAGAAGTTATTCACCGTGGTGGTTGTTGTTCTATTGAGGTTAAATATTTTAGAAGCAACACTGTTAGATTTGATTTCCCTTGATATGCTGATGGAACCCAGGACTGCTGTTTATTGGAGCCACCTGGAACCTATCGACACTTTGCAGTTTCCTATCCTCAACTCTGCTTTCATTTTGAAAGGCAACGGGTCCTGTGGGATTCAGACAAACGGAAAACAACTCGTCCAGATCATCCGTTGAGGATGTGAACTTCTCCAAAAGATTTTATTAATTCGGCATTCCTGATGGGTGGGGAAATCCAGATGAAGGGAATTGCTTGCTATTTTTTCTTTAATTGGATGTGGCTTTCAAGTTTAAGGCTAGTTACCGTCTGTTCTTAACTGCCCTTGAACTGATTGGCTTGCTAGGACAATCCTTCAGTCACGTTACTATGGACCTGCAGCCAGGTATATAGATATACAGTGTAATGTATTCATAGAAGTGTTGACTATCTATTACATCATATTAAGACCATAAGGCCATAACACATAGGAGCAGAATGAGGCCATTCAGCCCATCGAGTCTGCTCCACCATTCCATTATCCTCTCAATCCCAATCTCCTGCTTTCTCCCTGTAACCTTTGATGCCCTTATTAATCAAGAACCTATCTACCTCAACTCTACATATACCCAATGACTTGGCAATGAAGTCCACAGATTCACAACCCTCTGGCTAAAGAAATGCCTCCTCATTTCTGTTCTAAAGGGATGTCCTGTCTGAATACTCTGCAACCCAATGGCATGAGCATTCAGTTTTCCAATTTCAGGTAGCCTTTTCCTCCTATGTCCCTTTCTCACTTCTTCTGATCAACCTAGTTCCTCCTGTCCACACGTAAACTCCTCCTACACCTCAGCCCCCATCACGCAGTCTCGTTCACCTTCTCCACCTACAGAAATGCTCAGCACCCACACATCCTTCCCTGTGGGTCCCCACCCCAACTTTTTCATCTGCACAACCCACCTCCCTTGTTTGGTTCCATCCTCCACTATTCTCTCCTATCAGATGACTTCATCTGCAGCTCTTTGCTGCCTCCACCTATCACCTCCCAGGCCCTTCAGAAAGAAGAGAGAAGGTCTGGGGTGAGTGGGTCTTTCATTATGCTAGCTGCTGTACAGAGGCAGCAAGAAGTGTAGACTGAGTACATAGAGAATAAGCTGGTTCCTGTGACGTGCTGAGCTGTGTACACAACTCAGGTGCAGAGCAGTTGCTGTACCAAGCTGTTGTACACCCAGAGAGAATGCTCTTTCTCTTGCATCAACAAAAATTGTAAGACTTGACAGGGACCTGAACAATTCCTTTCACTTTCTGAGGAAGTAGAGGCATTGCTGAACTTCCTTGGCTGTGCATCAAGGTGGGTGGACCAGGACAGGCTGCTGGTGATTTTCATTCCTAGGAACTTGAAGCTTTCTTGGAACACAATCACCTTTCCTAAGCATAACATTTAGTGGCAACTTTAATAGGTACCTTTTGTTCCTCGTCAAATGGCCACTGACTCTATGTTCATAGTCTTCTTCTGCAGCAGCCCATCTACTTCAAGGTTCGACATGTGTGTTCAGAAATATTCTCTGCACACCACTGTTGTTAAGCATGGTTATTATTAATGTCTTCCTATCAGCTTGAACCAGTCTGGCCATTCTCCTTGGACCTCTCTCATTAACAAGGCATCTTCATCCACAGAAATGCTGCTCACTAGATTATTTTTTGTTTTGTTTTTGCACCATTCTCTATAAACTCTAGCGACTGCTGTGCATGAAAATTCCAGGATATCAGCAGTTTCTGAGATAGTCAAACCACCCCATCTGGCACCAACAATCGTTGCATGGTCAAAGTCACTTTGATCACTTTTCTTCCCCATTTTAATGTTCGGTCTGAACAACAACTGAACTCTTGACCATGGCTGCATGTTTTTATCCATTGAGTTGCTGCCACAGGACTGGCTGATTGAATATTTGTATTAACAAGCAGGTGTACCTAATAAAGTAGCCAGTGAGTGCTGTTACGTACCCGTGGGTATCTTGTACTTGTCACGTGACTGGTGTTGAATCTATACTGGACTTAAGGTAGTGGTCTTGTGATGGTGGAGTGACGTCATTTTCCCGCCAGTAGAGGTCATGTGACAGGTTTTTTTTACAGGGTATAAAAGGAGGACCCCTCCCTGTGAGGAGGGGCAGTTCGTGGCTGGATTTACCATTTTGACTCCATGCCACTGTGTGGTCCAATATTATGACGCAGTTTGGTTGAAAGATGGAGTTTTATTTAATGCCTAAAGTTTAAAAGGTCATTGCCGGCAGTTTCTTTATAATACTGCCAGTTAAAAATCAGTTGAGAGTGAAGATCGGAGTTCGGAAGCTCAAAGATCGAGGAAAGTCATTTTCGGCGGTGAAACAGGTTCGACCTTGTTTGATCCTCATTCGGAAGGAATTCGTTGGCTGTCCCCGTGTTAACCCCTGCGAAATATAGCAGAAAGGATTGGGTACAGTTTTGTCAAGGAAAGGTCAGTGCCTATAAGCCATTTCATTTTCATCTCCGTAAATTCTCCGTGGAAAAGTAGTTCGACTGGGAATCGCGACAACACGACGTGAAAGAGAATTTAAATCGTCTAAAAAGTCTCTCCTTTAATGGACTGTAAGCATTTTGAACTTTTGCAGTACTACTTTGAAGAACTGTTTTTGCAACATCGCTTTAAGAACTGTTTAAGCTGCCGCACAGCAGCTGACTTCCGGTTACGTTAGTTGTTTGTTTACTTTTGGGGGTTTGTTTTTCAGTGTTTAATAAATATTTTATTTGTTATAAAAAACCCATATAAAAAACTCATATATTTATTGTTGCTGAATCCGTAACAGTGCATACTGTCTCAACACCTCCTCATCATGCCTGCAGTGTATATGATTTACAAAATGTACTGTAGATACTTATTCAAGCAAGTCAATGTTTCAAAGTACATTTATTATCAACATATGTATGCAGTATACAACTCGCGATTTGTCCTCCTATAGGCAGCACGAAGAAAAGAAACACCATCAAACCCATTTAAAGAAAACATTAAACACCCAACACGCAAAAAGAAAACATCATGCAAACAGCAGAAAGTGAGCAAAAAACACACAGGACATTAAACATCAAAGTGCAGAATCCCTGAAACAGCCCAGGAGTGACAGCCACCATCGGTTCAGATCAGCGCTGCGCCAGTGTCTGCGGGCCACGGCCACAGAGACAGTTCTGCACAGAAGCATCGCGGTCAAATCGCACAGCTAGCAAACAGGAGTAACCAGAAACACATGGAGTATGTGCTCACTTTTAACATTTAAGAAAAACTTGGACAGGTACATGGATGAGAGGTGTATGGAGGGATATGGTCCAGGTGCAGGTCAGTGGGACTAGGCAGAAGAATGTTTCAGCACAGCCAAGAAGGGCCAAAAGGCCTGCTTCAGTGCTGTAATGTTCTATGGTTCTATGAATCACAGAGTCCTCCAAGAAATGAGTCCACAGCCGCGGAGTGCTGAGCACATTAAGCATCAAACCACAGAGTTCCCTGAAAAGGAGTCCCACAGCCAGGAGCCATGATCAAATCTTGCAGCGTGGGGCCAAAGATTCCTACACCTTCCTCTGACAGCAGCAACACAGAGACTAGTCAAACACAGGCAGACAGCGTTGAGAATCCGTTCACCTTCTTTGATCTATATCTTGCTCGACGTTTAATCATCGAGGAGTAATGGAACCAACCATGGCAACAGCACCTCCAAACAAGAGAAATACATTTGTAAACTTCCACTTGAAGCATTTTTTTCCCGTTTCAGATATTAATGCTGTTGCCTAGGGTTAACTAGAATCAGCAAGCACTCATGAATCAACAGCACCGGGGGAACAACGCAGAAAGGTAGTAGAGAAGCCAACCCAGAAAGACAAACAAAAGTATTTCCTTCTTTTTGGAAAATATGACCTGAAAGCTGACGAATTTGGAAATTCTGAGTCCAACCACAACTTGTTTCTGTTTTTGTCCTCTTTTGACTTCATGCTTCATGCATCTCCAATCAATGTGCCTGGAATTAGAACCTTGTGACTGAACGGCAGCAGTGGTCACTGCTTCTGGTTCTGGACCACGTTGTGACCTTTCTTCCATCTGCTGCTTAACAACATGCAAAGATGTTTTGGTGCCAGATAAATAAATACCGTATATACACCAGATACTCCAGTTGCTGTCATGAAGGAAATCTCAACTTTGACATTGTGTGCAGAAAGCATGCACCCCCACTCCTCGAAGAAAGTGACCTGTTCCTTTTGTTAAGACATCAATAGCTCAGAGCAACACACACAAAAATGCTGGAGGAGCTCAGCAGGTCAGTCAGCATCTAAGGAAAAGGGTAAATAGCTGACGTTACGGGCCATGACCCTTCATCAGGACTGGAAAGGAAGGCAGAAGCAGTCAGTATAAGAAGGTGGGGGAGGAGGGGACGAAGTAGAGGGTGGTAGGTGATAGGTGAAAAAGAGAGGGGAGGGGCAAAGTAAAGTGCTGGGAAGTTGAGTGATGGAAGAGATAAGGGGGGATCTGATCGGAGAGGACAGAAGACCATGGAAGAAAGGGAAGGGAGAAGAGGGTGGTGATGTACAGTATGGGAAAAAGGTGAGAGAGGAAAACAGCAATGGAGAATGGTGGAGGAGAGGGAGCTGATTACCGGAAGTTTGAGAAATTGATGTCCTTGTCATCTCAAACAAGAGAAAATCTGCAGATGCTGGAAATCCAAGCAACACGCACAGAATGCTGGAGGAACTCAGCAGGCCAGGCAGCATCTATGGGTAAAAGTACAGTCAACATTTTGGGCCTTGATGCTGCCTGGCCTGCTGAGTTCCTCCAACATTTTGTGTGTGTTGCTTCTTGTCATCAGCTTGGAGGCTACCCAGACAGAATACAAGGTGTTGCTTCTCCAGCCTGACAGGGGCCTTTCCATGGCACGAGAGTTTTCCACGGACTGACATGTCAGAATGGGAACGAGAAGGAGAATTAAAATGGGTGGCCACCAGGAAATATGCTTTTTGAGGTAGGCAAAGCGAAGGTTCTTGGCGAAGTGGTCTCCCAATCTACGACGGGTGTCTCTGATATACGGGAGGCTACATCTGCAGCACCGGATCCAGTAGATGACCCCAACCGGCTTGCAGTTGAAGTGTCATCTCACCTGGAAGGACTGTTTGAGGCCCCGAATGGTGGTGTAGGAAAAGGTGTAGAGGCATTTGTGGTACTTGTTCCACTTGAAAGGATAGGTGCTGGGAGGGAGATTAGTGGGGAAGGATGAGTAGACAAGGGAGTCGTGTAGGGAGCAATCCCGGGAGAAAGCGGAAAGTGGAGGGGAGGGAAAGATGTGAAAGATGGGCTCCCTTGTGTACTTATCCCTCCCCACTGATCTCTCTCCTTGCACTTATCCTAGCAAGGGAGTGCGCCAGTTTCTTTCCACAGTCCAAAGACATACCAGTTGGTAGGTTTTTTGGTCTGTAATACCCTGGTTCAGAGCTTTACTGTTATGCTGTACGTATTTCATTTTGGCAGTTCTGTAAGAGCAGTCCGTTCTGTTTTCAGCCTGTTTGGGTTATTGTTGAAGATAGGGGATGAGGAGAAATGTGTGCCATACACTTAGGATGGTCAAATTAAGGGCAGGTTTCTCTGGTAGGAGACACTAAGGTTGGGCCTGGGGCTTTTGTTTGAGAGACGGTGAAGAGGGAAGACGCAGGAGAGAAGAGGTCGTAGGACTTGACCCGGAGCAGGACCACGATTCAACGATTCAATTGAGGATCGGTGACCTTGGAGAAACTGTGAGATCCAACTTCTGCACATTTAACTGTTTCATTAAAATGGACCCTTTTCTTTCATTGTTCTTTTCTTTACTAACCCTTCAGTCAAAATAAGAATCATAAAGATAATCTGTTAATGGTATGTGGTGTACTATCTGTTATTTCATGGCACTAATTTGTAACAGGGTAGCAAATTACACAGCACCCACACAAACCGGGGTTCGGAGTGGCAGAGCACCTCAATCACATGAGTCTCGCGGGGCCTGAGGTTGTCATTCCGAGACCTACGCAGCCGAGGAAACCAGGAGTTTCAGGTCATTATAAGTTGTCTGTTGTAATGTGAGTATTATTAAAAGTAAGTTAATACAGTACTAATCAGGGAGCTGTTGGTAGCAAGAGGCAGGATCTGGGGTTGGCGGGGTCTTTACTTCCGCTCTTTCTACTCCCGATATGCATTGTATATAGTTCCTCCACCCATGCCGCACGAGGTACCTGGAAGCCTCTGTACTGTAAATATCATTTGCCGTCCCAGATAAAGATGCTCTTTTGGCCATCAAGTTGTCGAGTGGTCTTTTGTAAAGTAGAAGTTACCACATTGTCCTATGATTAGGGTATAATTAAATCAGGGGATTGCTAGACGCCGTGGCTCGAAGGGCCAAAAGAGTTCATTCCTCGCTAGATCTCAGTTTTAAAAATTCAGAGCCTTTACGGGAAATCCGCTCCATCACAGGGAGAACATACAAACTTTACGCATACAGCATCTGAGGTCAGAAATGCACCCAGGTCTCTGGCTTTATGAAGCAGTGGCTACCAGTTACGCCACTGAGCTGCTCTAGAATTGAAGATACTGTAGCGGTGTGCTACATACACAGCGCTGGAATAACGACACGCAGATGGTGAGCTGCAGTTGCGTAAAAGATTTATTCAAACTTTGCGGCCTCGCTTTTAAGCCTTCCCGTTTCCGCCCTCCCCATATTCACAGTCCCTTCCCGGGCGCGGGCTTTTCGCCTTGCTGGTGAAGAAGGCCTGGCGCCCTTTTTGGGGCCGGCCTCTCTGCCGGCGCGCGCCATTTTGTGAGCCGGTTCGAGTGCGCCGGAAAGTGAGTCACCACAATACCATGTTTGAGAGGGTGTGTCATAGATGTTGTCAGACCTACTGCGTATTTTTAGCTACCCCCTTTTGTTGTTTCAGTGATCCTGATTAAGGAGACCAGAAACACATGAAGAAATCTCTTTCCCTTCATTGGATTAATTTTATTTATTAATTTATTTTGAAATATAGCATAATAACGGTCCCTCCTTGTGATCCCGTGCTGCCCAATTACACCGATGGGACCAATTAACCTACTAATGTGTACTTCATCCAATTGTATTTCTATGTTATAGTGACTGTCCTGTTGTACATACTACTTAAATTGCACATTGCACATTTAGATGGCGGAGTTACATAAAGATTTTTACTCCTCGTGTATATGAGGATATAAGTAATAAAGTCAATTCAATTCAATTCGATTCAGAATGTGTGAGGAGGCCAGAGCACCTGGAGCAAATGCACGTGGTCACATGGAGAACGTACAAACTCCTTACAGACAGCAGCAGGAATTGGACCGGGTTACCGGGGCTGTAAGGCACCGTGCTAGCCATTACGCTATTGTTCATCCCCACAATGTCAGGGAATCCTTTATATCCATCTATCTAATGAGTGATTCTGAATCAGAATCAGGTTTATTATCACTGACATACTGTATCTCATGAAATGTGTCATTTTACAGTACAAGGCATAAAGTTAAAATAAAAATAAATTAATAAATAGGGGAAAGACTGACAGCTCAATTTACCTGGGTTCTGTTGGTTTAGACATGATAGAATGGGAGGGATAAGGGAGTGATGGCTAGGGAAAATGTCATGACAATGCTCATCGACTGAGGCTATGTGGGTGGAACTGAGGAATAAGAAAGGGATGACAATATTAATGGGATTATATTATAGACGACCCAACGCTCCATGGTATTTAGAGGGGCAAATTTGTTTAGAGATCGCAGCCTGTTGCAAGAAACATCAGACTGTGTTAGGCAATTTTAACTTGCAACATATTGATTGGGACTCCTATACTGTAAGTGGGCTGGATGGGATAGAGTTTGTTAAATATGTTCAGGAAAATTTCTTTAACCAGTACATAGTGGTCACAGCTAGAGAGAGTGTGATTCTAGATAGCTATTTGAGAATGAGACAGGGCAGGTGACAGAAGTTTGTGTAAAGGAACCCTTTGCATCCAGTGATCATAATGCTCTTTGTTTCAAGATAATTATGGAGAAGGATAAAAGAGCGAATGTGACAGGCTGGATAAATACGGGTTGTTTTCTCTCGAATAGCAGGTGCTGAGGGGAGATCTGATAGAGGTTTATAAGATTATGAGAGGCATAGATAGAGTGGACAGTGAGCATCTATTTCCCAAGGTTGAAATGTCCAATATCAGAGGGAATGCATTGAAGGTAAGAGGGGTAGGTTTATTACTCAGAGAGTGGTGGATGCCTGGAACGCACTGCCTGGTATGGTTGTACAGGCAAATACATTAGAGGCTTTTATGAGATATTTGGATAGGCACATGGATATAAGGAAGGTGGAGGGATATGCACACGGTGTAGTTAGGATGATTAGTTTTTGGGTGTTTTTCATTTGCTCTTTAGCTGGCTCAGCACAACATTGAGGGCCAAATGGCCTGCTTCTCTCCCGTACTGTTCAGATTCAGATTCAGATTCAGCTTATTGTCATTTAAAAACCACAAATGCAATGCAGTTAAAAATGAGACAACGTTCTCCGGAATGATATCACAAAAGCATATGACAAAACAGACTACACCAGAAAATCCACATAACGTTTGGCAATCCCCAATCCAGAGTACGGAGAGGCTGCTGTGTATTAATATCGCGCTACCATCTTAGCGCGTTCCCCGGAAAGGAGCTCCAAATCCACCAGACAAACAAGACCAAAAACTAAAGCTACAAGACCTGCACAAAACCACATAATTACAACATATAGTTACAACAGTGCAAACAATAGCATAATTTGATAAAAATTATGAAAGCGTTCTATGAAAGGTCTGGTCCTCAAGTAGAGATTTTAAATTTTATTGATATCAGAAAGGCAAGTATGGATTGGGACAGGATGTTTACGGACAAAGGTGTACTTGGTAAATTAAATTTTAAAAGTAGAGAGTTTGTATGTTCCTGCTAGAATAAAAGGCAAGGATAATAAGTTTAGGGAACTTTGGTTTTTAAAAGATATTGAGATGCTGGTTAAGAATAAAAAAGGTGCATACCAGGTATAGATAGGAAGGAGCAAATGAGGTACTTAAGCAGTATAAGAAATGCAAGTGAACATTTTGGAAGGAATTCAGGAGGGCAAAAAGAAGACATGAGGATGCTCTATCAGACAAGCTGAAGGAGAATCCCAAGGGCTTCAACAGACATACTAAAACCAAAAAGAGAGTGAGGGGCAAATCAGAGTCATTATCTACTCTATGCATGAAGCCAAAAGATATGGGGGGGATTTTAAATGGATTTTCTTTCATCTGTACTTACTAGGTAGAAGGACACAAAGTCTACAGAAGTGAAGCAAAACAGCAGGGAGGTAATGAACCCTATACAGATTGCAGATGAGAGGAATTAGGCAAATACCCAGAGCCTGACAAGTCAATAGACAATAGACAATAGGTGCAGCAGTAGACCATTCGGCCCTTCGAGCCTGCACCGCCATTTTGAGATCATGGCTGATCAACTACTATCAATACCCGGTTCCTGCCTTGTCCCCATATCCCTTGATTCCCCTATCCATAAGATACCTATCTAGCTCCTTCTTGAAAGCATCCAGAGGATTGGCCTCCACTACCTTCCGAGGCAGTGCATTCCAGACCCCCACAACTCTCTGGGAGAAGAAGTTTTTCCTTAAATTTGTCCTAAATGACCTACCCCTTATTCTCAAACCATGCCCTCTGGTACTGGACTCTCCCAGCATCTGGAACATATTTCCTGCCTCTATCTTGTCCAATCCCTTAATAATCTTATATGTTTCAATCAGATCCCCTCTCAATCTCCTTAATTCCAGTGTGTACAAGCCCAGTCTCTCTAACCTGTCTGCGTAAGACAGTCCAGACATCCCAGGAATTAACCTCGTGAATCTACGCTGCACTTCCTCTACAGCCAGGATGTCCTTCCTTAACCCTGGAGCCCAAAACTGTACACAATACTCCAGGTATGGTCTCACCAGGGTTCTGTACAAATGCAAGAGGATTTCCTTGCTCTTGTACTCAATTCCCTTTGTAATAAAGGCCAACATTCCATTAGCCTTCTTCACTGCCTGCTGCACTTGCTCATTCACCTTCAGTGACTGATGAACAAGGACTCCTAGATCTCTTTGTATTTCTCCCTTACCTAACTCTACACCGTTCAGATAATAATCTGCCTTCCTGTTCTTACTCCCAAAGTGGATAACCTCACACTTATTCACATTAAACGCCATCTGCCAAGTATCTGCCCACTCACCCAGCCTATCCAAGTCACCCTGAATTCTCCTAACATCCTCATCACATGTCACCCTGCCATCCAGCTTAGTATCATCAGCAAATTTGCTGATGTTATTTTCAATGCCTTCATCCAAATCATTGACGTAAATTGTAAACAGCTGTGGTCCCAATACCGAGCCCTGTGGCACCCCACTAGTCACCACCTGCCATTCCGAGAAACACCCATTCACCGTTACCCTTTGCTTTCTATCTGCCAACCAGTTTTCTATCCATGTCGATGTCTTCCCCCCGATGCCCTGAGCTTTGATTTTACCCACCAATCTCCTATGTGGGACCTTATCAAATGCCTTCTGAAAATCAAGGTACACTACATCCATTGGATCTCTCCCATCTAACTTCCTGGTTACATCCTCGAAAAACTCCAACAGATTAGTCAAGCATGATTTACCCTTGGTAAATCCATGCTGGCTCGGCCCAATCCTATCACTGCTATCTAGATATGCCACTATTTCATCCTTAATAATGGACTCTAGCATCTTTCCCACCACCGATGTCAGGCTGACAGGTCGATAGTTCTCTGTTTTCTCCCTCTCTCCTTCCTTAAAAAGTGGGATAACATTAGCCATTCTCCAATCCTCAGGAACTGATCCTGAATCTAAGGAACATTGGAAAATGATTACCAATGCATCCGCAATTTCCAGGGCCACCTCCTTTAGTACCCTAGGATGCAGACCATCTGGACCTGGGGATTTGTCAGCCTTCAGTCCCATCAGTCTTCTCATCACCGTTTCCTTCCTAATGTCAATCTGTTTCATTTCCTCTGTTACCCTATGTCCTTGGCCCATCCATACATCTGGGAGATTGCTTGTGTCTTCCTTAGTGAAAACAGATCTAAAGTACTCATTAAATTCTTCTGCCATTTCTCTGTTTCCCATAACAATTTCACCCAATTCATTCTTCAAGGGCCCAACATTGTTCTTAACTATCTTCTTTCCCTTCACATACCTAAAAAAGCTTTTGCTATCTTCCTTTATATTCCTGGCTAGCTTGCGTTCGTACCTCATTTTTTCTCCCTGTATTGTCTTTTTAGTTAAGTTCTGTTGTTCCTTAAAAACTTCCCAATCATCCGTCCTCCCACTCACCTTAGCTCTGTCATACTTCCTTTTTTTTTAATGCTATGCAATCTCTGACTTCCTTTGTCAACCACTGTGGCCCCTTTCCCCCCTTTGAATCCTTCCTTCTCTGGGGGATGAACTGATTTTGCACCTTGTGCATTATTCCCAAGGATACCTGCCATTGCTGTTCCACTGTCTTTTCTGCTAGGCTATCCGTCCAGTCAACTTTGGCCAGCTCCTCCCTCATGGCTCCATAGTTTCCCCTGTTCAACTGCAACACTGACACCTCTGAGCTGCCCTTATCCTTCTCAAATTGCAGATAAAAACTTATCATATTATGATCACTACCTCCTAATGGTTCCTTTACTGCAAGATCACTTATCAAATCCTGCTCATTACATAACACTAAATCCAGAATAGTCTTGTCCCTGGTCGGCTCTCGTACAAGCTGTTCCAAGAATGCATCCCGTAGGCACTCTACAAATTCCCTATCCTGGGGTCCAGCACCAACCTGATTCTCCCAGTTCACCTGCATGTTGAAATCCCCCATAACTATTGCAACATTACCTTTGCCACATGCCAATGTTAACTCCCTATTCAACTTGCACCCAATATCCATGCTATTTTTTGGTGGCCTGTAGACAACACCCATTTGGGTCCTTTTGCCCTTACTGTTCCTCAGTTCTATCCACACAGACTCTACTTCTCCTGACCCTATGTCCCCCCTTGCAAAGGACTGAATCTCATTCCTCACCAACAGGGCCACCCCACCCCCTCTGCCCACATTTCTGTCCCTACGATAGCACGTATACCCTTGTACGTTCATTTCCCAGGTCTGATCTCCCTGCAGCCATGTCTCCGTTATCCCAACAACATCATAGTTACCCATTCACACCTGGGCTTCAAGCTCATCCGCCTTATTTCTGACACTTCGTGCATTCAGATATAGAATTTTTAGCCCATTTCTCCTCTCTCTGTTTGAATCGCTGCCTATTGTGCTTAACCCAGCTCCCCGAACACCCATCGGGCTATATGCCCCTAGAATTTTGTTGTCCTTCTTAAATTTACTTATTCTTTCAACACATTTAACTCCATGTTCCGTCAGACCATCCCTCTGTACATGTGTCCTCCTTATCACTTGTTCCGCCTTACCTTTCTCTACTACACACTTAATATTCCGGAACCGTGTAGTCCCCACCTGTCCTTTATTCTTCCTCTCACTATCCTCTCTCACATTCTGGATCCCCACCCCCTGCAAATTTAGTTCAAACCCCCCCAAGAAGCACTAGCACACTTCCCTGCAAGAATGTTAGTACCGCTCCAGTTCAGGTGTAAACCGTCCCGTCGGAACAGATCCCACCTTCCCTGGAACAAAGCCCAATTATCTAAAAACCTGAAGCCCTCCCTCCTGCACCATCCTCTTAGCCACGTATTAATCTGTATAATCTTTCTGTTCCTTGCCTCACTCGCACGTGGCACGGGTAGCAATCCTGAGATTGTTACCCTGGAGGTCCTGCTCTTCAGCTTCACACCTAACTCCCTGAACTCCCTACGCAGGACCCCCTCACTCATCCTACCCACGTCATTGGTCCCTACATGGACCACAACATCTGGATTCTTGCCCTCCCTCTCGAGAATAACCTGCACTCGATCTGAGATGTCTCGGACCCCGGCACCAGGGAAGCAACATACCATCCGAGACTCCCGATCTTCCCCACAAAATCTCCTATCCGCCCCCCTGACTATAGAATCCCCTATCAATACCGCTCTCTTCTCTTCCCTCCTCCCCTTCCTAGTCGAGGGTCCAACCTCAGTGCCAGAGACAGGACCACTGCAGCTTGTTCCCTTGTCCTTCCCTTGGACCCTTTGAGATGTTAGTGCAGAAACTGCAGGGGTTCTAGCAGAAATATTTTAAATGTCTTTAGCCATGGGAGAGATGATGAGGATTGGAGGATCGCTAATGTTGTTCCATTGTTTAAGAAAAACTCTAGGAATAAGCCAGGAAAATTATAAGCCAGTGAGCCTGACATCAGAAGTGGAAAATCATTGAAAGACATTCTATGGGACAATATACAAGTACTTGGATAGACAGGGACTGATAAGGTATAGTCAAAATGGCTTTGTGCATGCTAGGTTGTGCCTAAACAATCTTATAGAGTATTTCAAGAAAGTTACCAGGAAAGTTGATGAAGGCAAGGCAGTGAATATTGTCTACATGGTCTTTAGTAAGGTCTTAGAGAAGGCTCCCACATAGAAGCTTGGTCCAGAATGTTCGGTCACTTGGCATGCAAGATGAATTGGTAAATTGGATTGGATATTGGTTTCACCGGAAATATCAGAGTGTGATAGTAGATGGTTCCCTCTATTGACTGGAGCTCCGTGACTAGTGGTTTGCCACAGGGATCCTTGCCGGGTCCGTTGTTGGTTGTCATCTATATCACCCATCTGAATGATAATATGGCAAACTGGATCAGCAAATTTGCAGGTAACATCAAGATTGGAGGTGTAACAACAGCAAGGAGGCTATCAAAGCATGCAGTGGATCTGAACAAGCTGGAAAAATGGCAGATGGAATTTAGTGCAGACAAGCGAGAGGTTTAGCACTTTGGTGGGACCAACTAAGGTAGTTTCTACACAGTGAGTGGTAGGGTACGAAGGAGTGTGGTAGAACAGAGGGATCTGGACATACAGATCCATAATTCCTTGAAAGTGGTTTTACAGGGAGATAGGGTGGTAAAGAAAGCTATTGGCACATTGGTCTTCATAAATCAAAGTATTGAATTGGGAGTAGGTACATTTTGTTGAAGTTATATAAGATCTTGGTGAGGCCTTATTTGGAGTATTGTGTGCAGTTATGGTCACCTACCTACAGGAAAGATGTCAATAAGATTGAAGAATTGCAGAGAAAATTTACAAGGGCATTCCCAGGACTTGAGAATCTGAGTTACAGGGAAAGATTGAATAGGCTAGGTCTTTATTCCTGGATCATAGAAGAATTAGAGGAGATTTAATAAAGGTAAACAAAGTTATGAGGCCTACAGGTAAGGTAAATAGCAGCAGGCATTTTCCTCTGAGGTTGAGTGACACTAGACCTAGACACTAGAGGTCATTGGTTAAGGGTGAAAGGTGAAATGTTTTAGGAGAACATGGGGAGATCTTCTTCACTCGGGAGTGGTGAGTATGTGGAACGAGCTGCCATCAGAAGTGGTGGACACAGGTTTGATTTCAATATTTAAGAGAAATTTGGTTAGGTGCATGG
The DNA here is from genome assembly GCF_048418815.1 of Hemitrygon akajei. NCBI lineage: Eukaryota > Metazoa > Chordata > Chondrichthyes > Myliobatiformes > Dasyatidae > Hemitrygon > Hemitrygon akajei. The sequence goes on along the minus strand of NC_133126.1, from coordinate 188,560,346 downwards.
ATGTAAGGGGTATGAAAGGTTATGGTCAGGTGCAAGTTGATGGGAGTAGTTCTACATGGAATATATGGGCCCAAAGCCCTGTTTCTGTAATGTAGTGGTCTATGATTCTGTGACTTTACTGAAAAATAAGAATATTTAGGTTGTGCTCATGAGTTCATGGACCATTCAAAAATCTAATGGCAGAGGGGTAGAAGCTACTCCTAAAACACTGAGTGTGAATCTTCAGTCTTCTATACCTTCCCCTTGATGCTAGTAATGAGAAAAGATCACATCTCAGATGGTGAAGGTCTTTAATGATGGGTGCTGCCTTCTTGAAGCACCGCTTTTTGGAGATGTCCTCGATGCTGGGGAGGATCATGCCTGTGAAGGAGCTGATTGAGTCTACAACACTATGCAGCCTCTTTCAATCTATTGCATTGGATCCTACACACCGGGTGTGATGCAGCCAGTCAGAATGCTCTCCACCATACATCTGTTGAAATTTTCTTGTCTTTGGTGACAAACCAAATCTCCTCCAACTACTGATGAAGTGGAGCCGCTGGCATGCCTTCTTCATAAGTGCTTCAGTTTGTTGGGCCCAGGAGAAATCCTCAGAGATATTGACACCCGGTAACTTGAAACAGTTTACCATTACTTCCACTGATCACTCAAATGAGGAATGGTTTACCCAACTTTCACTCCCGGAAGTCCATAAACAATTTCTTGGTCTTATAGACATTGTGTGTATTGTAGGCGGAGGCTGACAATCTGTCTAGAGAGGGTCTAGGAATTATAATCTTCTAGCCTTCTATTTATGGTTGCCCCATAGTTAAATGGTGCTTATGCTACTAGTATCAACATAAGGCAAGGTTGGCCTCTTACCAGTAAATGGAACTTCAGCCAGGAGCCGAGAAAGATATTAATAAGATTGAAAAAGAGAGAAGATTTGCAGGGGTGTTACCAGGAGTGGAAAACCTGAGTTATAAGGAAAAATTGAGTTTAGGAGTTTTGGATTGAATAGTTTTGGATTGTAGAAGATTGAGTGGTGATTTGTGAGAGGTATACTAAATTATAGGGATATAGATAGGGTAAATGCAAGCAGGTTTTCTCCACTATGGTTGGGCGGGGTGTGAGGGATACAATGAGAGGTAATGGGTTAAGGATGAAAGGTGAAAAGTTTAAGGGGAACATGAGGAGAAACTTCTTCATTCAGAGGGTCATGGGAGTGTGGAACAAGCTGCCAGCACAAGCGGTGCATGCAAGCTCAATTTCAGTGTTTAGGAGAAAAAAAAAGACAGGTACATGGATGATAGGGGTATGGAGAGCTACGGTCCTGGTCCAGGTTGATGGGAGTAGATAGTTTAAATGGTTCATTGCGGATCAGATAGCCCAGAGGGCCTGGTACTGTGTTGTACTTTTCTATTACTCTATGATCCTCTCCCCATCAATGGTTTGGAGAGGAACGTCACCACAGCCAAAGGCCTTTTCCATTGTCTCCCTTGAGCCGAGTGTCAACAATGTTTCCATCCTTGTTATATATTGCTTCTGAATCTGTAAAACAAAATGCAAAAGTCTGTTTTGTGTCAAACAGAAAATGCCTGACAATTTTTCATGTGGTTTGGATATATCAAAAATAAGTCCTTGGCCCAAATCATAAAGAGTGGAAAAAATGTATTCAGGAGGCCAAGAGATGGACTCAGGGTTTCATCCAAATAGATTTTCCGAGCTGCCTTTCTAAGTGATTCCAGGCTTAATCATCGACCCTCAACCATTGAAAATTAGCCAGATCCGATTCCTTAAAGTGGACTATGGAACTTCAAGCTTCCAGGCTGCCCTTGTGCAATCTGATCTGAAAGTTACGTTGCTTCTTTTTTGTTATTTGCTGAAAGATTTGAAGGATTAATTGCTTGGAGATGTGGTGTATCTGCTGACCGGCAGCCCCACGGTCTCAACAGGGTTGCCCATTTTAGGCAAGGAAGTTCTCTATTCAGATTCAGATTATAGTCACATACACACAGTGGCCACTTTATGAGCTACACCTATACACCTGCATGCTAATGAAAATATCTAATCAGCCTATCATGTAGCAGCAACTCAATGCATTAAAGCATGCAGACATGGCCAAGAGGTTCAGTTGTTGTTTCAACCAAACATCAGAATGGGGAAGAAATATGACCTAAGTGACATTGGATGTAGAATGATTGTTGGTGCCAGATGGGGAGGTGTGAGTATCTCAGAAACTGCTGATCTCCTGGTGTTTTCATGCACAACCATCTCTAGAGTTTATAGAGAATGGTGCAAAAAGTAGTTTAAAAAAACATTCAGTAAGTGGCCATTATGTGGGTGAAAATGCCTTGTTAATGAAAAAGGTTAGATGAGAATAGCCAAACTGGTTCAAACTGTTAGAAGGGGAAATGTAACTCAAATAAACATGCATTACAACAGTGTTGTAAAGAAGAGCATTTCTGAATCCACAATGCATCGAAACTTGAAGTGGATGGAGTACAGCAGCAAAAGACCATGAAAATGTATCGTGCAGTTATTTGAGCTACTGTCGCCTTCTTGTCATTTACAACCAGCCTGGCCATTCTCCTCTGATGTCTCGCATTAACAAGGCTTTTTATTTGCCCCACAGAACTGCTGCACACTAGATGTTTTTTTTTATTTTTCGTGCTGTTCTCTATAAACTCTAGAGACTGTTGTACATGACAATCCCAGGAGATCTGCAGGGTGGATGGGATTCTGTTGAAGACCCTCACCTGGAGTTACACTCAGACTTTAGTTATTTGTGCTGGTGGGACCCGCTCTCAAGGTCTCATGACCGGCCACTTTTCAATACCCCAAGGACGCAGCCTAGAAGACGATCACACTTTCGGGGTTCTGAGGTTTTGCGGTCATGGGGATGGGCTGATTCTAAGCCAGCGCCACTGATTGAAGCATTGTGGGGAACATTGGGAACAGCAGATCGGCTGTCCGAGGCTATGTACTCAGCAAATTGCGCTCTCTCTCTCGTCGGTTGGTGAGATGTTGTTGCCAATTCTCGAGTCTCAGAACTCGGGAAAAAAAATTGGTGCAACAGTCTTTTAACACTGTCAATCAGCGAGTGGTTTTGCTCTGTCTCCCCTCTCACCTCTTTTTCCCTTTATTAGGGGGAGAGAGGGCCTGTGGCATGTCGAATTGTAGGGTAAATGATTCATTTGTGTTGTAATGCTGATCCTGATCTTTATTGGGGGCATTGCATTGCATGCTTGATGGGAGGAGGGCACTGATGCTTTGGGGTTCTATCATTTTAACTGCTATTCATTCTTTGTTTTCATGGATGTATAACCATATAACCATATGACAATTACAGCACAGAAGCAGGCCATCTCGGCCCTTCTAGTCCATGCCGAATGCTTACTCTCACCTAGTCCCACCTACCTGCATTTAGCCCATAACCCTCCATTCCTTTCCTGTCCATATACCTATCCAATTTTTTTTTTAAATGACAAAATCGAACCTGCCTCTACCACTTCTACTGGAAGCTCGTTCCACACAGCTACCACTCTCTGAGTAAAGAAGCTCCCCCTTGAGTTACCCCTAAACTTTTGCCCCTTAACTCTCAACTCAAGTCCTCTTGTTTGAATCTCCCCTACTCTCAATGGAAAAAGCCTATCCATGTCAACTCTATCTATCCCCCTCGTAATTTTAAATACCTCTAACAAGTCCCCCCTCAACCTTCTACGCTCCAAAGAATAAAGACCTAACTTTCTCTGTAACTTAGGTGCTGAAACCCAGGTAACATTCTAGTAAATCCCCTCTGTATTCTCTCTACTTTGTTGACATCTTTCCTATAATTCGGTGACCAGAACTGTACACAATACTCCAAATTTGGCCTCACCAATGCCTTGTACAATTTTAACACTACATCCCAACTCCTATACTCAATGCTCTGATTTATAAAGGCCAGCATACCAAAAGCTTTCTTCACCACCCTATCCACATGAGATTCCACCTTCAGGGAACTATGCACCATTATTCCTAGATCACTCTGTTCTACTGCATTCTTCAATGTCCTACCATTTACCATGTATGACCTATTTGGATTATTCCTACCAAAATGTAGCACCTCACACTTATATGTGATGTCTGCAAAGAAAGAGAATTTCAGGATGTATATTGGTAGTAGGTAAATTATTAGAAGGAGTACTAAGAGATATTTAGATTATTTAGACAGACAGGGACTTATTAGGGAGAGTCAACAGGGCTTTGTGCATGTTAGGTCATGTTTAACAAATCTATTAAGAGTTTTTTTGAGGAGGTTACCAGGAAAGTGGATGAAGGAAAGGCTATGGATGTTGTCTACATGGACTTCAGTAAGGCCTTTGACAAGGTCCCACATGGGAGGTTAGTTAGGAAGATTCAGTCGCTAGGTATACATGGTGAGGTAGTAAATGGGATTAGACATTGGCTCAATGGGAGAAGTCAGAGAGTCGTAGTGGAGGATTGCTTCTCTGAGTGGAGGCCTGTGATGACTGGTGCCACAGGGATCAGTGCTGGGTCCATTGTTATTTGTCATCTATATCAATGATCTGGATGATAATGTGGTAAATTTGCTGATGATACAAAATTGGAGGTGTAGTGGACAGTGAGGAAAGTTTTCAAAGCTTTCAGAGGGATTTGGACCAGCTGAAAAATGGGCGGAAAAATGGCAGATGGAGTTTAATACAGACAAGTATGAGGTATTGCACTTCAGACGGACAAACCAAGGTAGAACATACAATGGTAGGGCACTGAGGAGTGCAATAGAACAGAGGGATCTGGGAATACAGATACAAAATTCCCTAAAAGTGGAGTCACAGGTAGATAGGGTTGTAAAGAGAGCTTTTGGTACATTGGCCTTTATAAATCAAAGTATTGAGTATAAGAGTTGGAATGTTATGTTGAGGTTGTATAAGGCATTGGTGAGGCCAAATTTGGACTATTGTGTGCAGTTTTGATCACCAAATTACAGGAAGGTTGCTAATAAGGTTGAAAGAGTGCAGAGAAGGTTTACAAGGATGTTGCCGAGACTTGAGAAACTGAGTTACAGAGAAAGGTTGAATAGGTTAGGACTTTATTCCCTGGAGCGTAGGAGAATGAAGGGTGATTTGATAGAGGTGTATAAAATTATGATGGGTATAGATAGAGTGAATGCAAGCAGTCATTTTCCACTGACGCTAGGGGAGAAAAAACAAAGGACATGGGTTAAGGGTGAAGGGGGAAAAGTTTAAAGGGAACATTAGGGGGGGCTTCTTCACACAGAGAGTGGTGGGAGTGTGGAATGAGCTGCCAGATGAAGTGGTAAATGCGGGCTCAGTTCTAACATTTAAGAAAGATTTGGACAGATACATGGGTGAGAGGTGTATGGAGGGATATGGTCCAGGTGCAGGTCAGTGGGACTAGGCAGAAAAATGGTTTGGCACAGCCAAGAAGGGCCGAAGGACCTGTTTCTGTGCTGTAATGTTCTATGGTTCTGTGGTATGCATTTCCCTGATTTTAAATACAACTATTGAACTACTGACCTTCTGAGTTCCTCCAGTGTTTTGTCCATGTTGTACTATATGCTTGGATGTACATCTGATAAATTAATGAATCTGACCCTGAGAAAAAGGAGCCTCAACCAGGAGGGAACTGAAGACAACGATAAGAATTTTCAAACAGAAGTGTTGGTCAAGCAAGTATTAATACCATCAGTTGGCACTCTGAGTTATGGGTGAATTGAAGCAATTTGGGTACAAGCATTAGAGTCTGAGATGGTTCACCCATCCGAGGTATTTATCAGGAGCACTGTGTACCCAGGGGACTGAGCAGTGTGAAGGATCGCTCCCATCCATTCAACAATAGTTCAGTCCCTCTACCATTCGGAGGAGAAACCATAGCATTAGGACAAGGACTGTTAAGATGGGAAACAGCTTCTTCCCCCACCACCCAGGTCCCATCACTTATGAAGTGCTAGTAGCTTTTTATTATTTACATTTTAGCGTGTTATAATTGCACCTTATGATAAACGTCAGTCTTCTGGAATATATTTTATTATTTGTGGTAATCTTACCTTATGTGTTGTGTGTCAGTTATCTGTACAGTGTTGTGTACCTTGGTCCCAAGGAACATTATTTCGTTTGGCAGTATTCATGTATATGACTGAATGATGAAGTGTTTTGAGAGGCTGGTGATGAAACCTATCAAATCCTGCCTGAAAAGTGACTTAGATCCACGTCAATTTGCCTACAGGAGCAACAGGTCCACAGAAAATGGGATCTCATTGGTTCTTTACTCAACTCTGGAACTTCTGGACAGCAAAACTGAGTACATCAGGATGCTCTTTATCGACTACAGCTCAGCATTCAATACAATCATCCCCTCAAAACTACCGTAATCAACAAGCCCCCAAACATTGGCCTCAATACCTCCTTGTGTAATTGGATCCTGGATTTCCTCACTTGTAAAACCCAGGCAGTTTGGATTGGCACAACATCTCTCTCATGATCGCCATCAGCACAGGGACACCACAAGGCTGTGTGCTTAGCCCCCTGCTCTATTCACTTCACACTGTTAACTGGCTAAGCACAGCTCCAATGCCATATTCAGGTTTACTGATGACACCACTGTTGTAGTTGGTGGTGAATCAGCATATAGGAGGAAGATTGAAAGTCTGGCTGAGCGGTGTCATAACAACAATTGCCCACTGTCAAAACCACGGATTCGGCAGCGCAGTAGATACGGCAATTGCGCTTGTAAATTTGCATATGTTAGTTAATTATTATTTAATCCTGATGGTATTTAACTCCATACTTGTCGTCGCAGTGCTTGTTGAGACTTGGACAGAGCACAGCAATGCTTCGCTGCTGTTTTGCATTCGGCCTTCCCTGAGATATTGGACTTTCAAGTCAACTGACTCTGAAGACCAGCGGTACTCGTTTAATGTTTAGATGTTCTTTTCAGCCGCAGTGTAGGCTTCATGTTCCTTTTGAGAGTTTTAGTTAACGGCCCTGTTTGGCCTAGCGTTTACTGTTTATTTTTGCTTTAACACTGTTCGTATTAAACTCTGTGGACTATCGACCTGCTTCAGTATCTCTCACTCTGCACTTGGGCCACATCCGAACTGGGTGACACTCACTCAATGTCATCAGGACCGAGGAACTGATTATAGATTTCAGGAGGAGGAAAGTAGAGGTCCACGAGCCACTCCTATCAGGGAGAATTAGATGTGGAGAGGGTCAGTAGCTTTAAATTCCTAGTGTTATTATTTCAGAGGGCCTGTCCTGGGCCCGGTGCGTACTGTAAGTGCAATTACAAAGAAAGCACAGCAGCACTTCTACCTCCTTAGGAGTTTGCAGAGATTCAGCATGACATCTAAAACTTTAAGAAACTTGTATAGGTGTGTAGTGGAGAGTATATTGATTGGCTGAATCACTGCCTGGTATGGTAACACCAAGGAGTTTGAATGGAAAATCCTACAAAAAGCAATGGATACAGCCCAGTCCTTCATGGGTAAAGCACTATCAACCACTGAGGAGGACATCTACATGGAGCATTCTCACAGGAAAGCAGCATCCATCATCAGGGACCCCCACCACCCAGGACATGCTCTCTTCTCATTGCTGCCATCAGGAAGAAGGTACAGAGCCTTAGGTCTAGCACCTCCAGGTTTAGGAATAGTTACTACTCTTGAACAAAGGGGATAAATTCACCCAATTTCACTTGCCCCTTCATTGAAATGTTCCCACAACCTATGGCTCACTCTCAAAGATTCTTCCTCCCATGTTCTCGATATTTATTATTATTTATTTAAATTATTGTTTCTTCTTTTTGCATTTGAAGTTTGTTGCCTTCCACATGCTGGTTGGCAGCTGAAGTTTGGTGGTTGCTCTTTGATCCTGTTATAGTTACTATTCTATAGATTTGTTGAGTCTGCCCGCAGGAAAATAAACCTCAGGGTTGTATATGGTGACATATTTGTACATTGATAATAAAATTTACTTTGAACTTTGAACGCTTGACAATGAACTTGAGCTTGAACTTGGACTACAAGCTTTCAGAGTGTAAAAGGAAGGATGCTAAGCAGGTGTCATCGAAAGAGTCAATATGGGAAATATATTTCCATTGGTTATTATCAAATGATCTAATAATGCAGCATCGCTGATGAGGAACAAAGTTTATTTACTGAGTTGGAAACTTTTGCAACAGAGAATGTATGAGGAGGAAGCCATTTTATAATTTGAGGCTGTGGATAGGTGTCAAAGCAGAGGGAAACTGTGGAGAGAAGACACAAAGGAGTGTGATTAGAACTGATACAGCAATGAAACAGTACAGGCACTTTGTGTAGAATATTCTTTACACAACAACACCGGCTGGTTTAAGCTAACGGCATATACCTCGATCAGTGAAACTAAGCTAAGCTAAGACCATAAGACATAGGAGCAAAATTAAGCCAGTTGGCCCATTGAGTCTGCTCCAATATTCCAGCTGATTTATTATCCCCCTCAAATCCCATTCTCCTCCCTTCTTCCCGTGACCTATGACACTCTTACTAATCACGAATCTGTCAGCTTTTGCTTTAAAAATACCCAATGACTTGGCCATCATAGACACCTGTGGCAATGAATTCCACAGTTTAACCACCCTCTGGCTAAAGAAATTCCTCCTCATCTCAGTTATAAAGGACATTCTTCTATTCTGAGGCCGTGCCCTCTGGTCCTAGACTCCCCCAATCTCAGAAACATCCTTTCCACATCCACTCTGTCTTTGTCTTTCAATACTCGGTCGGTTTGCAAGAGATTCCCCCTCATTCTTCTGAACTCCAGTGAGCACAGGCTGAGAGCCATCAAACGTCCTTCCCAACCATACAAGCCAAATCGTGGAAGGAAGTGGAATATAATGTATATGTATAAATGATGTGGTGTTAATTAATTGGGATACAGTAATATAATAGGATTATGATCAGTCCATCCGCCCTGAGCTGTCTGTTTATCTGGGCCTGTATGCAAACACCACAAATCAGTGGTTCACAGTTGAAGGTATTCCCTGCTGTTACTTTGCTGCCAAGTTGCTCAAATACTCTCTGCAGATGTAGATGGAGATTTTTTACTGTCTAGAGTGGGAAAGCCAAAACGAAAGTGCAAGCTTCTTAAAGATATATAATTCATTTCCATAATTGTCCTCAAGAAGGAGGCGGCGAGACTTCTTGGACTACTGAAGTTCATGTTGAAGGTTATATTAACCTCAGGAGATAAAATGTCCATTCTGGGTTTGGGCAACGCACTCAATGGCCACTTTATGGAGTACCTCCTGGACCTAAAAGAGAGGCCACTAAGTATATGCTTGTGGTCTTTTGCTGCATAGCGCATCTACTTCAAGGTTCAACATGTTATGCATTCAGAGATGCTCTTTTGCACACCACTGTTGTAACACATGGTTATCTCTGTTACTGTCACCTTCCTGACAGCTTGAAGCAATCTGGCTATCCTCCACTGACATCTCTCAATAACAAGTCACTTCCACCCACAGACCAGCCACTGACTGGGTTCTTTTTTGCACCATTCTCTGTAAATTCTAGAGCAGGAGTTCATTGGTTAATAGTATTGGACCATGGCATTAAAAAAAATTGTGAATCCCTGTTTTAGAGACTGTTTTTACATGAAAATATCAGATCAGCAGTTTCTGAGATACTGGAACCACCTCATCTGGCACCAAAAATTATTCTATAGTCACAGTCTCTTAGATCACATTTCATTCCCCATACTGATGTTTGGTCTGAACAACAACTGAACCTCTTGACCCTGTCTGCATGCTTTTATGTGTTGAGTTGCTGCCACATGATTGGCTGATTAGATATTTGCACCAATGAGCAGAAGTACAGGTGTACCTAATACATTGGCTACTGGGAATATTTATAATCAATGGAACAGATCTCTAAACTCCCCAATCAGCACAACTGTGGGAGAACCTGCACCACACAGAACACAGTCAGTGACCAACTTCTCGTGGGCAGTTAGCAATGGTCAATAAATGTTGGTTCTTTCAGCAACAAAATGAGGCCTGAAATCTCCTTTTGGAGGACAACATGGCAAGCTATACTCAGCATTACGTGTATTTGCAGAAGATTGGTAGGGTTGTAGATAGTGTAGAAGGTTGTCATGGATTAAACAGAAGATCAATTAGATGCAGTATTGAGAGTTGGCAGATTAAACTCAGTCATTAACATGATACAATGTAGAAGATCAAATTTGAAGGCAGAATGCTTAGAAGTATGGAGGAACAGAAGGATCTTGGGGCCACATCTGCCAATGCTCCTCTGGGGCTCTGTTGGTATTCTCACTGTGGTCCAAGACAATGAGTTACATCATAGTGTCACTTAGTCAGTCCTCCAAGACTCTGATTCCAGCATTTAATCTCTTGTTTCCGTCTCTTCCTGGGGTTCCTGCCATTCCTCTGCACCTGGGTCCAGTCCTCCGTGAGTGCATCATGACAGGATGACCAACCTCCCACACCCCTAGGGACCCAGTGGAAGTTCTGAGCTCTGTTCAAGATTTTTTTCTGAGATTCTCTGGGTCAACATGTTTCGGAGTTTTCCCAGGTTATGTTTTTTTTAATCTGGAGTTTTATGCTGTGTTTCCGGAGTTCCATGCAATGAAAGTGAAATGCAATGATTCCAATCTATATGCTATGCAACGGTGCTTCATCCCACACTGGGTCAACTGCAGCTTGTCTTCCAGGGAGTGAACACTGGAGCACAGCCCCCAACCCAGCACGGGTTGCAATGCACCTGACAAATCTCTACCTCTGGTGCCTTGTCCCCTGGGTGGCTGCAAAAGCAATGCTGTGGCATGAGTGCCTTGCTCACACAACAACACAAAGTCACACAGTTCCTCTGCAGCTGGTCTCGCCAATGAAACAATGCACCGGTCTTGCAGTATTTGTTATACTGCATGTCCAACAGTGTCTCATGATCACAAGGAAAGCATTCAAGTCACAGATCTGGAGCATTTGTTGGACCTGGAGAGACTTCTGTGACCAACAACACACCAAACCCAGTTACAATACTTGGAGACCCTGAATGAAGAAATGAAAAGTCTACACCACTGAGACTAAAGAGTGCAACAACACTCCAATTTCGTCTCACTGTCCAAAGATGTACCGGTTAGTAGGTTAATTGGTCATTGTAAATTGTTCTGTCATTAGGGTTAAGTACTTGGGTTGCTGAATGGTGTAGCTGCTTAACAAAATAAAAACACTTTATAAATAATAACTGAGCCACACAAGACTGCAGACGTTGGACATCTGGAGTGAACTCAATGGCTCAGGCAGCATCAATAGAGAGGAATGGACAGTCAATGTTTTAGGCTGAAACCCTTTATCAGGACTGGAAAGAAAGAAGAGGGGAAAATAGGTGGGGGAAAGTGGTGGAGCAATGGATGGCAGTTGATAGGTGGATCCTAGTGAGAGATTGATAGGCAAGTACGGAAAGGGGAGAGTGGGAATAACGTAAGATGCTGGGAGATCAGTGGAAACAACAGATGTCAGAAGAAAATGGAATCTTTTTTGCAGAGAACAGTGAACCAGTGAATAAAGGGAAGAAGATGAGGAAGGTAACTGGTGGGAAGACTGTAGGTCCTAGAGATGGTGAAGAAAAGATTTACAAAGAACAAATGGTCTTACCTGCAATGATGGACCAGAGAGTTCAAGGCTGCCTCTATGGAGCACAGGAGAATTGAGCTTTGAGAGAAGTCCACAAAATGGACTAAAGAAAGGTGAGATACTCCAACTAACACATATTAGCTCATAAGAAGGAAAAAGATTGATTTTGGGAGAAAAATTGTGGGTAGTATTAAGACAAGTAGTAACGGTTTCAATTAACATGTAAGCAGAAAGAAGGCAACCAAGGTAAGACCAAAACCTCTACAGAGCAAGGCTGATGAATTATTAACAAGAAATGAAGAAAGGGCAAATATATTAAATGAATTTTTGGCATTGGGCCTCATCATGGAGAACACTGCAATTATCCCTAAGGTAGATTGCCTACTTTTAAATAACAAGGAAGCATTTGTAAGGATCCATATCAAAAAGAATAATACATTAGGGGAACCCATGGGGCTAAAGGTAGACATACTGTATCACTAGACCCAATGGACTACACACAATGTTTTTAAAGGAAGTTGCCACAATGAGTGAAGACAAATTGGTTGAAATTTTCCAAACTTAGCAAAATTCCTGGAGGGTACCAGAAAATTGAGAAATAGCCAATGCAACTCCCTTTCTAAAGAAAAGAGGACTAGAAGGCAGGAACTGCTGTCCAGTTTGTTTAACATCTTTTGTTGGCAAGGTACTAAAATCAATCATCAAAAGGAAATAACAAATCATTTTGGAAAGCTGAATATAATCAAGCCTAACCAAAAAAGTGTAAATTATGCTTGACTTGGACTCTGAGAATGTGATAGGGAGAAATGACAGAGGGGAACCGGTAGATATTAAAATCCAGTTAGATTTTTGCATAGTCAGGGAGTTAAGGGTTATGAAGTGTGTACCTTCAGGTTTCTGTACCCCCTTCTTGATGGAAGCAATGAGAAGTGGGATGAGTCTGCGGTGAATTCAGTCATGTTCTTACAGAAGAGCTGAGCTGGCTCAAAGGGCCAAGTGGCCTACTCTTGCAACTATTTATTATGTGCTTATATTCTTAATTAGTTCATATTGATTTGCAAAAGGCATTTTATAAGGTGTCACAAAAGAGGCTGGTAATTCTGAACGAATGTAGAGCCCAATATAGGTGGAAGTGCAGACACATGAGACTGGGGATTCTGAGATCTGGAGCAACAAGCCATCATTGCAGAAACACAGCGGTTTAAGCAACATTGGTGAGAGGAAAGAATTTGTGAATGTTTTGGGTTGAAACCCTGCATCAGGAAGTGTATTAGCAGAGATGGAAAACTAGCTGTCCCATAGAAAGCGAAGAGTTGGAACACATGGGTCCTTTTTCAGGGATGGAACTGGTGGAGTACCCCAGACATCAGTTCTTTGCTCAACATTCAAAGTTCAAATTCACTGTAAAGTGTGTGTGTGTGTGTGTGTGTGTGTGTGTGTGTGTGTGTGTGTGTGTGTGTGTGTGTGTGTGTGTGTGTGTGTGTGTGTGTGTGTGTGTGTGTGTGTGTGTGTGTGTGTGCGCCCTTAACTCCTGGTGGAGTCATCGAGGTGCCGTCAAGACTATGTATATGTCACTATATGCTACCCTGAAATATATTTTCTCATGGGCATTCACTGTAGAACGAGAAATACGATAGAATCAATGAAAAACTACACACAGAGACTGACAAACAATCAATATGCAAAAGAAGACAAGTTGTTCAAATTAAAATAAATAAATAATACTGAGAACATGAGTTGTAGAGTCCTTGGAAGTGAGTCTATTGGTCGTGAAATCCATTCAAAAAACAAATGTTTCTCATTTGCTCAGGATTTACATCAATGACATGGAGGGTCATTAAAAATAGATGCAAAGGCATTTTGCCATGGGCTCTGTGGCAAACCATACAGTGTTGGGTTTCGAGGTTTCTTATGCACCTGTATTTACTAATTGTTGTCTTAACCAGAGTCATTACGCTCTGGTTCTTTCCGTTTAATCTTGTCAAGTTAATTGTGATTGAACGGGTCTCCTGTATGTCATGATTATTTAAAGCAGACTTTCATTTAGTGCTTTTAGTGGAGTCCTTGTGTTTGTGTAGAATGATTGTCTTGCAGTGTCACTCGGTTGTGCCTCCAATCCTCTGTTGGTGTGCCTCTGTATAACCTCGTGTTGACCTCTCTACATGGGAGTTTGCCATTCCCCTGTACCTGGATTGAGATATTGCCAGTGCTCACTGAGACAGAGCCTGCCATTCCCCCACTCATGGGTTCTGTCCTGCCAGCGAACACCGTGACACATGATGTGATGAGGACATTGTAATTCTGCAGTGGACTGTAGCTTGATTGAGTGACTGGGTAAAAACCTGATAAAGAGAGTTTAACTGGGAAAGAGTGAGATCATGCATGCTAGTGCCATGGCCAGAAAAGTTTGGCAACACCTCAACTTCAGAAAGCTTAAGAAGTTTGGAATGTCCTCATCAACCCTTACTTATATCAGTGCACCATAGAGGGAGCATTCTACCTGAATGCTTAATGGCTGGGCTACTGCTCTGCATAAAATTATAGAGCCTTTGTGACCATCTAGTCCGAGCCAATCTATTATTCTGCCTAGTTGCAGCAACTTCCACCCAGACCATTGCCCTCCATATCCCTCCCATCCACATATTGTCCAAACATCTCTTAAATATTGAAATCAAACCCACATCCACCACCCCTGCTGGCTGCTTGTTTTCCCAGTCTCTATTCCTCTGGGTGAAGAAGTTCCTCCTGATGTTCCCCTTAAATATTTCACCAATCACCCTGAACCCATGACCTCTAGCTCTAGTCTAAGCCAACCTCAGTGGAAAAACCTGCTTGCATTTACCCTATCTATACCCCTCAACTTTCTTATAGCTCAATCAAATCTCTTCTCCTTCTCCTATGCTCCAGGGAATAAAGTCCTAACCTAGTCAACCTTTTCTTATAACTCAAATCCTCAAGTCCTGGCAACTTCCTTGTAAATTATCTCTGTACTATTTCACGCTCATTGATCTTTCCTGTAGGTAGGTGACCAGTGCTACATACAATACCCTCAATACTCAAAATCGGGCCTCCCTGCATCTTATACAACTTTAATATAACATCCCAACTCCTGTCCTCATACTCTGCTTTAGGAAGACCAATGCGTCAAAAGCTCTCTTTTTGACCCTATCTCCTTGTGATGCCTCTTTCAAGGAATTATGGATCATTATTCCCCCCGTTTTGCACCACTCTTTAGTGCTTTATCATTCACGGTTAAAGTCTTACTCTGGTTTGACTTCCAAAAGTGGAAAGCTCTCACTTGTCTACATTAAATTCCATCTGTCATTTTTAACGCATTTTCCCAGCTGGTCTATACCCTGCTGCAAGCTTTTATAGTTTTCCTTACTGTCCACTGCACCCCCAATCTTGGTGACATCAGTCTACATTTTAGTCCTGTATTCCTTGGGACATGACATTGGATTTTGACCAGAAAAACAAACCATTCTATGGCTTTCACAGATGATACTTACCTCTCTGAGTTCCTTCAGCAGCTTTCTTTTTTGCAACTGTGGTCTCTTGAGTCTCCTTTGACTTTTTTTTTGTCTTGTATGTGAAACTACATCCAAAATGGATGGGTATATTAAAGAAAGTATCACATAATGTTATTTTGATGAACAGTTGTAGAGTTAAGATTCTGACTCAAATTCAGATTTATTTATCACCTGTACATTGAAACATATGATTTGTGATGACAGCTAGCACACTCAAGGATGTGCTGGTGGTAGCCCGCAAGAGTCGCCACACATTCCAGAACCATAGCATGCCCACAACGCTTGGCAGAACAACACGATCAATAACAACAGCAAAAACACCACAACAAAACTAAGCCAACAGCAGAATGAGCCCTTTTTCCACCCCTCCCACCTCCCCACCCATCTAACTAATCCCTCCGTCCTTGTCTATAGTGCATTCACTTGAGCTGCACATGATGTACTCCTGGATTATGTTAGACCCTCAATCAATATTAGTAAAGCTTCAGCCCTGGTCAAATCCCATCAACACCATCATCATTACACCCATACCAAGATGATTGGCCCAATCTCAAATAAAAACGAGGCAGCCTACAGGGAAGAAGTCATCACCCTGACACAGTAGTGTCATGAAAATAACCTTTCCTTCAACATCGCAAAAACAAAGGAGATGGTTGTGGATTACAGGAGGAATGGAGACAGGCTAACCCCTATTGACATCAATGGATTTGGGGTTGAGAGGGTGAACAGCTTTAAATTCCACAGCATAAATATCTCCAAGGATATCACTGACTGTGTGGTGAAAATGATACAACAGCGCATCTTTCACCTCAGACACTTAAAGAAGTTTGGTATGGGCCCACAAATCCTATGAACTTTCTACAGGGGCCCAAATGAGAGCATCCTGACTGCCTGGTATGGGAACTTTACTTCCCTCCATCACTGGACTCTGCAGAGAGTGATGCGGACAACCCAGCACATGTGTAGATGTGAACTTCCCACTATTCAGGACATTTCCAAAGACAGGTATGTAAAAAAGGGCCCAAAGGATCATTGGGGACCTGAGTCACCCCAAAGCCAAAACTGTTCCAGCTGCTACCATCCAGGAATCAGTACTGCAGCATAAGATCCAGGACCAACAGACTCCGGAACAGTTTCTTCCATCAGGCCATCAAACTGATTAATTCATGCTGATTGAATTGTATTTCTATGCTATATTGACCATCCTGTTGTACATACTACTTATTATAAATTACTATAAATTGCACAGTGCACATTTAGATGGAGACGTAATGTAAGGATTTTTACTCCTCATGTATACAAAGGATATAAGTAATAAAGTCAGTTAAATTAAATTAAATTCAATTCAATGCTGTTCACTGAGTAGCTCAACATTTAACACCATTATTCCTACAGCGCTGATCAGAAAGCTACAGAACCTGGGCCTCTGTACCTCTGTCTACAATTGGATCCTAAGCTTCCTAACCCCGCTGGACATTGATTGCCACGGGCCTACTTCCTTTGTGTGGTGGTGAGACAGGTGGCGAGGCAAAAGTGTTGCCTTAGATGTAGCTAGGACTAGGCCTCAGTCCTCGGGCTTGCATTGTAGCACGGTGTCGAGGCTCAGCTGGGGTTGGCCTGTCTTGATGGTGCTGCCCTCCAGTGGAGGATTGGTGTAATTACAGGCTGGAGTGCCAGGAATCATCAATTTGCGGGGCCTGGTGCTCAGGAACTTTTTCTAAAGACTTGTTTTCTTGTGTGATTGTTCTTTTTTTCCGCCTTTCTAAATAGTTTGAATGCAGATATATGCTTTTGCACCTTGGCTGCAGAGGAATGCTGTCTCATTCAGCTGTATCCGTGTATGGTTTGAATTAAAATTAAGCTTGATTTCATTTGATTTGATGTATTGCATTGTACTGCTGTTACTAAGTTATCAAATTTCACAACATGTGCCAGTGCAATTTTTTCTACAGAATTGGTTTGCCATTACCCTCTGGGCAGTGTCTTTACAAAATGGGTGACCACAGCATTATCAATACTTCTCAGAGATTGTCTGCCTAGCGTCAGTGGTCGCATAGCCAGGACTTGTGAGATGCACCACCTGCTCCCATGGCTTCACATCACCCTGATCGAGGGTGGGGCTAAGCAGCTGCTACACATTTCCCAAGGGTGACCTGCAGGCTAGCAAAAGGAAGGAGTGCCTTACACCTCCTTTAGTAGAGACATAATTCCACCCTGCCAAATCAGATAGATATGTGAAAACCATTTGGCGACATTACACAGTGACTGCCCTTCAAAATTTTTCCTCTGTCTGTATGTAGACTTGAAACTTTCTCAGGCCAATTAAAGTGCTGTTGGCTTACAAATGAAGTTTATAATTGCATTGCATTTAACTTGGACAGATTTGTTGAATTTAATTGCCTTGAGCTGTTTTTTTATATGTGGTCACATACTTTGTAGCCTTGTCCATTTGGCCAAACATAGATTCAGCACATCTGGTTACACAGATTGACTTTAACCAATATAATTGGATATTATTTGTAGGCTTTAATGAAACAAAGGATCCTCCAGAAGTTGCCATGGACATTGGCACTGGGTTACATGCACTTTCAAAAATGGTCAGAACAATGGCACAGGTGTTTGTGCTGGGGCCTCACAGATCCAAAAATGCACGTTTGATCCTAACCTCTGCTACTGTTCTCCCTCTGCCTACACAGTGTCCCCTGGATATTGTGATAAACTCAGATTCGTACCCACAACCCTAAGGTCTGTAGTTTGATACGTGTGGAGCAAGAAATTTGCGTAGAGATGGAATAATTGCAAATGGTTTACCAGGACAGGAGAACAACTCAATCCAACTGATAATAAATCAATACAATGATGAGACTTAAGTGCAGAATCTAGGCTGACTATGGAGTCATAAAGTCATAGAGTCCTTCAGCCCATCTAGTCTATGCCAAACTTATTTTTCCTATTCCCATTACCTGCACCTGGACCTTAGCCCTCCATAGCCCTCCTTTTCATGTGCATATCCAAATTTTGCTTAAATGTTGGAATCAAACCCACATTCACCACTTCAACTGGCAGCTTGTTCTACACTCTCACCATCCTTAGAATGAAGAAGTTTCCCTTAACCCACGACCTCTATTTCTTGCTCACCTAACTTCCATGAAAAAGCCTGCTTGCTTTACTGAAATGCTGTCTTTCAGAATAGTGTGAAAGACTATTCATGGGCCAATGGGCCTCTTGTTGTTTTTTTTTGTTATTGCAAATGCTGCTTTCTAAACAGAGCAGTTGCCACTTGGAAGATCGAACAATTGTTTAGCATCTGGCCGTAAAAGGGAGCAGGTCTTCAGTTCTTAAAATGTAAATGTCAAGCAGTAATCTGCTTGAAGTTAAAAAACACAGTTTTGTAAACAAGCTCTGTTTATAGCACAGACTTGCTTGCTCATACCACGGGGCTAACTGCTCAAGAGATGTAGTACAAGACAATAGGTTATTTAATTTGGCTTGTTTCTAACAGACAATGCTGTCTAGATCGCTTAGTTCAAGAAAGCTTGCAGACAATATGGATAATATTACTTAGCATATCAAATAACAGATCTATTAATGAGTTATGTGTTTTACGTACTCTGAAGTTAGCTTTACAGCGTTAATGGTGGGTGGTAAAGAACTATGTCTCCAAAAAACTTTTAGATTGTTTATGTAAAATGGATATCTGAATAAATATTATATGTCTTGAAGTCACCCAAGTGGCAGAGAAACTGTATCAAAGTAGAGAGCAATTCAGGCTTATTCAGAATGGGATAAAGAACATCAAGAATAAGTGGATTTAAATGTGAATCAGTGAAAAAAATTAACTGTGTGTTTAAAGTGCTTTGTTAGCCGGAAGTATCTTCTTGGTAGCGAGGGGGGACCCACCACTCAAATGGTGGGTATTGGAAGCAAACTCTCCATGGACAATAAACAAGGAATTAAACTAGTCTTTGAAGATTGGGTAGTTAGAGCATAATCTCCCTTTAGCGAGGATACTCGTAACTACTTATATCAGATGGGACTTGACGTCTTTGAGTTTAGAACTTCACAGCCAGCAAGCCCAATACCATCTCAAAAGGTTCAACCTCAACGTTGCTTGACTCCTGAGCTGAAGCTGAAAGATCCCTACGGTTACTGTAAGTGCAGATGAGGAACTCACCCAGTGGCCCGGCCAACATTCACCTCTCTAATCCTGTCCAAATGGGTAATGAAGCTGTTTTTTTTTCTTAGAACTGCTATATCATGATACATCTAATTAAACATTCATCCTTTGCTCACTAGTGAACCACGTAGTCGCAGCAATCTGTGTTCCAGCGTTGGAATTCGCTTCTTATCAACTTTCCACCCAAAAACCTTGCCATAGTTGCAGACCAGAGTCAGGTTTATTATCACTGACATACGTCATGAAATTTGTTCTTTAGAGGCAGCAGTACAGTTGAGCTAACTGCTACACTATTGTCATATTACCGTACATGTATGCACAGGTGCAATGCAAAACATAATTGCAGCAGTATCACAAAACATAACTTTAGATAAGCAACATTCACAAATAAAGTATATTATGCAGAGTTTTTACAATAAGGACCAAATAAAAATGTCCATTGCAATACAAATGTAGTCATGATGTTACTATACTGAGGTAGCGATTAAGGTTGTGCAGGGAGGTTCAAGAACCAAATAGTTGAAAGGACGTAGCTGTTCTTGAACACGATGGTATGGGATTTCAGACTTCTGTACCTCCTGCCCAACTAGATGAATATGGAATGTCTCAAATGGTAGGGATCTTCATTGATAGAATTTGCCTTCTTGAAATAGATTATTGATCCCAAAGGAAATTACAGTGTCACAGTAGCATTACAAGTGCACAGATATACAAATATTAGTAAGAGGAGAAGACATTGCATCCTGCAGATTCTACCAAAATCAACTACTGAAACAGTAAAACTATGTTTTCATGCAAAATTCCAAGACCGGCTACAACAATAATTCCTCAGGAAATTGAATAGTTATCTAATCTTTGAGGTCTTTGCTGACATTTGATGAGGCAGTTATTAGAACTGTTCCAGCACAACTCCAGAGACATGGGCGCAATCCTAACCTCCAGTTCTGTCCCTGTGAGGTATATCTACGTCTCGCCCATGCTCACCAGCGTTTCCCAAAATGTCCAAGTCTTCTCACAAGTCCCAAACACCTGCAGGTCAAAGTTCAAAGTTCTAGGGTAGGATTAGTGCAAATGTGTTTGAGTTGTGGTTGGTGTAGATGCAATAGCTCGAATGGACTGTTTTCATATTGTGTTTCTTGGTGACTTTATGACTCCCTTTGAATTCACAACTCTGTACGCCCTTTCCAGTTCCATCAGACTCATCTAAAAATCTGTCAATAATATTCGACTGAATCTCCTAACTTTTGGACTGGTCTAGGCAAGGGACCGTCCAGAAATAAAACTGATCCATCTTAGGCATAAGACGTGGCAACTCAAAACAAGTCCTGAAAGAAAAGAACGTCCCTTAGTACTGTCAGTAACATTGTATTTTAATAGATTATCTGGAAAGAAAAAGAATAAACAACTTAGTGGTTTCTAACATCTGTCAAACAGTGAAGAATTTAACTCTGTAGAGATGAGGTCTCCTTTCAGAAGGTGCAACAACTAACTGGGCCTTTGAATTCACAACTTTCTTGCTATAAGTTCCAACCTGTTGCACACATTACAATTTAAGTTTCTATGAGGTTGAATGTGGGTAGAGTTAAGAAGCTGCAAGGTTAAAAAGAGCCTGATAGGAGATGTATACAGGCCTCTGAACAGGAGCCAGGATGTGAATTACAATTTACTATAGGAGTTAGAAAAGGAATGTGAAAAGGGCAATGTTACAATAATCACTGGGGGATTTCAATATGCAATCGGAAAATAAGTTTGGTTTTTGATCCCAAGATATGGAATTTGTAGAATGCCTACAAAATGGCTTTTTTAGAGCAGCTTGACAAGGGAAGACAAAGACAGCATAAAAACAAAAGATAGGGTATATAATAGAGCAAAGATTAGTGGGAAGCTAGGATTGGGAAGCTAGGATTGGGAAGCTTTTATAAACTAACAGAAGGCAACCCATAAAGGCAGAAAAGATGTAAGATGAAGATAAGCTAGCCAAAAATATCAAAGAGGATACAAAATGGTTTTTTTTTTATATAGACAGTAAAAGAGACAAGAGTGGATATTTAGTGACTAGAAAATGATGCTGGAGATGTAGTACTGAGGGGCAGAGAAATGACAGATGAACAGAATAAGTAATTTACATCAGTCTTCAGGATGGAAGACATTAGCGTAATGCCAAGTTGCAAGAGTATCGGGGGAAGAAGTAGCATTGCTCTTCCTAAAGGTGCTTGGAGAGCTGAAAGGTCTGAAGGATAGATATGTCACCTGGACCAGATGGTCTACACCCCAGGCTTCCAGAAGAGGTAGCTGAAGAGATTGCAGAGGCATTGGTAATGATCCTTCAAGGATCACAAGATTCTGGAATGTTTCCTGAGGATTGAAAAATTGCAAATGTCACTCCACTCTTCAAGAAGGGAGCGAGCAGAAGAAAAGACATTATAGGCCAGTCAGCCTGACTTCAGTGGCTGGCAAGATGTTGAAGTTTATTACTAAGGATGAGCTTTTAGGGTACTTTCAGGCACATGACTATATAGGGCAAGGTCAGCATGATTTTCTCAAATGGAAATCTTGCCTGACAAATCTGTTAGGATTCTTTGGGGAAATAACAGGCAGGATGGACAAAGAAGAGTCAATGAATGTTGCTTATTTGGATTATCAGAAGGCCTTTGACCAGGTGCCGCACATGAGGCTGCTAAACAAGATATGAGCCCATGGTATTACAAGAAAGACACTATCATGGACAGAAAATTGACAGGAGACAAAGAATGTGAATATAGTGGAGTGATTCTGGTTGGCTGCCAGTGACTAGTGTTGTCCGTAGGTGTCTGTGTTGAGACCACTTCTTTTCAAGTTATATGTCGATGACTTGGATGAACGAATTGATGGCTTTGTATCTAGATTTGGGAATGTTACAAAGATAGGTGGAGGAGCATGTAGTGTTGAGGAAGCAGGAAGTCTGCAGAAGGTTTAGACAGATTAGGAGAATGGGCAAAGAAGTGGCAGGTAGAATACAGTATAGAGAAGAGCATGGTCATGCACTTTGGTTTGAGAAATAAAGGCATGGACTATTTTCTAAATGGTGAAAAGTTTCAAAAATTTCAAAAATTGGTGCAAAAGGACTTGGGAGCCCTCGTACTTGATCCCTAGATATTAACTTGTCTGTTGAGTCAGTGGTAAAGAAAGCAAATACAATGTTAGCATTCTTTCTAAAAGAATAGAATACAAAAGCAACAGTTCTTTGCAGCATAATGAAAGAAGGAACACTGTTCAGTTTTGAAATGCTTAAAGAGAAACACATTAGAAAAACAAGATTTTTTAATCTGTATTTACAGATGCGACAATATGTTAATAAGATGCTTAAAAATGTAACCAAGGTAAATACATGCTTGGTAGAGCTCTTTAGAAAAGCATATAATTCAGATAATGGTAGTAGAATCATTTCAAGCATGTACAAGGGGTTGTCAAATCTGAAAACACAGTCGACTTCATTCATTAAAACAAAATGGGAGAAGGAAGGAGGGATAATTATATCTGAGGAAGAATGAACAACAATATGGAGATATCAATGGAAGTGTACCAGTTCACAGAAATGGAGGGAGTTTGGATGGAAAAACTTGATAAGATCTTTTATTGCACCCTCTCAGAAATCCCATTATGATAGTAACCTCCCTGTTTGCTGGAGAAATTGTGGAAATCAAAATGCAAATCATTATCATATTTTTTGGGACTGCCCTGCTATCAAAGACTATTGGAGGGGGAAACACAATGCCCTACAAGACATCTTTAAATGTGAAATACTCTTGGAGAGTAAGACCGTATATTTAGGATATATACCGCAAAAATGGTTGAAAAGAGATAAATATTTAATGAATATACTGTTGGTGGCTGGTAAAAAGATTCTTACTAGGGAATGGTTATCACAGGAGAGCCCAACTTTAAATGCAAGGATGGAAATTACAATGGACATTTACAAAATGGAGAAAATAACAGCATTTGTTAATCATAAGCTGGAACAATTTGATTCATTCTGGGGAAAATGGTTTAACTACATAATGCCTCATAGGCCTGATTTTATTCTCATAAATCAATGAATCTGTTGTAAAAAAAAAAGATCACTCCCTACTTGTACATAGTTCTTTCCTTTTGCTTGTTTTTTCTTTCCACTCTTTTCTGTAAGAGTATACCCCAGATAAATACTATGTGGAGATTTGTGATATATATATGATATATATGTACATTGTCTGAAATACACCTTATTGGAAATGTTTGTTTGATGAACTTCAATAAAAAAAATTACAAAAAAAAAATACAAAAGCAAGGATGTAATCATAAGGCTTTATAAGGGATTGTTCAGACTACACTTAGTATTGTGAACAGTTTTGGGCCCCTTATCTAAAAAAGATGTACTGGCATAGGAGAGGGTCCCGACGAGGTTCATGAGAATGATCCCAGGATTGAAAGGGTTAACCTACAAGGAGTGCTTGATAGTTCTGGGCCTCTACTCACTAGAGTTTAGAAGAATGAGGGGGATCTTATCAAAACCTATCGAATATTGAAAGGACTAAATGGAGTGGATGTGGAGAGGATGTTTCCTATAGTGGGAGAATCTAGGACCAGAGGGTGCAGTCTCAGAATAGAGGGGCTTGCATTTGCAACAGGTATGAGGAACATCTCTTCAGCCAGAAGGTGGTGAAACTGGGAATTCATTGCCACCGACAGCTGTGTGGGCCAAATAATTGGGTATATCTAAAGTGGAGGTTGATAGGTTCTTGATTAGTAATGGCATCAAATGTTATGGAGAAAAGGCAGGAATTGGGGTTGAGGTGGGGTAAATAAGCCATGGGGGAATGGTGAACCAGACTCAATGGACTGAATAGCCCAATTCTGCTCCTGGTCTTACGATCTTATAGAAATGTTGACTCTTTATTCCTGTCCATAGATGCTGCCCGAGTTCCTCCAGCATTTTGTGTGTGTTATTCTCAACTTCCAGCATGGGCAGTGTCTCTTGTATTTATTGCATAGTACACAGAACAGTACAGAGCTGGAGCACGCCACTCAATCCAGAATGCTGAATTAGAATCCAAATCAGTTTTAATATTACTGACATAATGGTTTGCAATGGCAATATAGTGCAAAGATATATAATTACTATAAATTACAGAAATACACAAATAGTGCAAATTAAGAAGTAGCAAGGTAGTGTTAGCGGGTTCAAGGAGCATTCAGCAGTATGGTAGCAGAGGGGAATAGTCTCTTTCTGAACCATTTAGTGTGGATCTTCAGGCTCCTGCACCTCTTCCCTGATGGCAGTAAAAAGAATTGGGCATCTCCCAGATGGTGAGAGTCCTTGCTGATGGATGTCACCTTCCTGAGGGACTGCTTCTTAAAGATGTCCTCGATCGTGGGGAGCATTTTGCCTGTGATGGAGCTTACTGAGAGATGAATCTTCAAAAGTCCCCATGATCCTGTGCAGTGGAGCCTCCATAGAAGGCCATGTTTTAACCAGTTAGAATGCTCTCCACTGTATGTCAACAGGAATTCATAAGACTTTGGTGACATATCGAATCTCCTCAAACATTTAATGAAGTAGTCTCTGGTGTGATTGCATCAATGTCTTGGGCCCAGTGATTTTACCAGTTAGAATGCTCTCCACTGTCAACAGGAATTCATAAGACTTTGGTGACATATCAAATCTCCTCAAACATTTAATGAAGTAGGAAGTAGTCTCTGGTGTGATTGCATCAATGTTTTGGGCCCAGTGTAAATTTTCCAAAATGTTAACATCCAGGAAGTTGAAGTTGCTTACTATTCCCCTTAAGGCTATCTGGTGTGTGTTCTCTCGCCTTTCCCCTTTCTTACGTCTAAAACAGTTCCTTCGTCTTGACGATATTGTGTATAAGAACATTGTTGCAACAGTACTTAACCAGCAGATTCATCTCAATCCTCGGTGCCTCCTCATTTCCTGAACCTCAGAAACCCTCTTGAAAACCACTATCTTATATGCTTCTACAATCAATGCCGGTACCACTTTCGAAGCAGCTACCACCCACTATGTATAGACCTTAACCCAAGCTCCCATTTAAAATTTTCCCCTCTTGCCTTAAAGTTATACCCTCTGACATTTCTACTGTAGGGAAAAAATTCTGGCTGGCTACCCTACGAGAGGCATTAATTGTGTGGATAGTCAGAGGCTTTTTCCCAGGGCTGAAATAGCTGCCACAAGAGGGCACAGTTTTAAGGTGCTTGGGAGTAGGTACAGAGGAGATGGCAGGGGTAAGTTTTTTGTTTAAAACTCAGAGAGTGGTGAGTGCATGGAATGGGCTGCCGGCAACAGTGGTGGAGGCAGATATGATAGGGTCTTTTAAGAGACTTTTGGATAGGTACATGAAGTTTAGAAAAATTAGAGGGCTATGGGTAACCCTAGTAATTTCTAAGGTAGGGACATGTTTGGCACAACTTTGTGGGCCGATGGGCCTGTATTGTGCTGTAGGTTTTCTATGTTCTATACCTCTCATAATTTTATAAACTTCTGTGAGGGAAAGACAATTAAAATAAACTAATATCAGCATTCAACAATTTCAAACATGAATTAGATCATTATTCCCATATAATGTTATCGCTGGAAGAGTAAGGACAATAGGTACATAGAGCATCACTAAGTACCAGCAAACCCAATTCACACACTAATGTGACTTGAGGCCTTGGCCTCAATACCGCCTTGTGCACCTGGATCCTCAATTCCCTCATTTGCAGACCTCGATCAGTTTGGATTGACAACACAATCACAATCAGCACAGGTGCACCACAAGGCTGTGTGCTTTGCCCCCTGCTCTACTCTCTACATTTATGACTGTGTGGCTAAGCACAGCTCCATTACCATATTTAAGTTTGCTGATGATACCACTGTTGTTGGCTGAAGGTGGTGATGAATCAGAATATAAGAGGGAGATTGCATATCAGGCCGAATAGTGCCACAGCAGTAACCTGTCGCTCAATGTTAGTAAAACCAAAGAGCTGACTACAGGAGAAGAAGACTAGATGTCTATGAGCTAGTCCTCATCAGAGTATCAGGGGTGGAAAGTGTCAGTAGCTTTAAATTCCTTGGCATTATCATTTGAAAGCTTCTGTCCTGGGCCCAGTACACGTCCCATTACAAAGAAGGCACGGCAGCACCTCTACTTTCTTAGGAGTTCGGGAAGATTCGGCATGACATTTAAAGCTTCGACAAACTTCTATAGATGTGTAGCGGAGAGTATATTGACTGGTTGCATCACAGCCTGGTATGGAAACACAAAGCCCTGGAAGGAAAAGGCCTACATCGGTAGCTGAGCGAAGGGCGCTGAGTAGGCTACGGTCAATTATGGAAAACTCTGAACATCCTCTACATAGCACCATCCAGAGACAGAGAAGCAGTTTCAGCGACAGGTTACTGTCGATGCAATGCTCCTCAGACAGGATGAAGAGGTCAATACTCCCCAATGCCATTAGGCTTTACAATTCAACTGCCAGGACTTAAGAACTTTTTTAAAGCTATTATTAATGCTTTTTGAGTTAGTGATTTAGATGCATATCATATTATTACTGAGTTAAGTATTGTATGTAATGAGTTTTTGCTACAACAAGTGTATGGGACATTGGAAAAAAAAATGTTGAATTTCCCCATGGGGATGAATAAAGTATCTATCTATCTATCTATCTACAAAAGGCAGTGGATACAGCCCAGACCATCATGGGTACAGGCCTCCCAACCTTTGGGCACATCTACAATGAGCACGGTCACAGGAAAGCAGCATCCATCATTCAGGAGCCCTACCATCCAGACCGTGCTCTCTTCTCACTGCTGCCATCAAGAAGGAGATCCAGGAGCCTTAGGACCCATGCCACCAGGTTCAGGAACAGTTAATACCTCTCAACCATCAGGTTCCTGAACCAGACTGGATAACTTCATAACACCAACACTGAACTGATTCCACAACCTATGGACACACTTTGAAGGACTCTACAACTCATCTTCTCAATATTACTTATTACTTAGTTATCTATTATCATTTTGTTTTTTTCTGTTTGTACTTGCACAATTTGTTGAGTTTGTTTTTGTGTAGTTTTTTTATTGATTCTTGTTATTTACTATGAATGCCCACAGGAAAATGAATCTCAGGGTTGTTCTGAATATGTGACATATATGTACTTTGATAACAAATTTACTTTGTAAGGTACATATCGCTTTACTTTGATCATCACTCGATCTAACCCTGTGTCCTTTACCTACAGCACTGTGGAAATGTCTTCATCACATGGTCGGTAACAGTTCATGAAGACACTCTTCCAGCATCTTCTCAAGGGCAGGTAGGAATGGCCAATAAAAGATTGACTTCACAACCAGTATCTACGTCTTAAAACTCAATAACAAAATAAATCTTGTGCACTTCAACATCAAAAAGAAGTCTGAAAAATGTTTCCATTTGGTGCAAGAAATCAGAATTTTTCCCCTCCAGAATTAACCTGCAGCTTATCAAAAATCCAGGTGTTTAACATTAATGTCTTGATCTAGGAAAAAAAAGGAACAGTAGACACATAGAAATGTCACCAACTACAGGTTCAAAGTTCAAAGTAAATTTATCAAAGCAGGTACATTCATCATGTACGACCTTGAGGTTTATTTTCTTGCAGGAATTTACAGGAAAATAAAGAAATACAGTAGAATTAGGGGGTGCTAATTAGGGGGAATTAGGGGGTGGAGCTTAGGAGGACGATGGCACCTAACAGTGACTCCTTTGCTTGCATCTTTGAAAGCAGCTCTATTTCTATATTTAATATCTCTATTTTACCCTTTCAGGGTTCTTTTGAAGACCTGGAGTTACACGCTGACTTCAGTTCTTTGCAGGAATGGGACCCACTTTCAGGGTCTCATGACTGGCCATTATTCGATATACCAAGGACACGGTCTAGAAGACTAGCACGCCTTCAGGGTTCTGGGATTTCGTGGCTCCGGGGGCAGGCGGACTTGAGGTCGGTGCCTCCGCAGGAATTCGGTGTGTTGTGGGAGTACATACAAGATCGAAAGCAGCAAGCTGGCTGCTGGCTTTGTGCCTAGAGACCCCAGATTTTTTGGGCACAAAGCTCAGAAAAGGCAACACAACGGCCCTTTAATATGGTAAATCAGCGAATTGTTTGTTATGCCTCCCGTCTGTGAAACGGAGACTCCTCTTTTTCCCTTATTAGGGAGGGAGAGAGCTTGTGGTATATCGAATTACTGGGTGAATGAGTAGTCTTTGGGGTACTGCAATACAGTGTCATTATTGATGCTTGCTGCATGCTTGAGCGCTCAGTGGGGGTGGTGCTGATGCTTTTTTTTAAACTGGTGTTGGGGGGGATCGTTGCTTTGCTGCTGCTTATACATGGTAGGGGGAGCTGGGGGGGGGTTAGAATTTCTAACATTTAACCGCTATTCATCCTTTGGGGCATTCCTGTTTTCGTGGATGGCTGCGAAGAAAAAGAATTTCAGGATGTATATTGTATACATTTCTCTGACATTAAATGCACCTTTGAAACCTTTGAATACATAAAAACACAAAATTATACCCACCCAGGCCCCAAGTCACACACCAAGCTGACTTCAGTGAACATTACTGTACCTTTATCCTCACTAGATCTACAGTTGGTTCGCAAAGTTTGAAAAGGCCAAATCCACACTCAGCAAAACTAAGACTTGATTCACTTACTTCTGTTAATGTTGGTGGAGAGAAAAAAAAATCGGACAAGTTTTTGTGAAGACCCCCCCCCTTTACATTAAGTTGGACTGTAAGGTTATGCACGACTGACAAGGTACCCAGAGACTCCACTTAAGCCTCTCCGTGATTCATTTACCGTAGATTCCGGATTTTAAGCCGCTACTTTTTTCCCACATTTTGAACAGCTTTGAACTCTGCGGCCTTTAATACAGAGCGGCTAATACATGGTTTATTTTCATGCCGCCAAAAACATTTTGCCTCGTAACAGTAGACCAATAAAATTGATGAGTAGTTCACAGAGGTCCAATGAAATTGTACGATAAATCAAGCGCACTTTCACAATTAAATTATTGTAAATCAGTCATTTGTACTCACCCTCATCAACATGGAAAACACTCGAAGAAAAGCATTGTGCTGCCTTTATGGCAGTTATTTAGTTTATAATATTTTCGCTTAGTAATTCATTTGTTAGTTAAAGTTACTGTTTTAACTATATTTGTTTTCTGTACTACATCGCGGGATGCTATGACGTCACATCCGGTTTCGCCGCGTCTTGTGGGATACCAGTTTGCGATAAACGGGAAGGAGGGGGGCGAGCGGCGGAGCAAAAACGCTGCTTTTAAGTTAAAGGTGATCAATAACTTTTCCTGGTAGGCTGCAGTATATATATATTTTTACCAGTCGTTAGGAGATATTGGAATGTTGTTCAGTAAAGAAGTATACGCAACGTATATTTAAAAGTAGCCGCGTTACAGGCACGGTTCGAAAAAAAGCATTTGCAATATGTATTTGTTTATGTTACCATATGGATTTAATTAAAAGTTAAAAAATCCTCACGTGTAATATCTTTCTGTGTAAATATCTCATATTACAACGTGGGACACCTGCGGCCGAAAATCCGGTGTGGCCTGTACAAGTAAAAAATTGATTTTCTTTCTAAAATTAGAGCCAGCAGCTTTTAATCAGGTGCGCTCTGTAGTCCGGAATCTACGGTATTTATTTTTATAGGTTTTTAAAGAATGGGGCATCATTATTCAATACCCACCTCTCATTACCTTTGAGGAGGTGGTGCTGAGCCATCTCCTTTGTAGAGGATGTTCCCACCTGGAAGGTTTATTAGCCCACTGTTTCGGTACAGTTTCTAGGTTTGAAGTAAATGGAAAATAGGTCAATGTAATTTTTAGACAGAGATATTCCAGTAGTACAGTACTGTGTAAACATCTTAGG
The DNA here is from genome assembly GCF_048418815.1 of Hemitrygon akajei. NCBI lineage: Eukaryota > Metazoa > Chordata > Chondrichthyes > Myliobatiformes > Dasyatidae > Hemitrygon > Hemitrygon akajei. The sequence continues at coordinate 188,530,059 of NC_133126.1, read as the reverse complement.
CATCCTAGATTTTTTATATGGTTCAGTTTATACACCCTCCACCGAGCCCTGATCACAACATCATGGAGGCTGTCTGGAATTACCTGGAGAGACAGAAGCACATGAGACAGCCAAAATCTGTGGCAAGTTCTCCAAGACAATTGGACAAGCTACCAGCCTATTTTCTTATGAAACTACACAACTGTGTACCTAGGAGGTTTGATGCAGTTTTAAAGGCAAAGGGCGGTCACAATAAATATTGATTCAATTTAGTTTTTTACTGTTTACTGCTATTTATAGTTTTTTTTTAATATTTAGAAACTTTTAATTTCCTTACTTTTTGAAAGCATCTTCACTTGACTGTTTTTTAACATGTGCCTAAGACTTTCACACAGTACCATAGTTATTATTATATGCAAATTATAGGCTTTGAGATGGGGAAGGCTTTTTAAATTTGTGACAAAATCTAAATGTCTGGGAATTCATATAGGTTGTAATGATATTTGATTGCCAGAATTAGTTGCAGTCTGGTCTGCTGTCTCAGCTGCTGGTCCCTGTCCAATTCACCTGGGTAATCAGCAGGAGAAGCTTAGCAGACGCACCTTGCTCCAGACTCAAACACTTCTCCTTTCTGACTGCCACCTTGAAGCTATTATATGCTAGCAGGAACATTACAAATTAATAGTAAAATTCCAGCCATTCATTATTTTCCAGTGGTTTTAACTTCTCTATTGGTTTTAACTTGTTAGCATGTACAAATGACTCATTGTGTCTTGTAACACAGAAACAGACCGTTCAACACCTATTAAAGACCATAGAGGCAAGAGGTCATACAGCACGAAAACAGGCCCTTCGGCCCTACTGATCCATACTGACCAAGATCCCAACTAAGCTCGTCCGAATTGCCAGGATTTCAAGGTTCAAAGTAAATCTATTATTAAAGTATGTTTACCATATACAACCTTGAGATCTATTTTCTTGCAAGCACTCACAGGAAAATGGAAAAAAAGCACTATAGAATCCATGAAATCACACACACTATAAAGACCAACAGACGTCCAACGAGCAAGAGGATAAATTGTACAACTAATTTTTAAAAAGTAAGCAAATAATACTGAGAACATGATCTGAAGAGTTCCCGAAGGCTGTGCAGCAGCTGAGCTCCGAGGCGAGTGAAGCCATCCATGCCAGTCCAGGAGCCAGGGACTTGGTGACATCGGGTGCAGGACTCCTGCACCTCCTGCCTGATGGTGGTACTGAGAAGGGAGGGAGATGGGTCAAATGCAGACACACAGGATGAGCTCTGGTGGGGATCTTGCCTGGCATGGAGCAGTGGGGCTGAACACCAATTCATTTTCTGCTCTTGGGCCTCGGCGTTTTAATCTGGATTGAGGTTCACTCTGTGCTCGCTCATCTGGCAATGGCTAAACTTTGTCCACTTCAAGGTGCCATACCTGCATTGCTCAGAGCCTAGTTCAACAAATCCTTCAGATCATCATAAAATCGGTAGTTTGTTTAGAAAGTTCAATAGTATATTTCTTAAAGAGAAATTATAGGCTGCGGATTGCAGTGAACATTATTCAGAAGTACAAGTAGAATATCTAGCAGTTTTGTAAACTACCCACAAAACTCTGCCGTATGTTGCTAGCATCATCTTTGGAGAGATGGTCACGTTCTGCTCATATACCTGTAAACCTTACCTATCCACATACCTATCTGTTTTTTAAATGTTTTTAATGTACCTGCTTCAACCACTTCCTCTGGTAACTCATTCCATATACTGACCTGGTCATCCCAGTTTGAGGTAACAAGTTAAGTCTTAGTTTGAGATGTTTTGCCAAACGTAAGAAATCTACTCACAAACTTAGAACATAGAACAGGACAGCAGGGGAACAAGCCCTTCAGCCCACAACGTTGTGCTGAACTAAAGAAATTAATAATCAAATGGCCAAATAAACTAATCCCTCATGACTACACAATGTCCTTGTCCCTCCAGTTTCTTCAGATTCATGTGCTCATCTAAACATCTCTTAAGAGTCTGAATATATTTGCCTCTACCACCACCAGGCACCCACCATTCTCTGTGCAAAAAAAAACTTGCCTCTCACATCTCCTTTAAAACTACCCTCCCTTAAATGAACGCCCCCTGTAATAGACATTTCAATCCTTGGAAAAAGATACAGTCTATCTCAGTGGTCCCCAACCACCGGGCCGCAAAGCATGTGCTACCGGGCTGCGAGGAAATGATATGATTTGGCAATATGAAACGATATGAGTCAGCTGTACCTTACCTCATTCGGTGTCACGCCCACTGTTGAACTTGAATGCACGCGAAATCATTACACACGCGAAATCATTACCCATGCGAGGTCATCAATCGCCTAAACGCACTAAAACCCTCGCGCCAGGGATCACTGGTTGGCCTCGGGTAACCGGCCTCCTCGCACGGCCGGTGGGAAGTGCCGTTGCTACTGGCCTGGAGCGTGGACAGATGGGCGCCGCCTCTGAACCTGTTTAGCACACCGAACGTTCGTGGGGAACCCGGTGCTAAAATGTTCGCAGACGACATTATTCGGGCTCAGAGTTTCGTAAGTAGCAGAGCAGCTACCTCGCTGCGATCTACTGAAAGTCATCCCTCGAGCCAAACTTTTGTCGGCCAATAGATCCTACCTACCTACAAGGGGGTTGGGCACACGCACTATCGCACTCCACGCTCGGTCGGCCGCTCCCTCCAGACTGCGACCACTGTGGCCCCGGTACGGGGACCTCCGGCCCTTACCTTGTCCTCTCACTGGTGTGTTGCAATGATTTTATATGTTCATACGAGGAAAATATGTGCTGTGTGTTTAATATCCAAATGTTACTTAAAATATTATGATGCTATTGACTTATAAGTGAGTTATAATTGACTTATCACTATATTCATGTGAGGAAAATATGCGCTGTGTGTTTAATATTAAATTCGTGACATAACCCCTATTAGAAACTAAATTAAGTGTATTAGCCACTTAAAAGTCACTTATAGTTGATTTATCACCTATATTCCAGTCGTGAATAACACCCCCACAACACACCCCCACCCCACCCCCTCGGCTGGTCCGCAGGAATATTGTCAATATTTAACCGGTCCGCGGTACATAAAAGGTTGGTGACCCCTGGTCTATCTACTCTATCCATGTCCCTCAGAATCTTATAAATCTCTATCAGGTCTCCCGTCAGCCCCCACCACACCAGAGGAAACACCCCAAGTTTGTCCAACCTCTCAGTATAACACATGCCTTCTAATCCAGGCATCATCATATGAACCTCTTCTGCACCCATTCCAAAGCATCAACAAAAAAAAACAATATAGGCATCATATATAGGCCCCCATATAGTAGCCAAAACGTGAGGGTGAGATTACAAAGGGAGTTGGAAAAAGAATGTAAGAAGGGTAATGTCATAATTGTAATCACAGACTTCAATATGTAAGGGGATTGGGAAAATCAGGTTGGCATCTGATCACAAGAGAGGGAATTTGTTGAATATCTACGAGATGGCTTTTTAGAGCAGCTTGGGCTCAAGCCTGCTAGAGGAAAGGCTATCTTAGATTGGGTGTTGTGTAGCAACCCTGATTTTATTAGCCAGCTTAACAGAGGAATTCTTAGGGGGCAGTGATCATAATATGATTAAATTCATACTGCAATTTGAGAGGGAGAAGCACAAGTCATGTGTATCAGTATCACAATGGAATAAAGGGAATTACAGAGGCATGAGAGAGGAGCTTGCCCAGGTGGATTGGAGAGGGATACTGGTGGGGATGATGGCAGAACAAAGGTGGGTGAAGTTTCTGGGAACAGTTCACAAGGCACAGGATAGATGTCTCACAGAAGAAGTTGTTCTCAAATGTCCCACAGAAGAAAAAGTTCACAAATGGCAAGGGTAGGCAACCGTGGCTGACAAGGACTGCATAAAAGTGAAGGAAAGGGCATATAATGTAGCAAAAGTGAGTGGGAAGTCAGATGATTGGGAAGCTTTTAAATTTCAACAGAAGACAACTAAAAAGGCTATAAGAAGGGAAATCTACTGTGGAAGACACTAGCTGTATGCCAGAAGTTCATGAGTGTCAGGGAGCAGGAGTGACTGCCATTGTTATTACAAAGGAGAAGTGCCAGGCAAGCTGAAAGGTCTGAAGGTGGACAAGTCACCTGGACCAGTTGGACTACATCCAGAGTCCTGAGAGAGGTTGCTGAAGAGATAACAGATGCATTGGTCATGATCTTTCAAGAATCACTTGATTCTGCCATGGTACCGGAGGACTGGAAAATTGCAAATGTCACTCCACTCGTTAAGAAGGGAGGAAGACAAAAAGAGAGGAAATTATAGGCCAGTTAGCCTAAATGCAGTGGTTGGGAAAGTGTTGGAGTCCATTATTAACAATGAGGTTTCAGAGTACTTGGAGTCTAATGATAAGTTAAGTCAAGGTCAGCATGGTTTTGGTAAAGGGAAATCTTGCCTGACAAATCTGTTAGAATTCTTTGAGGAAGTAAAAGCACAAGGACAAAGGAGAGGTTAGTGGATATCATCTACTTAGATTTTAAGAAGCCATTTGACAAGGTGCCACACATGAGGCTGTTTAACAAGATAAAAATCTCATGATGTAACATGAAATATACTGGCAGAATAGAGGGTTGGCTGACAGGCAGGAAGCAGTAAGTGAGAATAAAGGGCGCCTTTTCTGCTTGGCTGCCAGTGACCAGTGGTGTTTCCCAGGGACTGCTAGTTCTCACACTGTCAGTGATTTAGATAGTGGAATTGATTGCTTTGTTGGGAAGTTTGCTGATGATATGAAGATAGGTGGAGGGGTGGGTGGTGCTGAGGAAGCAATGTGATTGCATCAGAACTTAGACAAGTTAGAAGAATGGGCAAAAATGGAGCAGATTGGATACAGTATTGGGAAATGTATAATAATGCATTTTGGTGAAAGGAGCAATAGTGCAGACTATTATCTAAATGGAGAGAAGGTTCAAACATCTGAAGTGCAAAAGGACTTGGGAGTCCTCATGCAAGACTCCCAGAAGTTTAATTCACAGGGTGAGTCTGTGATAAAGAAGGCAAATGTAATGTTGGCATTTAATTTAAGGGGAATAACATACCAGAATCAGAATCAGGTTTATTATTACCAGCATGGGATGTGAAATTTGTTAACTTAGCAGCAGCAGTTCAATGCAATACGTAATCTAGCAGAGAAAAATAAAATAAAACAATAATAAATAAACAAGTAAATCATTTACATATATTGAATAGATTATTAAAAAATGCAAGGACATAATGCTGAACCTTTATATAAAAACAAGGAGCTAATGCTGAACTTTTATATGACATTAGTCAGGCCGCATTTGGGGTACTGTCGACAGTTTTGGGCCCGATATCTCAGAAAAGATGTGTTGTCATTGGAGAGTCCAGAGAAGGTTCACGCTGATGATTCTGGGAATGAATGGGGTTAACATGCGAGGAGTCTTTGACAGTTTTTGGCCTATATTCACTGGAATTTAGAAGAATGCAGGACGATCTCATTGAAACCAACCGAATGTTGAAAGGACTAGATAAGGTGGACGTGGAGAGGATGTTTCCTCTGATGGGTTATCGACAACTGGAGGGCAGAGCCTCAAAATTGAGCAGTGACCTTTTAAAACAGAAGGAAGGAGGAATTTGTTTTAGTCAAAGAGAGGTGAATCTGTGGAATGTTCTGCCACAGACTGCGGTGGAGGCCAAGTCTGTGGGTATATTCAAAGCCCAAGTTGATAGAAGTTGATGGTCAGGCATCAAGGGATATGGTTAAAGAGGGCTGGTTTATTTGTTTGAATAGGATCCAAGATCAAACATGATGAAATGACAGATTGGACTCCATGGGCTGAATGGCTTAATTCTGCTCCTATGTCTTGTGGACATCCTTCCTGTAATGGGGTGCTTAGAGCTGTATGCAATACCCCAGATAATACAGCCTAAGCAGAGTTTCATAAAGCTGCAACAGAATTTCCTGATTTTTGAACTCAGTGCATGCCATATGCCTTTTTAAATACCTTATTAACCTGTGTGGCCACTTTTAGGGAGCAGTGAACTTTGACCCCAAGATCCCTCTGCTCATCAACATTGCTAAGGGTCTTATCCTTAACAATGTGCTGTCTCTTTGTATTTGACCTACTAAGGTGCAGTACTTCATATTTGTACAGGTTAAACTCCATCTGCTATTTCTCTGCCATATCTGCAACTGATCTATAACCTGATGTATTCTTTACCAGTTATTTATGCTCTCAATAACACTACTAATCTTCACATTATCTCCAAACTTACTAACCCACTCATCTGCATTTTCATCCAGGCCATTTATATACATCACAAATAGCAGAGGCCCCAGCACAGGTCCCTGAGGAACACCTCTAATCATGGGCTTCCAGCTAGAATAAGTCCCTTCAATCATCACCCTCTGTTTTCTATAGGCAAGCCATTTCTGAATCAAAACGCCAATTTCACCATGGATACCATGTACCTTAATCTTCTGGATGAGCCTCCCATGAGGGACTTTTTCAAATCCCTTCTTAAATCCATGTAGACAACATCCACAGCTCTGCCTTCATCATTCACCTTTGTCACCCCCTCAATAAACTCAATCAAGTTAGTAAGACAAGACTAGCTCTGCAGAAAGCAACGCTGGCTCTCCCTAAGTAGACCATGGTTTTCCAAATGCTCTTAAATCTTATCCCTAAGAATTCTCTGCAATAACAGATGACAGTAACCATTGACCTGAGACTCAGAGGTCGATAGTTTCCAGGATTATCCCTGGTTCCCTTCTTGAACAATAGAACATCTTTAGCTACTCAGCAGTCCTCCAGGACCTTGCCTGTGGCTAGAGAGGACACAAAGATATTGGTCACCTCCAGCAATTTCTTCACTGCCTCTCTCAATACCTGGGGTATATCCCATCAGACTCTGGGAACTCATCCAACTTAATGCTCATTAAGAGAATCAATACTACCTCCTCCTTTTCTTTGAAATACCATAGCAAATTAATACTCTTGGCGTTGACCTCCCTATCCACCAAGGTCTTTCTCCTTGGTAAGTAATGATGTAAAGCACTCATTAAGGACCTCACCCATATCCTCCATATCCAAGCACATATTTTCACTTTTACCCTTGAGTGATCCCACCCTCTCCCTAATTATCCTCTTGCTCCTAATGTATATAAATAATGCCTTGAGATTCACTGGAATTCTACTTGCCAAGGACTTTTCATGATCCCTCCCAGCTTTCCTAATTCCCTTCTCGAGTTCTTTTCTGGCTTCTTAATAATCCTCAATGGTTCTGTTTGATTCTGTCTTCTCAAGCTTTGCATACTTTTCCTTTATCTTCTTGTCTAAATTCCTCACCTCCCTGGACATCCATGGTTCTCTTACCTTGTCCTTCTTTCTGACTGGAATATGGAGGAACTGTCCTGGACTTTAAACACCCTCCACATGTCGGATGTGGACTTGCCCAGAAACAGCTGTTCCCAATTAACTCTCCCTAGTTCCTGCCTAATGCTCATTAATTTGCCCTGTTCCAGTTTAATAATACTCTCTCTAAATGTTCACCCATTGAAAGGCTGGTCACCTGGCCAGGCTCATTGCCCAACACCAGATCCAATACAGCCCCTCATCTTGTTGGATGATCTACATATTGATTTAGGAAATCTGCCTGGATGCACCAAACAAATTCTGCCCCATTTAAACCACTTGGACTAAGAAAGTCCCAGTTTATATTAGGGAAGTTGAAGTCCCACACGACAACAACCCACTTGTTTTTACACCTTGCTTTAATCTGCCTGCATATCTGTTCCCCAATGTCTAGGTGCCAATGGTGGGGCTCTGTAGTTTATTCGAATTAGGGTGATTGCACCTTTCCTGTTTTTGAGTTTTACCCATTTAGATGAGTCCTCCATTATATCCTCTCAGAATGCAGCTGTGATATTGTCATGGATTAGTAGTGTAACACCCCCCACCCTTAACTCCCTCTCTATTTTTGCTAAAACATTGAAACCCTGGTATATTAACCACCATTCCTGTTCCTCTCTCAACCACATCGCTGTACTGGTAGTTCCATGTACTGATCCATGCTCTAAGCTCATCACCTTTACTCATAATATTCTTAGCATTAAAATACACATACTTCAAGCTATCCATCGTATCATATTTAATGCTTTGCTCCTGCCTGTTTATATTGGATCCTACACCTACCTTCCTCTCTGTAGTGTACCCATCTATTTCTTTTAGCGCAATGAATCTAAGCTCTAATTATTGACTGCTAACTTATCCGTGCCTATCAATTTGTTGCCCTCTCTGCAAAATGAATAAGTAAGCTAACTTCACCTCCTACTGCATGTCTTTACTTATTTGATATGTGGTTGTACAGTCAAAAAAAATTGTTGACAAGCACAAACCTGAATTTCAGTGGATGTTACCAACTGCACCAATAGTTATGAGGTGACAGAACTCAGAGGAAGGGAAGGAGGCAGTGAAAGGAGAGAATGAACCAGTACAGAGAAGACAGTTACTGATGCTAGCATAGGGATGGATGAGTGACAGTGCACAGTACACAGTGAGAGTCGCACAACGAGCAAAGCTAAAGTGAAAATGAAGTGTCAATGGCCTGAGTTGAGAAAGTTGATGAACTTGATAGTGCTAATGAGGACTGGGAATTGTATGTTGAGATGGTTGAACTGTATTGTAATGCTAATGATGCGAATGAGGAAAAGAAGGTCTCCACACTTCTTAGCATAATGTGTGTTGAAATGTACACAGTCTGTTATGCAATTTTAATCAATTGAGCCCAAAACCACTAGTAATAGCTGAGAATTTTAGATTTCACTAAAGGAACCAGTCAAAGGATGAAAGCATCTCTGAATACATTGCAGAACTGCGCAATCTTTCTCAATACTATGACTTTCGTGATGGATTTTCTGTTGCATTAAGAGACAAGTTTGTATGTGGCATGCATAGTCGAAGCATTCAAAAGAGGCTACTGTCAGAATGAGACCTAATGTTGAAGGGGCATTGACTATCGCAATATCAATGAAGACAGCAGCAAAGGATGAATCAGAACTACAGAAAAAGCATTTAGAACGTGAAAAGCACAAAATGTCCCTGTATGGTGCAAAAAGCCAACAATGTTTTCAATGAGGCAAATCTTCCCATGATGCAAATGACTGTTGTCCCAAAATAAAGACTGCAGAAAGTATCACAGAGATGGTCACATAGGGAAAGGGTGCAAGTCAGACTAAAACCACAACCAAAGAGACAAAACTCACAGACTGAGAAGTTTCACACACAAAATGAAACAAATGAATAAAGTGACCGAATATGAAACTGCATCGACAACACAGAGTCTGACAAAGGTGAATTGTCATGTCTAGAACTGCATAAGATTACTGAAGCAGATCACAAAATCATATGGATGACAACAGATGTGTTTGGTTTAAAACTGAAATCAAGCTAGATACAGAGTCAGCTTTGTCTGTAATTTCAGTTGCTGACTACAACAGACTGTTTTCTAAGCTACCATTAGAAAAGACCTCAGTGATGCTAAAGACCTACACAGGTGAAATAGTGTCTCTCAAAGGCAAACTTAAAGTGAACGTGATACACGGAGGCGAAATACAACAGTTAGAGCTTTACGTGTTGAAAGTGGAGGGCCAGCACTTTTCAGGCATGAAAAGAATCCAACCAGACTGGCACAAAATCAAAGCTCTCAATATACGCCATCAGGCAGCTGCAGCCCAAATGGCAGCTCTAACCAGACACAGTCACAGCTCCTTATGTTAATGAGAAGGTGATTGTGACGTGTATTGATAAACTGAAAGACACAAAGGCCAGAATTGAACTGGATGAAGCAGCAACGCCAAGGTTCCATAAAGAGCGCCCAGTACCTTACGTACTACGCCAAGGTTGAGTGGAGCGATTGGGCCATACCGATTTTCCCAGTGACCAAGAAAGGGAAAGCTGGAGCTGTCTGTATGTGTGGGGGCTTCAAAGTGAACATACCCATGCACCTTGGTTTGTTCTTCTCTCTGCAAAGTGAATATACAAGTTAACCTCACCTCCAGGTGCATGCCTTTATGTATTTGATATGTGGTTGTACAGATAAAATACTCTCCATTCCTCCACTTTCTCCCTAGGACCTCTGGTTCCAATCCCACTGCCAAACTATTTCAACCCTCCCGAGCACCAGGGGCAAACCTCCCAGCCGTGACCCCTCCAGTTTAAGTGCAACCCGTCCCTCTTGTATGTTGCACTTCTGCCCCTGAAGAGGTTCCAATGATCCAAGTACTTGAAACACTGCCCTCCTGCACCACTTCCTCAGCCACTCATTCATTTTTGTCATGATCATATTCTGCCCTGACCAGCACGTGGCACTGGGAGTAATCCAGAGATTACTACTTTGGAAATCCTGTTCTTCAGCCTCTTCCCTAATTCACCGTCGTCACTACACAGAACCTCTTCCTCCTTTCTCCCTATGTCATTGGTGAGCTGAATGCGGAAGAATTTTCAAAGCCGGGATTGGACTCATAGGCCACTTGAGAACCCATAAATAGATCAACGGAATGAAAACCTTCATCCTCGATCTCGAGGGATAGCCATGATGATGCGAATGTGGACCACGACGTCTGGCGGCTCACCCTCCCTATTGAGAATATTCTACAGACTCTCCAAGACATCATGGACCCCAGCAACTGGGAGGCAACCCATCATTCTGATGTCTCTTTCTCAGTCACAGAAAACCTGTAACTATCGAGTCTCCTATCACTACTGCTCGTCCTGGCTTAAACCTTTTCTGCTGAGCCTTAGTGCCACTGGCCTGGCTTCTGCTGCTGTGCTCTCATCGCCCCAGCACTATCCACTGGAAGGAATAGCCACAGGGGAATACTACACCAACTGCTTACTCCCACTACTTCTCCCGGTAGTCACCCATCTACTATCTGAAGCCTGCGCTCAGGGTGTGACAACCTCAGTAAAACTTTCATCTATGAGGCTTTTAGCCTCCCTAACGTTCCTGAGTACATCCAGCTTCAGCCCCAGCACCTTGACCTTGTCAGGCAGGAGCTGAAGTTGTGTTAGCTACCTGCAGATATAGTCATCAGTGAGTCTTGAAATCCTACATCTCACAGGAGGAGAATTAACCACCCTGCCTATACTGAACAAAGAACTAAGGATTCACAAACAATAGTAAAAGCTTACCTGTTCTTAACTGTGGCTTCTCTCCGAAACCTTTGAGTTTTGCACTCACCTTGTCTGTTCTTGCTGGAGCCTTCAGAAACAAAGCCCGACCACTCTAACACTGGTTCACTCACATATTGGCCTAGCACAAAATGGCGGCTCACACAATGGTGTCAAATTTGACCTCTCTTTGAATTTTGGACCTCTTCACTAACCTTTCTCCCCTTCCACTCCCCTCACCTCCTGCTAAAATCCTCATCTATTGCTCTGGTGCTTTGTAACTTGACTAGTGGATATTTGTTCCTTGCTGGCTATTCATAAAAGCATAACAGAAACAGATCAAAATAAACAAACATTTTAGAAAAACTGGTCAAAATCATTAATATTAATCTTTTAAAGGTACAATTGAAAAAAATAATATTATTTCTAAATAGTGCTGTTATTATAACTTAATCACAAACAAGAGAAAATCTGTAGATGCCGGAAATCCAAGCAACACACAGAAAGTGCAGGCCAGGCAGCATCTGTGGAAAAGAGCAAACAGCCAAGACCCTTCATCTGGACTGGGGGGAAAAAGATGAGAAGTCAGGATAGGAAGGTTGGGGGAGGGGAGGAAGAAATACAAGATGATCGGGAAACCAGGAGGGGGGAAGGATGAAGTAAAAAGCTTGGAAGTCGATTGGTGAAAGAAATAAATGGCTGGTGAAGGGGGAATCTGATAGGAATAAAGAGAAGGCCATTGAAGAAAGGGAAGTGGGAGGAGTACCAGAAGGACTACTCGAAACACTGCCCTCCTGCACCACTTCTTCAGCCTCCAATTCATTTTTGTCATGATCATATTCTGCCCTGACCAGCACGTGGCACTGGGAGTAATCCAGAGATTACTACTTTGGAAATCCTGTTCTTCAGCCTCTTCCCTAATTCACCGTCGTCACTACACAGAACCTCTTCCTCCTTTCTCCCTATGTCATTGATGAGCTGAATGCGGAAGAACTTTCAAAGTCAGGATTGGACTCCTAGGCCACTTGAGAACCCATAAGTAGATCAACGGAACGAAGAACATCATCCTCGACCTCGAGGGATAGCCATGATGATGCGAATGTGGACCACGACGTCTGGCGGCTCACCCTCCCTATTAAGAATATCCTACAGAGTGGACAGTCGCAAGGCTGGGGGACCGGACGGTATCCCAGGGCGAGTACTCAGGATGTGTGCAGCACAACTGGCAGGTGTGTTTACAGACATTTTTAATCTCTCCCTCTCCCAGTGTAGAGTGCCCTCCTGCTTCAAATTATCCACCATTGTCCCTGTACCAGAAAAGTCCAAGGTAACATACCTGAATGACTGGCGTCCTGTCACGCTCACTTCAATAATAAGCAAATGCTTTGGGAGGCTGGTCAAGGACTACATCTGCAGCTTGCTACCACCCAAACTGGACCCCCTACAATTCACCTACCGACACAACTGATCGACAGACAACACAATAGCCACTGCTCTACACACCATCCTTACACATCTGGAGAAGGATGCTGTTCTTGGACCACAGTTCAGCATTCAACACCATAATTCCATCCAGGCTCGACAAGAAGCTCAGAGACCTCGGCCTTGAACATGTCTGGTGCAGCTGGATCCTGGACTTACTGTCAGATCACTGGCAGGTTGTACGAGTGGGCTCCCTCAACTCCACCCCTCTGACTCTCAATACAGAGCCCCTCAGGGCTGTGTACTGAGGCCCCTCCTTTACACCTTGTATACCTATGACTGTGTCACCACCCACAACTCTAATCTGCTAATTAAATTTGACAACAACATTACATTGATTGGCCTAATCTCAAAGAATAATGAGTGGCCTACAGGGAAGAAGTCATCTCTCTGACACAGTGGTGTCAAGAAAACAACCTCTCCCTCAATGTGGCAAAAACAAAGGACCTGGTTGTGGATTACAGGAGGAATGGAGACAGGCTCAACCCAATGGACATCAATGGATCTAGGGTTGAAAGGGTAAACAGCTTTAAATTCCTTGGCATCCACAATCCTGAGGACCTCACGTGGTCTGTACACACCAGCTGTGGTGAAAAAGGCACAACAGCACCTCTTGCACCTCAGATGGTTGAGGAAGTTTGGTATGGGCCCCCAAATATAACAACTTTCTACAGGGGTACAATTGAGAGCATCCTGACTGCTGCATTACTGCCTGGTATGGGAACTGTACTTCCCTTAATCACAGGATTCTGCAGAGAGTGGTGTAGACAGCCCAGTGCATCTGTAGATGTGAACTTCCCACTGTTCAGGATGTTTACAAAGACAGATGTGAAAAAAGGGCCTGAAGAATCATTGGGGATCCGAGTCACCCCAACCACAAACTGTTCCAGCTGTTACCATCCAGGAAACGGTACCGCAGCATAAAAGCCAGGACCAACAGGCTCCGGGACAGCTTCTTCCACCAGGACATCAGTCTGATGAACTCACACTGATCTGAAAGTATTTCTATGTTACATTGACTGTTCTATTGCTTATAAATTACCATGATTACACATTGCACATTTAGGCAGAGACATAACATAAACATTTTTACTCCTCATGTACGTGGAGGATGTAAGAAATAACGTTAATTCAGATTCAATTCAATGTAGCCATGGGCACTCGTATGGGTCCTGCCAATGCCTGCCTTTTTGCCGACTATGTGGAATAGTCTATGTTCCAAACCTACACTGGTGTTACTCCCCGACTTTTCCTTCACTACATCATCATCTGATTTGGTGCTGCCTCCTGCACCCATATAGAGCTCGTCAAATTCATCAGCTTTGTCTTCAACTTTCACCCTACCCTCAAATTTACCTGATCTATTTCTGACACCTCTCTCCCTCTTCTCCATCTCTCGCTCTCTCTCTCTCTCTCTCTCTCTCTCTCTCTGTCTGTGGAGACAGCTTATCCACTGACGTTTTTTATAAACCCACTGATTCTCACAGCTAACTGGATAATACCTCGTCCCACCCTGTTGCTTGTAAAAATGCCATTCCCTTCTCCCAGGTCCTCCATCTCTGCCGCATCTAGATGAGGCTTTTCATTCTAGAACTAAGGAGATATCCTCCTTCTTCAAATAAAGGGACTTCCCTTCCTCCACCATCAATGCTGCCCTCAACCACATTTCATCCATTTTGTGCATGTCTACCCTTGCCCCATCCTCCTGCCATCCCTGGAGGGATAGGGCTTCTCTTGCCCTCATCTACCACCCCACCAGCTCCTGTACATAATCCTCCGTAGCTTCCATCATCTCCAAAGGGATCCCACCACCAAATGCATCTTTCCCACGCCCCATTTCTGCTTTCAGCAGGGGTCACTCCCTATGTGACTCCCCTGTCCATTCATCCCTCCTCACTGATCTCCCTCCTAGTACTTACCCTTGCAAGTGAAACAAGTGCCTCACCTGCCCCTACACCTCTTCTGTCACTACTGTTCATGGCCCCAAACTGTCCTCCCAGGTGAGGTGACACTTCACCTGTGAGTCTGCTAGGGTAATCTACTGAATTTGGTGTTCCAAGTGTGGCCTCCTGTATATTGGTGAGACCCAAACTAAATTGAGAGACCCCCTTCACTGAGGACCTACGCTCCGTTCGCCAGAAAATGCAGGATCTCCCAGTGGCCACCCATTTTAATTCCACTTCCCATTCCCATATGTCAGTCCATACCGTCCACTACCGTGATGAGGCCACACTCATGTTGGAGGAGCAACACCTTATATTCCATCTTGGTAGCCTCCAACCAGAATGCATGAACATTGATTACTCAAACTTCTGGTAATGGCCCTCCTCTCCTTCCCCATTTCCCATTCCCATTATCCCCTTACCTGTCCTTCACCTCCCTCTAGTGTTCCTTCCCCTTCCCTTTCCTTCTTGGCCTCTGTCCTCTCCTATCAGATTCCCTTTTCTTCAGCCCCTTATCTTTTTCACCAATCGACTTCCCAGTTCTTTCCTTCACCCCTCCCGTCTCCTAGTTTCACCTATCACCTTGTACTTCTTCCTTCCCTCCCCCACCTTATTATATCTGACTACTCATCTTTTTTCTCCAGTCCTGATGAAGAGTCTCGGCCCAAAACATCGGCTGTTTACTCTTTTCTATAGATGATGCCTGGCCTGCTGAGTTCCTCCAGCATTTCTTGCGTGTTGCTGTTATTGTAACCGTCTATTTTGTAAAAACTGATGTGCTCACCAGGACTGCAAAGATTTCAAAATGAATCATCCAATCTACCATGTTCTCAGAACCATCTAGCTGGCATCAAGCTGGGGTGAGCTGTTTCCTATGAAAACATCTCACTGTGGTTGGGTTGTTAAAAATTCATTTGCTGCCTCATTTGGCAGTAAAGATAATCATTACAAATCTTTTTTATTTTGGATAGGGTTTAAAGAATCGAGAAGCTGCACTGCATACCATGTTGTAATGGAATTTTTGTGTTTGCCTTCTTGGGCATACATACCATAAGTTACCCCCTGTATGAGTAACCATACAGACACAAGATAATATTAGTACGTCCCTGAGTGAAATGTTCTGAAGATTGAGGAGTCGACATAAAGTGCAAGATTCACGTAGGACAGTATAATTTTACTGGCACTATTACCTTAAAGCAAGCAGTCATATAAATATGTGAAACATCAGCTAGAAATGATGAAAAGTATCAAGTGCTGGATGAGGGTACATCTGTGAGTTGGGAAGTTGGGGTAGTGGCAGGGTGGGAGGGCATTTAGACGTGTGTGCTGGGCAGCAGTAGGTGTTGCAATGGAACGTGGTGAATGAGGCGAATCCAAGTGCAGGACACAAGCACGGAGATTGAGTTAGGATGCTTACGCGGGCGTGAACACCGAACAGCAAACAGGAGGGATTGTGACACAGAGCCCTGGTATGGAGCCTTGACACGGAGCCTTGACTCAGAGAGACGGAGTCTGTTAGGTAAACATTGAAACTGGAGCTAAACTTTGAACAAACGGTTCTAAGCAGTCGGGGAAACGTTAGTTATCACACAGGAAAAAGACCAACGATAAGGCAGCTAGGGTTTGTAACACCAGGGTTCTTATACTTCAGGTCCTGATGGAAACCAGGTGTGCCGTCATCAAAGAAAATTAGAAGCAATTGGGAAATTAACGGTCGGAACCGTGGCACAATCGAAGGAAATAGAGGAAACTAGGGAATAAGCCACCAGGACCATGACAGTAGGGTGTTAAGAACTCTAACAGACTGGGGGAAGAAGCTGTTACTCAAACTGACAGGTTTCATTCTAATGCTGCAGTCAGGAAGGACAGGAGGTGTCTTCGATAATTCTGGACCACGTAGTCACATGGAGAGTGTAAGACTCCACATAGTCAGGACTAGAGCTCAGGATTGTCTCTGTGCTGCTGGACGGACTGCTGCTTGATGAGCAAAATGCCCTCCTGTTTCGTAATCAGAATCAGAATCAGAATCCTTCATTATCACCAAGTATAAGGACACATACACGAAATTGATGCCAGTTTCCCTGAGCTCTCTCTGTACAGAATTAAAAACAAACAAAAACAATAGTGCAAATAATCATAAACTATATACAATGAGGTCCCCCTCATTGAATGTACAGGTGGACTTGATTTATAATAAACTAAAATTCAAGAGCTCATAAGACTGATGGCATATGGAAAGAAACTGTTCTTGTACCTATTTGTCCTGGCATACAGTGATCTAAAGCGCCTACCAGAGGGAAGGAGTTGGAACAGGTGATGTCCAGGGTGTGATGGGTCTACAATAATGCTGCTTGCTCGCTTCCTGACTCTAGATGCATATAAGTCCTGGATCCAGGGCAGCTTCACACCAATAATCCTTTCCGCAGCCCTGACGGTTCTTTGGAGTCTATCCTTGTCTTGTTTGGTAGCTGATCCAAACCAACAGTGATGGACGAACAGAGAACAGACTGGATTATTCCTGAATAGAATTGAATCAGCAGCTCCTAAGACAGGTTGTACTTCCTGTGTTGACGTAGGAAATACAACCTGTGCTGAGCCTTTTTGATAAGAGTGTCCACGCTGGGTGTCCGCTTCAGGTCCTGGGAGATTGTGACACCCAGAAATCTGAAGGTCTCCACAGCAGACACAATACTGTTGAGTATAATGAGTGGGGGGAGTATTGGGAGGCTCCTCCTGAAGCCCACTGTCATCTCCACAGTCTTGAGCGTACTTAGCTCCAGATTGTTCTGACCACACCAGAGGGCCAGCCGTTCCACCTCCCATCTGTATGCAGACTCATCACCGTCTCGGATAAGGCCAATGACAGTTGTGTTGTCTGCAAACTTCAGGGGTTTAACAGATGGATCCTGTGAGGTGCAGTCATTAGTGTAAAGGGAGAAGAGCAGTGGGGAGAGCACACATCCCTGGGGACATCGGTACTGATTGTCCGGGTGCTACAGATGATGCTCCCCAGCCTCACTTGCTGCACCCTCTCAGTCAGAAAGCTTGTGATCCACTGACAGATGGCGGGGGAGACAGCTATTTAATCCATAAATAGCAGGACATACCCTATCTTAATAGCAGCTGATAGAGTGGATATGGTATCCCTGACGCTCGGTGATCAGAATTCAGTCCCTCCCAGGGTATTTTTTATCGGATGGTCACTCTCAGGGGTCGTCAGGCTCGCAGTTCCCATAAAGCAGAACTGAAGCTTTCAATTATCATCAAAAACTAACTTCATAAGCCTTTGGTCATGTGTTAGCTTACCACAAGAGCGTGCATCGTGCTGCTGGCTTTCAGAAAACATGTAGTGAATTTGCCAAGAGGCAGAATACTCAGCTGGTGATGTACACACAAAGAAAATGTTTGAATCCCATTTGATTTGCTCTCTTAAAGTGTCTCCAACAAGGTGGAGGCAAATAACGTCCGACAATAACATCCTGCAGATAGTTCACAAAGCTATTTCTTCTGCTTCTTCTTCTTTCAAGTATGATTCTGCTACTCAGCTGCGTGCAGTTGGAACCTGGGATTTACGTTTTGATGGTGTGTGTCTTTGGGCCATTTGAGTGATCTGCAAGTTGACTGTGTTTGAGGGAGTTAGGTGAGGTTTGGAGTGGAGTGGGCGGCCTAGTGGCCTGGCAGCCTGGAGATGGGGGTGAGAGCCCATGATCAGTTCCACTGCTTCTCTCCATCTGGGGGTGTCGAAAGGGGTTGAGGTCAACAAGGAGAACAGAGGCACTGTCTGCCTGCACTTGATGGGTCTTCCTCTCCCTCCTGCTGTTGGGGGAGTCTTGGGATCCACGTTACAGGGATTGATCAGTAAGGCTGTGGACTTCTATTGGGGGGACTTTGAGGTTCATGTTGCATTTGTTCCAGAAATCTTTGGCTGTTTTTGGTCGGTTTGGTTGGGACATTCAGTGCAGACTAGGTCACTGGCCTGCAGAGAGGTAGCAGTGCTGAGCTGAACTAAACTGAATACTGCAGGACTTCAGGTAACTTGAATCTTCGTCAATTCTTTATCCAGTTGAAATGATTTTTTGCAGGTTTGAAGTATAATTCTGGAATTATACTTTATAAGCTATTCCCTAATGACAATTATCCCTCTGTTATTTTGCCAGTTATGCGGATGATTGCTTGGGTTTGATTGACCAATCTCAAAATGTTTCTAAAATTAATTTAACAATAGCTTTGGCAGGTTTTCATGATCTTTTCATGAAGCAAAAGCTTCAGCAATCTAGACAGAATCTGTGGAGAGAGAAATGGAATTTCGGTTTTAATTAATAACTGTTTAGCTAAACCAGAAACATTAATTTTTGCCTGCCTTGTGCCAGGTTTTGCCTGACTTTTTCTAGACCCAACAGATTCTGCAGATGCCAGCAATCTTGAGCAACTCGCACATAACACTAAAGGAACTCAACGGATCAGGCAGCATCTGTGGAGGGGAATAAACAGTGAATGTTGCATCTCATCCTGGTAAAGAAACACCATTGCCGAAGAACAGAAAAATGGAGGATATAGTCCAGTCCCTCACAGGACAAACCCTCCCCACCAGTGAGGAGACCTACAAAGAGTACAACCACAAGAAGGCATCATCCATCATCAAAAACCCCTATGTTCTAGGCCACATTCTCTTCTCATTCCTACCATCAGGAAGGAGGTCCAGAAGCTTTAGATCCCACACCACCAAGTTCAGGAACAGTTATTACCCTTCAACCACCAGGCACCTGAACTACGGTGGATGATTTCACTTGCCTCAACTTTGAACTGATTCCACAACCATAGAACACTACAGCACAGTACAGGCCCTTCAGCCCTCCATGTTGTGCTGACCCATATAATCCTTAAAAAAAGTACTAAACCCACACTACCCCATAACCCTCCATTTTTCTTTCATCCATGTGCCTGTCCAAGAGGCTCTTAAATACCCCTAATGTTTTAGTCTCCACCACCATCCCTGACAAGTCATTCCAGGCACTCACAACCCTCTGTGTAAACAACTTACCCCTGATGTCTCCCCTAAATTTCCCTCCCTTAATTTTGTACATATGCCCTCTGGTGTTTGCTATTGGTGCCCTGGGAAACAGGTACTGACTATCCACCCTATCTATGCCTCCCATAATCTTGTAGACCTCTATCAAGTCCCCTCTCATTCTTCTACGCTCCAAAGAGAAAAGTCCCAGCTCGGCTAACCTTGCTTCATATGACTTGTTCTCCAAACCAGGCAACACCCTGGTAAATCTCCTCTGCACCCTCTACATAGCTTCCACATCCTTCCTATAATGAGGTGACCAGAATTGAACACAATACTCTAAGTGCAGTCTCACCAGAGATTTGTAGGGTTGCAACATGACCTCTCTATTCTTGAACTCAAGTGTACTCTTGAACTCTTGAACTCAACCTTTGGACTCACTTTCAAAGACTCTACAACTCATGTTCTCAGTACTATTTACTTATTTGTTTGTTATTTTATTGGTTTATTTTTGTAGCTACACAATATCTTCTTTTTCACACTGCTTGCTTGTCAGTCTTTGAGTATAATAGTTCATCGATTCCATTTTTTTGTTTTCCTGTGAATGCCTACAAGAAAATAAATCTTAGGCAGTAGGTTGCAACACATATGTACTTTGACATTAAATTTATCTGAGCTCTGAACTTTGAATATTTTGGGCTATGAATGTTCATCAGGTCTCATTTTGTGTGTGTTGCCTGAACTATTTCTATTATTATTTAATATGGAGAAAATTGGAGGTAGAGGAGAGGGAAGGGAGCAATAGAGTAACGTGGCCCACAGAGTAACATCGAGCCACCGATTAGCATGGAATCACTCTCTCTCTCTAACCTCTTATATCTCCTCTCTTTCTTGCTGTTCCCTCTTCACACTGTTACTGCTGCATCTGTGCACAACTACATATATATTAGATAAAAGCACTCACAAGGGAGATGGCTTTAACTGGTGTATTAACATAGCAATGAGAGAGAATGAGAACAATATGCATGTTTAGACAACAGATCAATATGTAGCGCTTGCGGGGGGAGTCATTGCTCTAAAAGAAATAGATCCATACATTTTACACTCATCGTCATGAAGGAGGCACAGGAGCCTTGCATCCCATGGCACCAGGTTCAGGAACAGTTAATACCCTTCAACCAT
Organism: Hemitrygon akajei; assembly: GCF_048418815.1. Taxonomy (NCBI): domain Eukaryota; kingdom Metazoa; phylum Chordata; class Chondrichthyes; order Myliobatiformes; family Dasyatidae; genus Hemitrygon; species Hemitrygon akajei. The sequence continues at coordinate 188,509,237 of NC_133126.1, read as the reverse complement.
CAGGCTTCTAAACCAGCGTGGATAACTTCACTCACTACAACACTGATCACAGCCTATTGTTCAGGGACCCTACAATTCATGTTCTCAATATTATTTATGTGTGCATTCATTAGTATAATTATAAATGGTGTTTTGTGTTCTTTTGCATATTGGTTGCTTGTTAGTCTTTGTGTGTAGTTCACCTGAGCAGTTTTGGGCCTCTTATCTAAGAAAGGATGTGTTGATATTGGGGAGGGTTCAAAGGATGCTTATGAAAATGATTCCAAGATTGAAAGGTTTGTCTTATCAGGGACTTCTGATAGCTCTGGGCCTCTACTCACTGGAATTTAGAAGAATGAAGGGGGATCTCATTGAAACGTATCGATTGTTGAAAGGCCTTGATAGAGTGAATGTGGAGAATATGTTTCCTATGGTGGGGAAGTCTAAGACCAGAGGACACAGCCTCAGAATAGAGGGACATATTTTCAGAATGAGGACGAGGAGGTATTTCTTTAGCCACAGAGTGGTGAATCTGGGGTATTCGTTTCCACATACTGCTGTGGAGTCCAAGTCATTGAGCATATTTAAGGCTGAGGTTGATAACTGCTAGGTTGTATGGGTGGTTCAAAAGCTGATCTCCAAAGGGAATTGAGAGGCTGTTGATTGCGGTGATCATTTACCAGAAAAAGTGTGATTAATAGAGTAATTAGTAGTTTTGTTTGCTGCCAGCGTGTTTTCACTGTGTTTCACCAGCACATCTTAAACCAGAAAGGTGGGGGGGGGCAGAAGCCAGAATGAGAAGGTGCCAGCGGGGAAGGAGTAACAGCTGGCAGGTTGGCGGTTAAACCAAGTGAGGGGGAAGTAAGAAGCCGAGAGGTGATAGGTGGAAGAGGTAAAGGACTGAAGAAGAAGCAATCTAATAGGAGAGGACAGTTGCTTATAAAGTGGTAACAAGCCTCAATGCAGGTGGTGGCTGGAGTTTCCTCAGAGAAAGTTCACTGTTTTACATTTATTAAGCAAATTGGAAAGTCTGCAATAGATGGCAGACATTAAATGTTGATAATGGTAATCATTCAAAGCAGAAAATGAAGGTAATGTCATCTGAAGGAACAGGCAGTAACAATAAAGAGATCTCATTGTTGAATCCATAGAGCTGTAACGTTGCTGGTCTGATACTGAGTTCAATAACTTGCAAGGAAAGATCATCAAACGTTACGCCTAATCCACCGAGTATTCCAGCTTTTTCCTTTGTCTCAGACTTCTGGTTGACCCCAGTTTTACGAGAGTGCAAGGAAGAAGCCCAGCCAGAACAATTTCCATCGGTGTTGGAATAGTCAAGTCAACTGGGAAAAGACAACTTCCTCTGGTTGGGAATCAGAGATCACAAGCCAATGATCTAAACATTTTCCGCCTCTGAACAGGGAGAGAAGTTTCCTTAATCATCAAGATGTTAGAGCCCGGGGAACTTTATCGCACTGAGTGTTCGTGGCAGAAATAATATCATTACTTGACGCAAATGGAAATAGATACCAGAAGCTGAATTAATTGAGAGGCCATGTAGATTATAGCTAATTTTGGATTGCATTAGCAAAAATAATAACAGGCATATTGTATCCACTGACCACTATCTAATATGTGGCTAATACATGGCTCAAATTGAGAAACACATAATCAGTGGCCATTTTATTGGGTACATCCTGTAGCTAATAAAGTGGCCACTGAGTGTATGTTCATGGCTTTCTGCTGCTGAAGTCCATCCACTTGAAGGTTCGATGTGTTGAACATCCAGAGATACACTTCTGCACACCACCGTTGTAACACGTGGTCATTTGAGTTACTGTCGCCTTCCTATCAGCTTGAATCAGTCTGGCCATTCTCCTCTGACTTCTCTCAATAACAATCCAGTTTCACCCACAGAGCTGCTGCTTTCTGGTTGTTTTTTCTTTGGTTCTCAGTCAATTCGCTGTAAACTTTAAAGACACTTATTCATGAAAATCCAAGGATATCAGCATCTTCTGAGATAATCAAACCTCCCCGTCAGGCATCAACAACCACGCCACATTCAATGTCACTTAGATCACATTTCTTCCCATTCTTATGTTTGCCTGGACAACAACAGAACCTCTTGACCTCGTCCACATGCTTTTATGCATTGAGTTCTTGTCATATGATTGGTTAATTAGATTTTTTTTTAATTAACGAGCAGGTGAACAGCTACCTGTTGTTGTTTAGGCAAACATGACTGGCTACTGTGTGCGTATTAATTTTCATGAACATTTCTAGCTTCTACTGCTTCTGGTTTGGATTTCAGTTTCAGTTTCTGCTTGGCCTTTGAACTTTGAACTTTGAACCTTGAAGAAAACTCCTGCACATTGGGGCCCTAATGAGCCATGCATCCTCTTGAGCTGTTTTTCCACACTAATCAACTAACCGATACTTGAAAGTTTTACTTTATCCAGAAGAAATGCAAATTACTCTCACTTATAAATATCTTGTCAAACCTATTACCAAATAACAAAGAAAAATTAATCTAAAGTCTCATTAGACAGCAGTGCCTGAGGTCATAGAGTCCTAGGCCATGGAAACAGAGACTCTCCAGTCCAACTGATCCATACTAACCAAGATGAGTAATTTCAACAGATCTCCTTAGGTGTAATTAGATGTTGGGACAGGCAGGAGGGGTGGTTCCGAATGCTACTTTTGCATTTTTAGAGCTGTCATTATGCATTGGAAACTTTTAGCACAAGGCTGTAGAGCACCAGCTGTAAGATCAGAGTTCAAATCCTGCCACTGCCTGTAAGGAGTTTGTACCCTCTTCCCGTGGCTGTGGTGGTCTCCTCTGGGTGCTCTGATTTCCCGCCACATACCAAAGACAAGTGAGTAAGGGTTAGTAAGGTGAGGGCGTGGTACATTGGTGCTGGAAACTTGGTGACAACTGTGGGTTGCCGCCAGCAAATCCTCAGAATGTGTTAGTCATTGATGCAAAACAATGAATTTCACTGTGTTTCGATGTACATAGAACATAGAATAGAAATCTACAGCACGTTACAGGCCATTCGGCCCACAGTGTTGTGCCGACCATGTAACCTACTCTAGAAACTTCCTCGTAAACCTCCTCTGCACTCTTTCTATAGTTTCCACATCCCTCCTGTAGTGAGGTGCAAAGCTAATCTTTAACTTTATATCAGAGATGTATGCTCATCCTCCCCGACACAAGCACACGTTCCATTGTCTGCTTCAATGGACGTGTTGCAGATAAAGGTAGTCTTTAAAATTTGTAAACACATTATGTTGGTGCATCAAAGGTTAAGCAGCATTGCACAATCGGTGCAAAAAAACACCAGAGCTCATGCCAGATCTATCACCCTGGCTGAGAAGAGAGTACTGCTGTGAAACTTCCTCCAGATCTGCACAACCAATCACTTCACTTCAGAGATGTTTTTCTTTTTGTTTGCCAGTGTTCCAACAGAAAGAAAGCGGAAATCAGTCCATACTAGTCAGTAAATGCCACAGTTCACATTACAGATGCACTGACATTGCTGGAGTACTGAGTGCTTAACAGGCAATAACTTAACTTTATTTGGTCTGCACTTAAACAGGCCAGAAACTACTGTATGTTCACGGTATTCTGCTGCTGGAGCCCATCCACCTCAAGGTTTGACGGGTTGTCCATTCAGAGGGGCTCTTCTGCACACCACTGTTTCAACACGTGGTTATTCGAGCTACTATCACCTTCCTGTCAGCTTGAGCCAGTCTGGCCATTCCCCTCTGACTCTCTCATTAACTGCCACTCACTGGATATTTTTAATTTGTTTTTCACACCATTCTCTGTAAACTTCAGTACTGCTGTGCGTGAAAATCCCAGGAAATCAGCAGTTTCTGAGATACTCAAACCACCTCGTCTGGCACCAACAATCATTCCACAGTCAAAGTCACTGAGATCACATCTCTTCCCCATTCTGATGTTCGGTCTGAACAACAACTGAACCTCTTGCCTTTATGCATTGAGTTGCTGCACACGATTGGCTGATTAGATGTTTGCATTAATGAACATATGTACAGATGAACCTATAAAAGTGGCCACATGATGTATGTCAACATATAAGAACTTGAGATGTATTTTCTTGCAGGTATTTACAGGAAAATAAAAAATGCAAATAGATTTTATGGAGGAAAAACTGCACAAATACTTACAAACAGCCACCGTGCAAACGAATACAAATTGTGCAAATTTAAAAAATAAATAACACTGAAAACATGAGTTGTAGAGTCCTTGAAAGTGAGTCCATAGGTTGTGGATTTTTTCAGCAATGAAGTGAGTGAAGTTATCCACACAGGTTCAGGAGCCTGATGGTTGAAAGGTAATAACTGTTCCTGAAGCTGGTGGTGTGGGATCCAGACTCCTGTACCTGCTAGCCAATGGCCTGGATGGTGGGAGTCCTTGATGATGGATGCTGCTTTCTTGTGACAGTGCTTCATCTAGATGTGCTCAGTGGTAGGGTGGGCTTTGCCTGTGATGCACTGGTGCTGTATCCACAATTCTCTGTAGTGCTCTCAGCTCACTGGTCTCCATTTTCCACTAATTTCCCTAAGAGAAATTTAATCTTGTTCCTTACTCTTAGCGATTAAGTGTATGTTGATATATTATTGTTTCTGTCACAAATCCTTGAATATTACTCTCCTTTATATTTCTCTGTGCCCTACTTCCACTTATTTACTGTGGAGGATACCAGCCAAATATCCAGTTAGAATTTCCATAAGACCATAAGATATAGGAGCAAAATTAGGCCATTTGGACCATCAAGTCTGCTCTGCCATTTCATCATTGCTGATCCATTTCCCTCTCAGCCCTAATCTCCTGCTTTCTCTCTGTAACCCTTTATGCCCAGACAAATCTAGAATGTGTCAACTTCTGCCTTAAATATATCCAATGACTTGGCCTCCACAGCTGCCTGTGGCAACAGATTCCACATATTCACCACCCTCTAACTAATGAAGTTCCTCCTCATCTTCATTCTAAGCAGACATCCCTTTATTCTGAGACTGTATCCTTTGGTCTTAGTCTCTCCCGCCAGAAGAAATATCTTCTCCACATCCACTCTAACAAGGCCTTTCAACATCTGATAGGTTTCAATGCCTTCTCTCTTTCTTCTGAATTCCAGTGAGTACAGGCCCAAGGCATCAAATGTTCCTCATGATAAGCCTCTCCTTCCCGGAATTATTTCATGAACCTCCTTTAAAACCTCTGCAATATCAGCATATCTTTTCTGCTTGGAATACTTCAAGCGAGACCTCTCCAGTGCCTTATAAAGCCTCGTCATTACATCATTGCTTTGATATTCTAACTCTCAAAATGAATGCTATCATTACATTTGCCTTTCTCACCACCAGCTCAACCTGCAAGTTAACCATTAGGGAATCCTGCATGAGGACTTCCAAGTCCCTTTGCACCTCGGATTTTTGAATTTTCTGTTTGTTTAGAAAATAGTCTACACTTTATTTCTTCTACCAAATACAGTATTTCTACACTGTATTCCATCTGCCACTTTTTGCCCATCCTCTTAATATGTCTAAGTCCTTCTGCAGCCTCTCTGTTTCCTCAACGCTACCTGCCCCTCCATCTATCTTCATACCATCCACAAACTTTGCCACAAAGCCATCAATTACATCATCCCAATCTTTGACATATGACGTAAAAAAGAAGTGATCATATCACAGATCCCTGTAGAATACCCCCTAGTCACCAGCAACCAACCAGAAAAGGCTCTCTTCATTTCCACTCTTTGTCTCTAGCCAATCAGCCAATGCTCTATTCATGCCAGAATCCTTACTGTAATACCATGGGTTCTTAACTTATTAAGCTGTCTCACATGTGACATCTTGTCAAGGGTCTTCTGAAAATCCAAGTACACAACAACCACTGATTCTCCTCTGGCTATCCTGTTTGTTACTTCTTTAAAAAATTGCAATAGGTTTGTCAGGCAAGATTTTCCCTTGAGGAAAACATGCTGACTATGACCTATTTTATCATGTGCCTCCAAGTACCCCAAACCCACATCCCTAACAATCAACTCCAACATCTTCCCAACACTGAGGTCAGGCCAATTGACTTATAATAGCTCTTCTTCTGTCTGTCTGTCTCTCTCTCTTCTTGAAGAGTGGAGTGACATTTGCTATTTTTCATTCCTCTGGAACAATGACAGAATTTATTGATTCTTGAAAGATCATTACCAATGCCTCCACAATCTCTTCAGCTGCCTCTTTCAGAATACTGGGGGCAAGACTGTCTGATCCAGGTAATTTATCTACATACAGACATTTCAGTTTCCTAAGTGTCCTCTCCCTAGTAATGGCAACGTCACTCACTTCAGCCCACTGATAGTGTTGAACTTTCAGCATACTGTTAATGTCTTCCACCAGTGGTCCGATATCTACTCTCGACTCTCTTTTACTCTTTATATCGCTGAAGAAATTTTTGGTATTCTCTTTAAATTATTGGCTAATTTACCCTTGTTATTCATCTTTTCCCTCTTTGACATATTCTGTTGCTTTCCTTTGGTTTAATAAAGCTTCCCAATCCTCTACTTTCCCATTACTTTTTGGCATCTCTTTGGCTTCTATGGTGGCTTTGACTTTCCTTGTTAGCCACAGTTGCATCATGCTGACTTTAGAATACTTCTTCTTCTTTGGAATGTATCTATCCTTTGCATTCCAAATTGCTTCCAGAAATTCCAGCCACTTCTGCTCTGCTGTCATCCCTGTGGTGTTCTATTCCAATCAACTTTGGCCAGCTCCTCTTCCAGGCCTTTGTAATTTCCGTTACTCCACTGTAACACAGATATATATGACTTTAGCTTCTCCCTCCCGAATTGCAGGGTGAATGCTATCATATTATGATCATTTTCCCCCTAGGGTTCATTTACCTTAAGATCTCTAATTAATTCTGGTTCATTGCACAACACCCAATCCAGAATAGCTGATTCCATAGTCGGTTCTTCCATGAGCTGCTCTAAAACACCATCATGTAGGCACTCTACAAATTCTCCTCCCCACCCTTGGGATCCAATACCAACCTGATTTTCCCAACCTACCTGCATATTGAAATCCCCCATGTCCATCGTAACATTGCTCTTTTGACATGCATTTTCTATTTCCCATTTAATTTGTAGCCCATATCTTTGCTACTGTTTGGACATTGATATATAACTCCCATCAGGGTCTTTTTACCTTTGCATTTTCTTAGGTCTATCCACAACAATTCTACACCTTCTGATCCTATGTCGCCCCTTTCTAGGAATTCGATTTCATTTTTTATCACAGAGCCTACCCCACCACTCTGCCTACCTGCCTGACCTTTCGATACAATATGTTTTCTTGTATGTTAAGGTCTCAGCTATAAACTTCTTTCAGGCATGAGTTAGTGATGCCCACAATGTCATACATGCCAATCTGTAACTGTGCTACAAGTTCACCTACCTTGTTACATGTACTGTGTGCATTCAAATATAGCACCTTTAGTCCTGTATTTACCCTTTTCAATTTTGTCTGCCTTTTTTTTACTTTGCAACTCATCCTGTTGACTGTAATTTTGCCCTATCATCAGCCCATTCTTGCTAGCAGTCTCACTATGCACTGCTCCTGTTTGTAAACCAACTGCCCCATCTTCAGCCCTATCACTGCTGTTCCCATTCCCTTGCTAAATTAGTTTAAACTCCTCCGAACAGCTCTAGCAAACCTGCCCGCTAGGATATTTGACCCCTCAGGTTCAGGTGCAACCCGTCCCTCTTTTAACAGGTCATACCTTCCCCGGAAGAGATCACAATGATCTAGAAATCTGAACCCCCACCCCTGCACCAGTTTCTCAGCCACCCACTTACCTGCTAAGCATTCCTTTTCTTACGCTCACTGGCACATGGAAGCAGCAAACCAGAGATTACTACTCTAGAGGCCCTGCTTTTCAGCTTCCTACCTTGCTCCCTAAAATCCCTCTTCAACACCTCCTCACCTTTCCTACCTAAGTCATTGGTGCCAATATGTACCAAGACTTCTGGCTGCACACCCTTCTCCTTTAGAATGCTGTGGTCCCAATCTAAGACATCCCTGACTCAGGCACCTGGGGGACAACATACTATCCGGGTGTCTCTATCGCATCCACGGAATCTCATCTCTATTCCTCTAACTATGGGATTTTCAAACACTACTGCATCCCCTTCACCTTTCTTCTCCTCTGAGCCATAGTGCCAGACGCTGTGTCAGACGTCCAGTCACTGTGACTGCCCCCAGTAGGTTGTCCCCCCTTAACAGTATCGAAAACTGTATACTTATTATTGAGAGGAATGGCCACAGAGGTACTCTGAACTGGCCGCACATTTCCATTTCTTCTCAGGACAGTCACACAGTTAACTGCCTCCTGCAACCTAGGGATGTCTACCTCCCTGTAGCTCCTGTCTCTCACTTGCTCAGTCTCCCACGAGAGCCAAGGGTCATTGAGCTGCAGTTCCTTAACACATTCTCAGAGGAGCCGCATCTCGGTGCACCTGGTGCAGAAGTGGATCCCGGAGAGGCTGGAGGTCTCCCAGAATCTCAACACAGCCTCGGGACCCAATCTCTGTGCACTAACTGTGCCCTCGCAGATCTTCAATCGCACGCCTGTGTGAAGTCACCCCTTCTTCTTGTTCGCTGATTGGGTGCAGTCCAGATATCCTTTGTATGTGGGAGGAAGCTGAGGCACCAGCTTGGGAAGAAACCAGCAGATTTGCAGGAAGAACATGCAATCTCCATACACGCAACGTCCATGGTTGGAATGAACCTCAGGTCCGTTGGAGCTGAGAGTCAGCAGGATTAAATAAATGAGAGGCGATGTCTCAGGAAGGTGCCATCCATCATTATATCCTGCACCATCTGTGGCATGCCCTCTTCTCAGTGCCAACATCAGCAGGAGGTTCAGGAGGTGGCACATGGTTCAGCAGCGGTTTTCTCCCCACTGCCATCGGGTTCATAAACCAACCTGAAAATCCCCACCACTACCTCGGATTCATCGTCATCAGCATGTGCTGTGTCAGATGGCATAGGCGATCATGGTCACATCAGCATCATTGTTCTTGGCAGATTTGTCTACAGAAGTCGTTTCCCATTGCCTTCTTCTGGACAGTGTCTTTACAAGATGGGTGACCCCAGTCATTATCAATACTCTTCAGAGAATGCCCTGCCTGGCGACAGTGGTCCCAGTAACCAGGACTTGTGATATGCGCCAGCAGCTCATACAACCATCTACCACCTACTCCCATGGGTTCACATGACCCCTCATCGGTGGGCAAAGCAGTTTGTTACACCTTGCCCAAGGGTGACCTGCAGACTAGCAGAGAGAAGGAGTGCCATACACCTGCTTTAGTAGAGACGAACCTCCACTCCGCCTCCCAAACTCGAGATTATATTTCTTCTGTCTCTCTTATTTTACACCAATATTGTTATTTTTATTCTGTAAATTATGCAAAATTCATGTTAATTTAAATTTATGTTAACTTATAGGTGTCACATTTGTAACGTACTGTGGTGGTGCTGAAAAAAATCTCATTTCATCGCATTTGTAAACAAAAGAGATTCTACAGATGCCTGCAATTTATACTGTGAATCCATGCTATGATCATATATTTATTTAACTGAATCATTTATTTATTTCTTTAGAGATACAGCACAGTAACAGGGCCTTCCAGCCCATTGAGCTCTTGATGCCCAATTACACCTCAGTGACTGATTAACCTACTAACCCATAGGTCTTTGAAATGCGTGAGGACAGTGGGGCACCATGGAGTTTACACAATGCATCGACAAGTTTCATTGATGTAGGAAAAATGTCCCAAACTGCCCTGTAGTGACATTTTCAAACAGAAAATCTGAAAGGTATGAGGGATGGCAACCAAACATTGATAAATGTTAGGGACAGCCTCAGAGAAAGAAGGGAAGAAGTGTAGATGCAGAAAATTTTAAACATGGAAGGTAGAAACATACGGTACAGTACAGGTCATAATGTTGTGCCAATCTTTATATTATTTATTTATTTACTTAGCTCCAGCACGGGACAAGGTCTTCCAGCCCTTTGAGCCTCATGGCCCAGCAATCCCCTGATTTAATCCTAGCCTAATCACAGGACAATTTACAACGACCAATTAACCCACCAACCCATACACATTTGGACTGTGGGAAGAAACTATCACGTGGAGGGAGAATATACAAACTCGCTGCAGGCAGCAGTGGGAATTGACCCATGGCGCCTGTACTGTAAAGTGTTGTGCTAACCACTACACTACCTTGCCACCCTTTTAACATAGTCCAAAATCAAACTAGCACTTCTCTTCTTCATAGAGCTCCATGTTTTCTTTTATCCATATGCCTCTCTAAGAATCCCTTGAACGTCCCTAATGTATCTGCCTCTACCACAACCCCTGGCAGTGCATTTCTCTAACACTTCCCTCCTGCATTTAGAATTTGGGAACTACAAAATCTGGACATCTGGAGTAATGTTTCAGCCACCGACGGCATATGATTAAATTCAGGGATGGCTAAGATGCATGAATTGGAGGAGTGCAGGTATCCTAGATCTTATCGGTGTGGAAATGTACTTGTAGTAACAAATTGGAACCTGTAATGTACCAGAGTGTTTGTGCATCATGAAGGTGATGGACGCTGAGTATATGACAAACTGCAGAAAGTCAAGTAGATTCGCTCACTGGAAGAATGCCGAGAACTCCAATGAAGCAGACCAATAGAATGCACCCTGACCTTGAACTGGAACGAGTAGATAACATTTGTGTATAAAGGAGTGACTACGCCATTTGCGTCTTGAAGCTGCCATCGGCTCTTCTGCAGAGATGCCTTCACTTTCTGCAAGCAAAGTAAATGTATTTATGATGGATCTACTCTGAATTAATTGTTGTTTGTTATAAGATGTAGTGAAAAGGCACTCAACACAAGTCTGGAATATTGTGTGGGACAAGATAATGTTGAGGTCTGTAAATGTAAGTGGTCAGAGGGATGAACAACTGGATCCTAACATGTTGCCTACATAAACTGACCCACCTTCTACCTGGTTCCAAGATACATCAAAACTATCCAACATGGACATCAACACTCTGGGATCATCTGTTTTCTCCACTAACATAAGTAGACCTTGAAACCACACGAGCTGCCTTGTTCTTTGTTCCAGCTTTGCTCCCAGTGAAATTCCTCCAGTAAGAAAATTCATAATTGATGTCTGTGAGTGCATACCAATAAAATATACCTAAATATGCAGTGATCTCATAAGATGTATATGTGCCAATATATACATAATCATTTACTGCTTGAATACATACATATTTACATGTGTCAGCTCCATAGGACATTTGCAAATGTAAACATAAGGGTAAATAGTCTGGCAAATATAAATGTCACTTTTGAAGTATTTATTGTAAAACTACTCCTAAACCAAAATAATAGCATGAGATTTTATTTTCTAGAGATGGAGTACAAATGCTTAAGACATTCAAGCATTTGTTTGAAGTTGCACTCTCCACTATTTTAATAGTCTCTTGCTGTGATAGTGAGCTCACAAACCAACCTCTATCCTATGTCTCCCTGTCCCAACTTTGAACATATGTTGCAAAGATTTTCCTATCAGAGTTTGTCCCTCATACACAAAATGGATACCAACACCCTTTTCTACACAAAACCCTATATTTTTGCAAATGCTATCATAGCCATCGCTGGGTTCCATACTCCACCTTCCTCTCCTACCTCATCCTTTCATCAGCAGCCCTAGACAACCTCCATTTATTACCTTACAGCCTCTGTCATTATTTCTGCTCTCCTGTCCTCCACCTGTCCCACATCTGTCCTCACCTGCATCCACCTATCCACTTAACACCTGCCAGCTCTTGCCCTCTCCATTCACCTTTTTATACTGGCTATCTCCCCTTAAGCTTTCAGCGGAGAAGAAGGGTCTTGACCCATCAAATTCACTGTCCATTTCTTTCCACAGATGCAGCCTGATACATTGGGTTCATCCAGTGTCTTCCAGCATCTCTCTTGTGCTTTCTGCCTCTGCAGTCTTGTGTCTGGACCTTAAATCTCTGTTTGCTTCCCAAATTCACAGAAACAAGGCCACTGGCCCACTGAATCCATAGTAACCATCAAACACCCATTTATATAAATCTCACTTCTCTCTCTCAATCCCATCGACTCCAACACATTCTATTATTTCACCTACGCAATGGAGCAACTGACAGTGAGCCATTGATGTCCCAGCCTGTGTATCTTCAAAGTTCAAAATAAATTCATTATCAAAGCATGTATATTCCACCATGTACTATGCTGAGATTCATTTTCTTGCAGGCATTCACAGTAGAATAAGGAAATACAGCAGAATCAATGATAAACTACAGACAAGGACTGGCGAACAAATAATGTGCAAAAAAAAAGACAAATGGTGCAAATATAAAACAAAAATCAAATAATACTGAGAAATAAACCGAGATAATATCGAGAACAAGAGTTGTAGAGTGCTTGATAGTGAGTCCAAAGGTTGTGGACGTTGACCCATTAATCTATCTCTGTTGTCTGTATCTGTGTTCTGTGACATTGCTATAAGCAAGTTTTTCATTGTACCTGTACTTCACCATACCTGACTATCTGACAATAAACTTGACTTATTTATTTATTTCTGGGACTCAGCATGGTGACAGGCCCTTCCAGCCTAACGAGCCCACACTGCTCAGTTACACCCATGTGACCCATTAGCCTACTACCCCGTGTATCTTTGGCATGTGCGAGGAATCCCGAGTACCCACGGGAAGCCCACGCGGTCTCTGGCAGAACATGCAAACTCTTCACAGACAGCAGCAAATTCAACCCAGGACGGCGGTGCTACAATAACATTACACTAACTGCTATACTATTGGCACCCATAATTGGGTAGCAAAAATGGCATTTGTTATGCTTGCCATCACGGGCTAGGGTATTGAATATAAGAGTTGGGGCATCATGCAGTTGCTAGAATGCACTTGTGGTTATGTATAGTTCAGGTCCCTACACTACAGGAAGGATGTGGTAACAATAGAGAAAGTGCAGAAGTGAATATCTAGAATTAACTGCCACAGGAGGTGGTACAGCCAGACACAATGGCATGTTCTTGGATAGAAGAGGAGAGAGGAAACGGGGACTAATGGTAGAATAGCAGCTCGCATAATGATTTACACCGCCAGTGACGCGGGTTCAGTTCCTGCTGCTGTCTGCAAGAAGCTTGTCGGTTCTCCTCGTGACATATGCATTTCCTATGGGTGCTTCACTCCCCACCCAAATCCCAAAGATATACAGGTTAGTGTTAATAAGTTGTGGGAAAAGTGTCTTGGTGATGGAAGCATGGCCACATTTGCAGGCTGCCCCCAGCACATCCTCTGACTGTGTTGGTCGTTGATGCAAACAACGCGTTTCGCTGTATGTTTTAATGTTTCCGTGTACCTGTGACAGATAAGACTAATATTTAAAAATGGGAGTCACATAGATAGGCATCACAGTCAAGATGGATGAAGTGGGTCAGAAGTGCCCATTTCTGTACTGTAGCTTTTTCCATCCTGGCACATTGCTTTGCTCTAGTGACTGAAGTGGACCATATACATACAGTCTAAATCAAAGTATAATGCAAAGTTATTATCGAAGTGCCTATACGTCAACCCATACAACCCTGAGATTCATTCACAGGAAATCCAAGAAACACAATAGAATCAATGAACGACCGCACTCAACAGGACAAACAACCAATACTCAAAAAGAACAAACTGCAAGTACAAAAGATAAATAGATAGATAGATAGCTAAATAAATAAACAAACAAATAAATAAGCAAGCAATAAATATTGAGAACCTAAGATGAAAGTTCCTTGAAAGTGAATCCACAGGTTGTAAGAATAGTTCAGTGATAGGGAGAGTGAAGTTGCGTGAAGTTATCCCTTCTACTTCAAGAGCTTGATGGTTGAGGGGGTAATAACTGTTCCTGAACCTGCGGGTGTGAGTCCTGAGGCTCCCTATACCTTTTAGTGATGCCAGCCATGAGAAGAGACCATGTCATGGGTGGTGGGGTTCCCTGATGATGGATGCTGCTTTCTTACAACATCATTTCATGTAGATGTGCTCAATTGTGTGAAGGGCTTTACCCGTGATAGACTGGGCTGTATCCATTATATATCATAGCATTTTCCATTCAAGGGTATTGGTGCTTCCATATCAGGCCACGATACAACCAGTACTCTTCACTACATACGGTGGCATGCAGAAGTTTGGGCACCCCAGTCAAAATTTCTGTTACTGTGAATGAGGTCACAGGGAAGGTTTTCTTCTGATGACTCTTCCATGAAGGTCACATTTGTACAGCTGTCGCTGCACAGTAGAACATTGCACCACCACTGCAGAGTCTGCTAAATCTCCCTGACAGTCTTTTGCAGTCAAACAGGGGTTTTGGTTTGCCTTTCTAGCAATCCTACGAGCAGTTCTCTCAGAAAGTTTTCTTGGTCGTCCAGACCTCAACCTGACCTCCACCGTTCCTGTTAACTGCCATTTCTTAATTACATTACAAACTGAGGAAACGGCTACCTGAAAATGCTTTGCTATCTTCTTATAGCCTTCTCCTGCTTTGTGGGCATCATTTACTTTAATGTTCAGAGTGCTAGGCAGCTGCTTAGAGGAGCCCATGGCTGCTGGTTGATGGGACAAGCTTTGAAATTTGCATCACCTGGCCTTCCCTAATGATGATTGTGAACAAGCCATAGCCGTAACAAGCTAATTAAGATCTGAAAAGTTGGTAAAAGTTATCTGAGAGCCAAATCTCTTGGGCAGCCCAAACTTTTGTATGGTGCGCCTTTCCGTTTTTTCACTCTAAAATTGTACAAAAGAAATATAATACACTAACCTTGCTTAAAATATTGAAAATAATGTTTCATCTTTAACTTTATGACTTTTGGAGATCAGTTCATCTTCTACTCACTTAACTACAGTATTCACACGAACAGAAATTTTGACAAGGGATGCCCAAACATTTGTATGCCACTGTATTTATAGGAGTTTGTCAAAGTTTTAAATAGCATGCTGAACCTTCAAAAATGTCTAAGGAAGTAGAGGACTGATGTGTTTTCTTTGTAATGTCGCATGTGCTGGGCCCAGGACAGATCCTCTGAAATAACACTGAGTTAAAGTTGCTGACCCTCTCCACCTCTGATCCCCCAATGAGGTTTGGCTCCTGGACCTCTGGTTTCCACCTCCTGAAGTCAATAATCAGCTCCTTGGTCTTGCTGACATTAAGTGAGATGTTGCTGTTGAAACACCACTCAGCCAGATTTTCAATCTCCCTCCTATATGCCGATTTGCCACCACCTTTGAATCTGTGAATCTATGACTGTAAACGGGACCTACAACCAAACTCATCCATGCTGACAAACATACACAATATGCTGGTGGAACTCAGCAGGCCTGGAGAAAAAAGCTGAGGAGTAGAATTAAAAGGTGGGCGAGGGGAGAGAGAAACACAAAGTGACCATGCTACAAACATACACAATATGCTGGTGGAACTCAGCAGGCCCGGCAGCATCCATGGAAAAAAGCAGAGTCAACGTTTCAGGCCGGAACCCTTCAGCAGGACTGGAGAAAAAAGCTGAGGAGTAGAATTAAAAGGTGGGCGAGGGGAGAGAGAAACACAAAGCGATGGGTGAAACCTTGTTAGGGGAGGGATAAAGTAAAGAGCTGGGAGGTTGATTGGTGAAAGAATTGCCTTCATCAGTTTGTCCTATCTACTTGCATTTGGCAGATATTCCTCAAAACCTTTTCTAACCATGTATTTGTCCAAATGTCTTTTGAGCATTGTAATTGTATCTGTGACTTCGTCAAGCAGTTCATTTCATATAGCCATCATGCACTGTGCCAAGATCCTGCCTCTTAGGTCCTGCTTTTAAATCTTTCACCTTTCACCCTAAGCCAATATCCTCCAGTGTTTTTACTCTCCCACCCTGGGGAAAACTGTGACTTACTACCTTATCTCCACCCCTAGTGGTTTTATAAGCCCCTGTAAGTTACCCCTCAGCCTCTTTCAGCCCAATGCCAATGGTATCATCCTATCCAGCCTCTCATTATAACTCAAGGCCGCTAGTCCCAGCAACAACCTTATGAATCATCCCTTGTACTTCAGTCACCATGGCTGAGGGAAACTGATTTCCTTTTACATCAGTTTCACAATCTCCAACTCCCATCCATTCAAACTGATGAAGTTTGCAGGCCGCCGATCACGAGAGGCGCTGAATCCAAGTACCGACAGGAACGTGTTTACCATGCCTGTGTCCTGATGCAATCACAAAAACGCAGAGCTGAATGCTCTCAAAACCAGGGAGATGTACAGTATATCAACATCAGCAGAAATATATTCCCTCTCCATCAGCAACACTGCATTTAGCACCGCTTCAGCTTTTAGTTTAAAGAGGGCCTTTAAAGATGGTGATCGGTTGGAGCTTAAAAGAGTTCAGAAGGAACTCAGAGTACAGATAAGGGGGGCAAAGGAGCAGTATAGGAGGAAGCTAGAACAAAAGCTGCAGAAAAAAAAGCATGAAGGAGGTGTGGGATGGGATGAAGATCATCACCGGATGCGGTGCAAAGCGGGGGGCGAACATAAGTTGAGATGTGGAGAAAGCGAACCAGCTGAACAACTTCTTCAACAGGTTCGACAACTCAATCTCATCCTCACCGCAGAAATCCACACCAGGCTTACTTCCCTCACAGGAAAATAGCCAATCACAGGAGACCTTGCCCACGCCCAGGATTACGGCTGCACAGGTGGAAGGTCAACTGAGGAAGATCTGTACCAGCAAGGCGGCGGGACCGGATGGAGTTTCCCCACGATTACTGAGGGCCTGTGCGACTGAGCTGGGAGAACCACTACAGCGCATCTTCAACATGAACCTGGAGCAGAGAAGAGTACCCAGACAGTGGAAAACATCCTGTATTGTCCGGTACCGAAGAAACCACAACCAAAGGAGTTGAATGACTTCAGACCTGTTGCCTTGACGTCGCACGTGATGAAGACCATGGAGCGGCTGATAATACAGAATCTGAGGCCACAAACCAGGCACGCCCGGGATCCGCTTCAGTTTGCGTATAAGGAGAAGGTGGGAGTGGAGGATGCTATCACGTATTTGCTGCACAAATCACTCTCTCACCTAGATGGGGTCAGTTGTGCTGTGAGGATTACATTCCTTGACTTCTCTAGTGCCTTTAACACCATCCAGCCCAAGATCTTAAAGCACAAACTAACGGAGATGGGAGTAGACTCTCACATGGTGGATTGGATAGTGGACTACTTGACAGATAGACCTCAGTATGTGCGGTTGGGAGACTGTAGGTCTGACACAGTGGTCAGCAGCACAGGAGCGCCACAGGGAACCGTACTCTCTCCAGTCCTGTTCACCCTGTACACATCAGACTTCCAATATAACTCGGAGTCCTGCCATGTGCAGAAGTTCGCTGATGACACGGCCATAATGGGGTGTGCCAGGAATGGACAGGAGGAGGAGTATAGGAAACTGATACAGGACTTTGTGATATGGTGCAACTCAAACTACCTGCGTCTCAATATCACCAAGACCAAGGAGATGGTGGTGGACTTTAGGAGATCTAGGCCTCATATGGAGCCAGTGATCATTAATGGAGAATGTGTGGAGCAGGTTAAGACCTACAAGTATCTGGGAGTACAGTTAGGCGAGAAGCTAGACTGGACTGCCAACACAGATGCCTTGTGCAGGAAGGCACAGAGTCTTCCTTAGAAGGTTGGCGTCATTCAATGTCTGTAATGAGATGCTGAAGATGTTCTATAGGTCAGTTGTGGAGAGCGCCCTCTTCTTTGTGGTGGCATGTTGGGGAGGAAGCATTAAGAAGAGGGACGCCTCACGTCTTAATAAGCTGGTAAGGAAGGCGGGCTCTGTCGTGGGCAAAGTACTGGAGAGTTTAACATCGGTAGCTGAGCGAAGGGCGCTGAGTAGGCTACGGTCAATTATGGATAACTCTGAACATCCTCTACATAGCACCATCCAGAGACAGAGAAGCAGTTTCAGCGACAGATTACTATCGATGCAATGCTCCTCAGACAGGATGAAGAGGTCAATACTCCCCAATGCCATTAGGCTTTACAATTCTACCGCCAGGACTTAAGAACTTTTTAAAAGCTATTATTAATGCTTTTTGAGATAGTGATTTAGATGCATATCATATTTTTTACTGAGTTAAGTATTGTATGTAATTAGTTTTGCTACAACAAGTGTATGGGACATTGGAAAAAAGTTGAATTTCCCCATGGGGATGAATAAAGTATCTATCTATCTATCTATCTATCTAGTTTCCTGCAGTCATTATTCCACAGGACCTCATGGGGGGAACCATCTCCCTTTCATTCACAATAAGGCTCGCCAGAGAGTGCACATTTTGCAGCAGTTGGTAAAATTCCATCTTCCCCAAAACATTGCTATCACCTCAGCATCAGAGAGCATCCTCACATCAGCCATGGCTGTCTGATTTAGAGCAGCAGCCTCTCAGAGGATAAGGAAACTACAGTGAACTGTCAGGTCAGCTGAAAAGGTCGTTAGCTGCAGGTTACCATCTCTGCAGGACTTGTATGTGTCTAGGACAAGGAAGTGGATAGAAAAAATATCACTGTGGACACTACCCACCCAGCAGAATTCCTTTACTAAACCCTCTGGCTTTTGGGTTATTAATAAAAAACACGCCTTCTCAAAAGCAAACATGAGGAAATCTGCAGATGCTGGAAATTCAAACAACACACACAAGATGCTGGTGGAACACAGCAGGCCAGGCAGCATCTATAAGGAGAAGCACTGTCGACATTTCGGGCCGAGACCCTTCGTCAGGACTAACTTCCGCCACCTCCAACGGGATCCCACTACCAAGCACATCTTTCCCTCCCCCCTCCACTTTCTGCTTTCCGCAGGGATCGCTCCCTAGGCGACTCCCTTGTCCACTCATCCCCCCATCCCTTCCCACCGATCTCCCTCCTGGCACTTATCCTTGTAAGCGGAACAAGTGCTACACCTGCCCTTACACTTCCTCCCTCACCACCATTCAGGGCCCCAGACAGTCCTTCCAGGTGAGGTGACACTTCACCTGTGAGTCGACTGGTGTGGTATACTGCTTTCAGTGCTCCCGGTGTGGTCTTTTATATATCGGTGAGATCCGACGCAGACTGAGAGACCGTTTTGCTGAACACCTACGCTCGGTCCGCCAGAGAAAGCAGGATCTCCCAATGGCCACACATTTTAATTCCACATCCCATTCCCATTCTGATATGTCTATCCATGGCCTCCTCTATTGTCAAAATGAATCCAAACTCAGGTTGGAGGAACAGCACCTTATATACCGGCTGGGTAGCCTCCAACCTGATGGCATGAACATTGGCTTCTCTAACTTCCGTTAATGCCCCTCCTCCCCTTCTTACCCCATCCCTGACATATTTAGTTGTTTGGTTTTTTCTCTCTCTCTGCCCATCACTCTGCCTGTTCTCCATTTCCCTCTGGTGCTCCCCACCTTTCTTTCTCCCGAAGCCTCCCGTCCCATGATCCTCTCCCTTCTCCAGCTCTGTATCACTTTCGCCAATCACCTTTCCAGCTCTTAGCTTCATCCCACACCCTCTGGTCTTCTCCTATCATTTTGCATTTCCCCTCTCCCCACTACTTTCAAATCTCTTAGTACCTTTCCCTTCAGTTAGTCCTGACGAAGGGTCTCGGCCCGAAATGTCGACAGTGCTTCTCCTTATAGATGCTGCCTGGCCTGCTGTGTTCCACCAGCATTTTGTGTGTGTTGCTTACACCTTCTCAAAAGTTTCTTCCCCAGACACATCATCTGATTATTCATTCTAGTTAGACACCCCCCCCCCCACCCCACCATCCATCGGGCTGAGACATTTCATCAGGACTGGAAAGGAATGGAGAAGAAGCCTTGTGTTCACATCCTCAACTATTTATTCTTCTCCATAGATGCTGCCTGACCTGCTGTATTTCTCCAACATTTTGAGGGTGTTACTCTGGGATTCCAGAATTTGCAGAATCCCTTGTGCTTATGAAATAGGCTTAATCTAGCATTTGTGTTAATTGGTCATCAATGGTGATGGGGCCTGCAGGGCTGAGAGGCCTATAGTATTCCTTGTTGCATTGCATGATGTCTCTCTGATTATACTATAATCAAAAGGATCTTAAAAAGTTAAATGCAATCAAATTCAATAATCTACTGTTTTACTGTTTGGAAGTCCGAATAATTCAGCATCTAACTCAGTAGGTTCTGTTTTCCACATTCACTTTAAGCTCACCAAGTTCACCAGAAAATTTATTGTGTAACATCTAAAGAAGTGAATTAAAAGTGAGTTGATCTGTCAACAGGATGAAAATCCAACAGACTAGAAAATCTGTCAGTCCAGGAGGAACAAATTCACAAGGGTGCCAGATTCATTCATTTGTTATATGGTGTGTCATATGATGTGGGTGATTGTGGTCTTTCCATGACAATTGCTCTTGGCAAATTTTTCAGCAGAAGTGGTTTGCCATTGCCTTCTTCTGGGCCATGTATTTACTAGACATGTGAACCCAGCCATTATCAATACTCTTCAGAGATTGTCTGCCTGGTGTGTGGTCTCATAACTAGAACTTATGATACGCACCAGCTGCTCATACAACCATACACCATCTAGTCCCATGGCTTTATGTGACCCTGATCAGGGGCTAATCGGGAGTTTACAGCCTTCCCAATGGTGACCTGCAGGCTAGTGGCGAGAAAGCGCATCTTACACCTCCTTTGGTAGAGACATATCACCACCCCACCACCAAGGTGCCAGATTATCAGAATTTTACTGGACCAAGAAAAGTTTTATCAGGAAGGAGGTGACATCTTAAAACTGAAGGATTCCAAAGAAGCTGGTGAAGACAGTTATTTGCTTAACCTTTAAGAAGCATATCAGGCTTCTTATGGCAGAGCAGGGACTCCCCTTGGGTTAATAAATGGGATAAGTCAAGTTGCATATATTGTTGTATGCACAAGCACTCTGAGGTACAGGTGCAATAAAAAAAGTGGAGACGTAGAGTTCATAGCTCAATGTCCATTCAGAAATCTGATGGTAGAGAGGAAGAAGCCATTCTTGAATCATAGAGTGGGCGTCTCCAGGCTCCTGTCCCTCCTCCTTAAAGGTAGCAAAGAGAAAGTATGTTCTGGGCGATGGGCATCCTTAGCGATGGATGCCACCTTTTTGAACCTTCGCTCCTTGACAATATCATGGATGCTGGGGAGAACTTGAAATTGCTCACCCTTTCCACTTCTGATCCCTCAATTATGCAGGTTTGTTCTTGAACCTGATGGTTGTAGGAAAGTAAAGATACAAATCCTTGTCAGATGTACACTGAAACATACAGTGAAGTGCATTATTTGTTTTAATGACCAGCACATCTGAGGAAGTACTAGGAGCAGCATGCAAGTGTCACCATCCTTTCAGTGGCCACAGAGCACATCCACGCCTAACTAATCCTAAACTTTTCCTAATCTTTGGAATATGGGAGGAAACCCGAGCATCAAGAAACCCATGCAGTCACAAGGAGAATGTTCAAAGTAAATTTATAATCAAGGTCCATATACCTCAGCTTGAGAATTGTTTTCTTGCGGGTATTCATAGTAAATACAAAGAAACATAATGGAATCAATGAAAAACTACACACAAACAAAGACAGCCAAACAACCAATGTGCAAAAGGCAAAAAAATTGCCCAAGTGCAAAAAGAAAAACATAATAATAATAATAATAATAATAATAATAGAAAAATTAATAATAAATTTAACTATGGATCGTTGGAATAATGAAATACATAGTTGTATTCCATTTGAAAAAAATACGTATAATTTAAGAAATGAATATGAGATATTTTTGAAAATTTGGTCACCATACTTACGAAAGATAGGATTAGATACATAGGTCCTTTGAAGATAAAATTATAGTAATTGGGGAAAGTGAAAATAAATATCAAAATTATTTTGAACTCCATGGAACATGTGGGGATCCTCCGATATCCAGGCAATCTTTCTTCTCTTTTCTTTCTTTCTTTCTTTTTTTTTCTTTAGATAAGGATTAAGGGGGGAGGGTTAAGGGGAGGGGGGAGGGTTAATATCACTTTTCTTACCATTTCATTATTACATTTATTCCTGTAATTTCTAAAATTCAATAAATAAATAATATTTAATAATAAATAACATTGAGAATGACTTGTAGAATCTGTAAAAGTGACTTGGGTTGTACAATCAGCTCAGTGTTGTGGTGAAGTTATCCATTCCGGTTCAGGAGCTTGATAGCTTCTTACAAACAGCTAACAGGCAGTGGCAGGAATTGAACCCTAGCACAATAGCTGGCGCTGTAAGTTGTTACACTAACCATTATGCTTCCATGCTGCTCTATAAGCAGCTGTTCATTGATATGTACATGAATCAATGCCTCCATGACTCTAAGGAGCTAAGCCATTGAGGAGTTAAATTAAGAAACTATAACTTGCAAGAGAAATGCTGTAAGTTAACCGTGGGCTTACTTCCTGATCCTATAATGTATTCCTTTCTGTATTTTCCTGAACTACTCTGTTACTTCATAATACCATAAAACCATAAGCATGGAAACAGAATTAGGCCAGTTGGCCAATCGAGTCTACTCCAACATTCCATCGTGGCTGATTTATTATCCCTCTCAACCCCATTTTCCTGTCTTCTCCTCGTAGCCTTTGACACCCTGACTAATCAAGAACCTATCAATCTCCACTTTCATTACACCCATTGGCTTGGTCCTCACAGCTCTCTGTAACAGTCAGCCAATCTCCTGTCCATGCTATTATCTTTCCTGTAATACTATTGACTCTTCAACTTGTTTAGCAGCCTACTGAAAATCCAAGTAAACAACATCCACTGACTCTCCTTTGTCCTGGCTGTTATTTCCACAAAGCTTTCCAACAGATGTGTCAAGCAAAATTTCCCCTGAATAAAACTATTCTGACTTTGTCCTATTTTATCCTGTGACACCAAGTACCCCAAAACCTCATCCCTGATAATGTACTCTTAACATTTTGCCAACCACTGAGTCAGGCCAACTGGCCTATAATTTCCTGTCTTTTGCCTCCCTCCTTCCTTCAAGATTAGAGTGAGACTTGCAATTTTCCAGTTCTCCGGAACCATTCCAGAATCAAATGATTCTTGAAAGATCATCACTAATGATATTGCACTTCTGGTCAAGATGGCACCAACGTACAACGCTCCCTTGGTCAATATCTTCCAGATAGCTCACAAAAATATCTTTCTTTGCCTCTCTTGCATCTGTTTTTCACCCCAAATGTGTTTCTGGGAATGTTAGACCCTACAATGCGCAGATTGTAGATCATTTGAATACCGAGCTAAGGACCCGGCACCTTTACTGTCCCCGAGAAGATTCCGGAAAGCGACCATGTACTCGGACAACGTCAATGCGAAGGAAGCTCGAGACAGAACGCAAGCCAATGTTCAACTCCATTTCACTGGCTAAAGCATTCATAATTCATCGAGGAAGACTGATACATCGAGGTGAACGCAGAAGGCAAGCGAGAGTTTCTGCGCTGACTGCCTGCCTTTTGATTGCTGCCAGAGAAGGAATCTGTGAGCGGCCTTCCGCCGTCTGGCTCACCGTGGTAGGTGGGTAGACCTCTCTCCCTCATGTGGTGTCCCTTGCTTTCGATGAATGTTGGTGATATCATAGCACAGTATTGTGGTTCTGTGTTTATGGATTGAGCTATTGCGTTTATTGACTGTGGAAGTCTTTAGAATTATGGTTTTTATATTCTGTGTTTTTTATTGCTTGTTTCTTTTTTTGTTTTGTTGTGCAAGTGGAGGGTGTTGATGTTCTGTTAACTTTTCTGTGCGGGGGAGGCATTGTTTTTTGGGGGTTAATGTTCTTGTTCAATTTTTGTCCAGGGAGAAGAGGTTTTGGGGGGGTTGGTGATTGAGAAGCTGTTCTTTTTTGTTCCCAAGGGTGGGTTTAATGATCCTCTCTGAACAACTTCTGTGTCCTTTCTTTGTTTTGTAGCTATCTAGAGAAGACAAATTTCAAAGTTGTATGTGGTTTAATGCTTTGATAATAAATGTACCTTAGAACTATTGAACCTTTCAATGCCTCCACAACCTCTTCAGCTACCTCCTTCTGAAGCCTGGGGTGCGGTCCATCTGGGACATACTGTATTTGTGATGTTTTAGTTTCATTAAAATAATTGTGACATAACAGTCTTTAACTGAATATTACATTATATTGCTGATTGTCAAGGTCATGTTTGAAGTTAATTGTCATTCAACCATAAACATGTACAGAGCAAAATAAAATATTGTTCCTCTAGCACCAAGGTGCAAAACACAGTATTTACAGTCACACATAGCACATATAGTAATGATTAGCACATACAGTCACAAAAGTAATATTAACACAAGTCCCTGAGTGGTATGCTCTGAAGATTGATGGTCCATAGGATGTTGTCATGGAGCCACATTTTTGCAAGAAGAAGCACGCATCAGTTCCTCATCTCACACTGGGACAACTGTGGACAAAGACAATCCAGCTTGTCTGCCAGGGAGTGAACACTGGAGAGCATCACCAACGGGAGAGCGCCTGCAGTTCCTATCAATAACAGGATAGTCAGTATTTAAATACAATATAACTGATAATTTATGTTGCTGCTTCAACGTGTTGGATATGACTGATCTGAGATAGTTGGTGTAACGTCTGAAGCAGGAAAACTGGATGTGCCTCACAGACATGAGGCAAAGGACATTAATCAAATCCACACAGCTCACCATAAGCATTGGATAAGATTCAAAGAAAATGGATACATGGCAATAGAGTCATTGAAATCTTTCCAAAACCAGAAAGCAGCACACTGTATAATTTATCTCCAAATATGGCTGTAATTAAACAGGATTTTCCTGACAAAAATGTAGTGTTAAGCTGTTATAGTGTGCTGTTTTCAGAAAGGCACTTTTATATTGCATCCAGTCCTGCAGTGAGAAAAAGTGAAGGGAATTTGTGGATGAAAACCAGGGGAAATAAATTATGTATGGAAAAAATGTTGAGCAAGTCAAGAAAGCAAACAGCTCTACAGAGGGAAGTATTAGCGTTCTGCTCGAAGAACTTTCAACCTAACAACTTGCCCCCTCCAAATAAATGGGGCTCATTTGAGCCTCTACAAACTATGACCAACTATTAATACTGTCACCTGAACACTATTTTTGAAAGAGGCTCGCAGTTCGAAAGCTGAAGGGGTTGACCTATGAAGAAATCCTGAGTGGGCTGGTTTGGTTGTCACAGAGTGAGGGATGACTTTACTGAAGCATGTAAGATTCTAAGTGATTTGGTGAGTGAGACAACTGAGAGGATGTTGTTTCTTGTGGGGACACTAGAACAAGGAGTAAGATGGACACTAGGAGGAATTTCCCTTCTCTGAGAGTTGTGAATCTTTGCAGTTGTGTATTCCAGGGATTTGGTAGTCCAGATTTGTTGGTTTTTGCTAGGGTGGAGTTCCTAGACACACTCTGATCCGATGACATTGCAAACTGTGGATGCAATCCTGATAAAGGTTTTCAGCTCAAAATGCCGAATGTTCATTCCCCTCTGTAGATGCTAACTAACCTTCGTAGTTTCTCCAGCATTTTGTATACTTGTTTCAAGATTTCCACACCTGCAGAATCTCTTGTGTCCAATCTACGCGAACCTCTGTGACCTGCAGCAAAGCCCATCCAAAGAGAAGTTCAGCTGAGATCTTACTCATCTCGGTCTGGGCATGCCCTATATGCAGCTGACAAACAAATGGGAAGTTTTCTCGTGATCTCTTCTCACTGCTGCCAATGGGAGGAGATACTACAGCCTTTGGTCCAATATCAGCAGGTTCAGAAACAGAAATTACCCATCAAACATCAGGCTGCTGAACCAGTGTGGATAACTTCACTCACCTCACAGTGACTGATTCAACGGACTCACTTTCAAGGACTCTACAAGTCATATTCTCAATATCATTTATTTATTTACTTTTTTTTTGATCAATTGTTTGCTCCTTGTTGGCTTGTAAAGTCAGGCAGAGTGACAGTGGAAGGAAACTCGATAGTTATGGGGTGAGCAGGAAATTCTGAGGCCACGAAAGAGAAGCCTGGATGGTGTGTTGCCTGCAGATGCAAGGCTCCAGGATGTCTCAGAGTGGCTGCAGAAGATGCCACGATGAGGGGTCAGTAGCCAATGGTCATGGTGCACATTGGCACCAATGACGTAGGTAGAAAGGAGGAAGAGGTCCTGCACAGTGAATATAGGAAGTTAGGAAAGAGGCTGTAAAAAAGGACCTCTGAGGTAGTAATCTCTGTTCCTAAAAGAGTGAGTATGTATCTTCAGGCTCCTGTACCTTCTCTTTGATGGTAGCAATGAGAAGAGGGCATGTCCTGGGTGATGGGGGTCCTAATGCCACCTTTTTGAGGTATTAACTTTTGAAAATGTCCTTGATGCAGGGACGGATAGTGCCCATGATGGATCTGGAAGAGTTTACATTTTTGACCCTGTGCAGTGCCCCCTCCCCTCCATACCAGACAGTGATGCAAGACTGGAAAACAGATATTGGTTGATGATAAATCCATCTTAACAAGTGAGATTATAAATC
Source organism: Hemitrygon akajei (assembly GCF_048418815.1). Taxonomy (NCBI): domain Eukaryota; kingdom Metazoa; phylum Chordata; class Chondrichthyes; order Myliobatiformes; family Dasyatidae; genus Hemitrygon; species Hemitrygon akajei. Next base: position 188,482,513 of record NC_133126.1, on the reverse strand, counting down.
TCTAGTAATATTGGACCCTGATGCCTATTCTTGCAAGGAGGAAACATCAAGAGCCTTGCTTCATTGAGAAGTTATTAGACTGGTTTAGTTAAATACAGGATGGAGGTCTAGGAATTGAGACTCAATGAAGATTTTCATCAACTTTGCTTCCCATTTCCACCCATAAGATTATAAGATATAGGAGCAGGAATAGGCCATTTGACCAATGGAGTCTGCTTTGCCATTCAATCATGGGCTGATTCGATTCTTCCAGTCATCCCCACTCCCCTGCCTTCTCCCTATACCCTTTGATGCTCTGGCTAATCAAGAACCTATCTATCTCTGCCTTAAATGCACCCAATGACTCGGCCTCCACAGCTGCTTGTGGCAACAAATTCCATAGATTTGCCACCCTCTGAGTAAAGTAATTTCTCAGCATCTCTATTCTAAATGGACATCCTTCAATCCTGAAGTCATGCCCTCTTGTCCTAGACTTCCCTACCATAGGAAATAACTTTGCCATATCTAATTTCTTCAGGCCTTTTAACATTCAGAATGTTTCTATGAGATCCCCCCTCATTCTTCTGAACTCCAGGGAATACAGCCAGACGTTCCTCATGTGATAAACCTTTCTTTCCTGGAATCATTCTCGTGAATCTTCTCTGAACCCTCTTCAATATCAGTACATCCTTTCTAAAATAAGGAGCCCAAAACTGCACACAATACTCCAAGTGTGGTCTCAGGGGTGCCTTATAGAGCCTCAACATCAAATCCCTGCTCTTACGTTCTATACCTCTAGAAATGAATGCCAATATTGCATTCACCTTCTTCACCACTGACTCAACCTGGAGGTTAACCTTTAGCATATCCTGCACAAGGGCTCCTAAGTCCCTTTGCATCTCTGCATTTTGAATTCTCTCCCCATCTAAATAATAATCTGCCTGTTTATTTCTTCCACCAAAGTGCATGACCATACACTTTCCAGCATTGTATTTCATTTGCCACTTCTTTGCCCATTCCCCTAAACTATCTAAGTCTCTGCAGGCTCTCTGTTTCCTCAACACTACCCGCTCCTCCGCCTATCTTTGCATCATTGGCAAATTTAATCAAAATTCCATTAATCCCATAGTCCAAATCATTGACATACGTCATAAAAAGCAGTGATCCCAACACCGATCCCTGTGGAACTCCAGTGGTAACCGGCAGCCAGCTAGAATAGGATCCCTTTATTCCCACTCTCTGTTTTTTGCTGATCAGCCAATGCTCTAGCCATGCTAGTAACTCCCCTGTAATATCTTGCTAAGTAGCCTCTGTGCGGCACCTTGTCAAAGGCTTTCTGAAAATCCAAGTACACCACATCTACTGCATCTCCTTTTCTACCCTGCTTGTAATTTGCTCAAAAAATTGCGTAGGTTAGTCAGGCAGGGTTTTCCTTTCAGGAAACCATGTTGGCTTTAGCCTCAAATTTACTTGGTCCATTTCTGACTCCCCTTTTCCAATCTCTCGGTCTCCATCTCTGAAGACAGTTTATCTACTGATATCTTTTATCAACCCTCTGACTCTCCCTTCTCTTAGTTCCTCCATCTCTGCCACATCTACTCTCAGGATGAGGCTTTTCATTCCAGAACTACCGAGATGTTCTCCTTCTTCAATGAAAGGGGCATTCCCTTCCTCCACTATCAATGCCGCTCTCACCCACATTTCCACTATTTCACACACATCTACCCTCACCTTAAGCTCCTGCTGCCACCCTACCAGGGATAGGGTTCCTCTTGTCCTCACCTACCACCCCACTAGCCTTCGCAAAAAACACATAATTCTCCGAAGCTTCCTCCATCTCCAATGGGATCCCATCACCAAGCACATCTTTCCCTCTCACCCACTTTCTGCTTTCTGCAGGGATTGTGACTCCCTTGACCACTCGTCCCTCCCACTGATCTCCCTCCTAGTACTTAACCTTGCAAGTGGAACACGTGCCACACCTGCCCCTACGCCTCCTCCTCACTACCATTCAAGGCCCCAAACAGTCCTTCCAGGTGAGGCGACACTTCACCTGTGACTCTGTTGGAGTCGTCCACTGTATCCAGTCCTGGTGTGGCCTCCTGTTTATCTGTGAGACTGGGAAACCATTCACCAAGCACATTTGCTGAACATTGATTTCTCAAATTTCTGGTAATGGTGCCCCTCCCCCCATTTACCAGTCTCTATTCCCATTTCCCTCTCTCACCTTATCTCCTTACCTGCCATCACCTCCCCGTGGTGCTCCTCCATCTTCCCTTTCTTCCATGGTCTACTGTCCTCTCCTATCAGAATCCTTCTTCTCCAGCCCTTTATCTCTTTCACCAATAGACTTCCCAGCTCTTTACTTCACCCCCTCCCCTCTCCCAGTTTCACCTGTCACCTACCACCTTCTACTCCTTCCTCCCTTCCCCACATCTTTTCCTCTGACTTCTCCCTTTCTTTCCAGTTCTGATGAAGCGCCACGACCCGAAACGTCGACTGTATTCTCTTTTCTATGCATACTGCCTGAACTGCTGAATTCCTCCCCCATTTTGTGTGTGACTCACTGAAGTATCTAAATTTCTTACTTTGCATAGAGTTACAGCTCAAAACCAGGCCCTTCAACCCATCCAGTCAATGCTGAATATCAGCCACCCAATCCTACATTAATCCAACTTTTATTTTGTTCTCCATACACTCTCATCAACCCTGTTATATAGAAGGGGCAACTTACAGCAGTGAATTACTCCACCAACACACATCTTTGGGATATGGGTGGAAACCCACATGGTCCACAAGGAATACATGCAAACTCCACACAGACAGCACCAAAGGTCAGGACTGAACCTGGATCAATAAAAATAGCACTTGGCAGGTTAGGTAGTATTTATGGAAAGGAAAAATTGAGTTAATATTTCAGGTCAAAGACCCTCCACCTTTGAACTTGAATGTTTGTTTTGCCCTCCCCTACACTCTCTGCAACTTAAAACTAACTTGTGTTATCACCTTGTCATATTGACAAATTATCTCCAACATGAAATGTTTATCCTATTTCCCCACCGTCATTCTGTTTTTATTTCTCGTTTCCAGCATCTGCAGTTTTTGACCATGACTCCTTCTTCTGTACTTCACTAAGTAATAATATTTCAAACACAATATGAAATCAAGATGGAATAAAATCTTCCAGAAACATCATTGTAGAAATATACAAGAGCAGTAACTTCCAATATAAGTGGAGCAAAAACAAAGTCCTTTTTTCTGATTAGTGAATGTTGCCAAAACATAAGCAAAATATAACTCTATCTGTCATCACTGAGAGTCTATGAAAACTATTTACAATACAACATTTTTAATGGGACAGTGCAATAGTGAAGTGGTTAGAAACACAGAAACATAGAAAACATACAGCACAATACAGGCTCTTCGGCCCACAAAGCTGTGCTGAACATGTCCCTACCTTAGAACTACCTAGGCTTTACCCATAGTCCTCTATTTTTCTAAGCTCCATGTAGCCATCCAGGAGTCTCTTAAAAGACCCTTTCATGTCCGCCTCCACCACTGCCACTGGCAACCCATTCCACGCACTCATCACTCTCTGGTTAGCACAACACTTTACAGTACCAGCAATCCAGGTTCAATTACCGCCACTGCCTGTGACCACATAGGTTTCCTCTGGGTGCTCTGGTTTCCTCCCACAGTCCAAAGACATACTAGTTGGTAGATTAATTGGTCATTATAAATTGTTCCTTGATTAGGCTAGGGTTAAATCAATGGATGCTCAGCAGTGCAACTCAAAGGGTTGGAAGGGCCTATTCCGCATTGCATACCAATAAATAAAAACTAGAAATTCGGAAGATTGATCTGTTGGAACAAATAAAGATATCATTAGCCTGGATGTTTAATTGTCAACACAGATACTAATCATAATTGCCTGCCAACAGCATACTTGACAATCGCTTCAGTGACAATGAATCATAATAAATTTTTCCCTGGTGAATTAATTATCCACAAATATAGCTGCAATTTACATGACTAGCATCAAAAGATGTTTACCATTTCCTGTAGTTGTGTCTAGAAAAACAAGCTGCTACAGAGATCAATTACATTTGATTTCATGCCTTTCCTTTTTTTCAATTACACGTTTGTCAGCCATGGTCTCCAGCAGTTTGAATGCGCAGGTGTGTACGAAGCTGAAGAGAGTCGTGGTCCCAACCCAACAGATCACGGTCACACACCCCTCCACTGTCGAATGTATCTACATGAGGTCAAAGATCCCAGCATGCCACTCTCACACAGCTACCATCAGCCTTTAAGTGCAAAAGCCTGGAAGTCCCACATTGCCAGATTCAGGGACAGTTACATCCCTTCAACCATTCAGTCTTGGGCCAGCCTGCACAGCCTATATCAGTATCTCAGTATAACAATGCTATGACCACTTACATCACATTGCACCAGAATTACTTTTTATATTTGTAATTCTGTTCTTTCATGGTCAATTTTTGAATGGGTTTATTGAGTTTTAGGTAAATTATGGATAACTTACACTCCCAGTGGCCACTTTATTAGGCGCCCCCTATACCTAGTTAGGTGTATGGGGTGTCCAGGGAGGGGGTAGCACCTATGATGGTGGGCTTGTCATGCTTAGCCCAGGAGAAGCTCGTTCACCTTTGGTCCCCAGCTGCCACCCAGCTCTTACCTGTGGCTCCAAGTAACTCCTTGCATGTGACAGTGGACAAACCTCGGTACACTGCTCCGACAGGCGGGCTAAGCCAGGTGCGGGTAGCCGGGAACCTCCAACCCCGGTGAAATAGGGACATGCCTAACCCAGCATGCGAAGCCAGATCTGGCAGAATGGCTGGATGAGATCAACTACAAAATCCATCGGCCAAGAAGGTGGAGCTGCAATGCTTCGTGGAGAGCGAAGGACACGACAAGGCACAGAAGGCATCATGGCTATCCACTGCAGCCGAGGAATTCTCCAGTCGAGATGATCTTCCGTGCCACTGGATGAGAAGCCCCCCCACTGCAACAGCTTCTTCACCTTAAAACTCCTCTCGCACAGATTACGTCATCGTCAGAAACGATGAACAACCAACACATACCTAATAAAGTGGGCACTGAGTGTATGATCGTGATCTTCTGCTGCTGTAGTCCATCCGCTTCAAGGTTCAACGTGTTGTGCGTTTGGAGATGCTCTTCTGCACACCACTGTTGTAATGCGTGGTTATCTGAGATGCTATCACCATCCTGTTGGCTTGAACCAGCATGCCTTTCTCCTCTGACCCACAAGACTGCAACTCACTGGATGTCTTTTTAAAAAAAAAGTTCACACCATCATCTGTAAACTCTTGATATTGTTGCACATGAAAACCCCAGGAGATCAGCAGTTTCTGAGATACTCAAACCACCCCGTCTGGCACCAACCATCATCCCACAGTCAACGTCACTTAGATCACATTTCTTCCCCATTCTGATGTTTGGTCTGGACAACAAATTATCCTCTTGACCACGTCTGCATGCTATTATGCATTGAGTTGCTGCCACATAATTGAACATAGAACATAGAATAGTACAGCACATTACAGGCCCTTCAGCCCACAATGTTGTGCCGACCCTCAAACCCTGCCTCCCATATAACCCCCCCAACTTAAATTCCTCCATATACCTGTCTAGTAGTCTCTTAAACTTCACTAGTGTATCTGCCTCCACCACTGACTCGGGCAGTGCATTCCACGCACCAACCACTCTCTGAGTGAAAAACCTTCCTCTAATATCCCCCATGAACTTACCTCCCCTTACCTTAAAGCCATGTCCTTTTGTACTGAGCAGTGGTGCCCTGGGGAAGAGGCGCTGGCTGTCCACTCTGTCTATTCCTCTTAATATCTTGTACATCTCTATCATGTCTCCTCTCATCCTCCTTCTCTCCAAAGAGTAAAGCCCTATCTCCCTTAATCTCTGATCATAATCCATACTCTCTAAACCAGGCAGCATCCTAGTAAATCTCCTCTGTACCCTTTCCAATGCTTCCACATCCTTCCTATAGTGAGGCAACCAGAACTGGACACAGTACTCCAAGTGTGGCCTAACTAGAGTTTTATAGAGCTGCATCATTACATCGCGTCTATTAAACTCTATCCCTTGACTTATGAAAGCTAACACCCCATAAGCTTTCTTAACTACCCTATCTACCTGTGAGGCAACTTTCAGGGATCTCTGGACAGGTACCCCCAGATCCCTCTGCTCCTCCACACTACCAAGTATCCTGCAATTTACTTTGTACTCTGCCTTGGAGTTTGTCCTTCCAAAGTGTACCATCTCACACTTCTCCGGGTTGAACTCCGTCTGCCTCTTCTCAGCCCACCTGCATCCTATCAATGTCTCTCTGCAATCTTCGACAATCCTCTACACTATCTACAACACCACCAACCTTTGTGTCATCTGCAAACTTGCCAACCCACCCTTCTACCCCCACATCCAGGTCATTTATAAAAATCACAAAAAGTAGAGGTTCCAGAAAAGATCCTTGTGGGACACCAGTAGTCACAACCCTCCAATCTGAATGTACTCCCTCTACCACGACCCTCTGCCTTCTACAGGCAAGCCAATTCTGAATCCACCTGGCCAAACTTCCCTGGATCCCATGCCTTCTGACTTTCTGAATAAGCCTACCGTGTGGAACCTTGTCAAATGCCTTACTAAAATCCATGTAGATCACATCCACTGCACTACCCTCATCTATATGTCTGGTCACCTCCTCAAAGAACTCTATCAGGCTTGTTAGGCCCTTCACAAAGCCATGCTGACTGTCCCTGATCAGACCATGATTCTCTAAATGCCCATAGATCCTATCACTAAGAATCTTTTCCAACAGCTTTCCCACCACAGACGGAAGGCTCACTGGTCTATAATTACCTGGACTATCCCTACTACTTTTTTTGAACAAGGGGACAACATTCGCCTCCCCCCAATCCTCCGGTACCATTCCCGTGGACAACGAGGACATAAGGATCCTAGCCAGAGGCTCAGCAATCTCTTCCCTTGCCTCGTGGAGAAGCTTGGGGAATATTCTGTCAGGCCCCGGGGTCTTATCCGTCTTAATGTATTTTAACAACTCCAACACCTCCTCTCCCTTAATATCAACATGCTCCAGAACATCAACCTCACTCATATCGTCCTCACCGTCATCAAGTTCCCTCTCATTGGTGAATACCGAAGAGAAGTATTCATTGAGGACCACGCTCACTTCCACAACCTCCAGGCACATCTTCCCACTTTTATCTCTAATCAGTCCTACCTTCACTCCTGTCATCCTTTTGTTCTTCACATAATTGAAGAATGCCTTGGAGTTTTCCTTTACCCTACTCGCCAAAGCCTTCTCATGCCCCCCTCTTGCTCTTCTCAGCCCCTTCTTAAGCTCCTTTCTTGCTACCCTATATTCCTCAATAGACCCATCTGATCCTTGCTTCCTAAACCTCATGTATGCTGTCTTCTTCCACCTGACTAGATTTTCCACTTCACTTGTCACCCATGGTTCCTTCACCCTACCATTCTTCATCTTCCTCAGCGGGACAAATTTATCCCTAACATCCTGCAAGAGATTCTTAAACATTGACCACATGTCCATAGTACATTTCCCTGCAAAAATGTCATCCCAATTCACACCCGCAAGTTCTAGCCTTATAGCCTCATTATTTGCCCTTCCCCAATTAAAAATTTTCCTGTCCTCTTTAATTCTATCCTTTTCCATGATAATGCTAAAGGTCAGGGAGCAGTGATCACTGTCCCCAAGATGCTCACCACTGACAGATCTGTGACCTGACCCGGTTTGTTACCTAATACTAGATCTAGTATGGCATTCCCCCTAGTCGGCCTGTCAACATACCGTGACAGGAATCCATCCTGGGCACATTTAACAAACTCTGCCCCATCTAAACCCTTGGAACTAATTAAGTGCCAATCAATATTAGGGAAGTTAAAGTCACCCATGATAACAACCCTGTTATTTTTACACCTTTCCAAAATCTGCCTCCCAATCTGCTGCTCAGTATCTCTGCTGCTACCAGGGGGCCTATAGATTACCCCCAGTAGAGTAACTGCTGCCTTCCTTTTCCTGACTTCCACCCATACTGACTCAAAAGAGGATCCTGCTACATTACCCACCCTTTCTGCAGCTGTAATAGTATCCCTGACCAGTAATGCCATCCCTCCTCCCTTTCTCCCCCACTCTATCCCTTTTAAAGCACTGAAATCCAGGAATATTGAGAATTCATTCCTGCCCTGGTGCCAGCCAAGTCTCTGTAATGGCCACTATATCATAATTCCATGTATGTATCCAAGCTCTCAGTTCATCACCTTTGTTCCTGATGCTTCTTGCATTGAAGTACACACACTTTAGCCCTTCTACCTTACTACCTTTACACCCTTTATTCTGCTTCTCTTTCCTCAAAGCCTCTCTATATGTCAGATCTGGCTTTACTCCATGCACTTCTTTCACTGCTCTATCACTCCGGGTACCATCCCCCTTGCAAATTAGTTTAAACCCTCCCGAACCATGCTAGCAAACCTACCAGCAGGGATATTGCTCCCCCTCGAGTTCAGGTGCAACCCATCCAATCTGTACAGGTCCCACCTTCCCCAGAAGAGATCCCAATGGTCCAAAAATCTAAATCCCTGCCCCCTGCACCAACTCATCAGCCACGCATTCAACTGCCATCTCCTCCAATTCTTACCATCACTATCACGTAGTACTGGCAGCAATCCTGAGAACGCTGATTGGCTGATTAGATATTTGCATTAACAAGCAGGGGTACCTCATAAAGTGGCCACTGAGTATATTATATTTATACTTTTCTTCTGAATGTTATTTATCTGTTGCTAAGAGTCTGTGAGGTTGCTGTATGCTTTTCAATGCACCTGTGCATACATCCTTTTGTGCCTATGTTAATAACCTTATCTTCCTAAATCTAAAGTGCAATCTTGGCAATGATAAATTTAAAACAGCCTCTTAATTCTCCAGTGGGTCCAGGTTTAGCACCTGATCCTGCGATTTGAAGCTCTTCAAAGGTTCATTTTATTATTGAAGTTTCTACACAGAATACATCTCTGATTTGTCTTCATCAGACAGCCACAAAAACAGAAAATCATGGACATCGTTGAGTCAACCCTCCCCTCCCACACACAAAAAAAGAAAAAGAAACAAAACTCGTCCATTCCCAACCTCCCAACCTCTCCCTCAATCAAAAACCCACAGATCACCCACCCAGACACGGCAACGAAGAAATCAAACCCCGCACATCCTACCTCTCCCTCGCACGAAAACTAACAAACTACCCACTTGGACACGGCAGCCAAAACATCAAACCCTTAACAGCCAAATCCTCCCTCACTCAAAAAAATAACCTATCGCCCACCCACCAATCAGCAACAAGAAAGAAAACACAGAAATATGCTAATAGCTTCTGTCTCCATGACCTATGTAGTGAGTTCCAGACTACCATCTCCCTCAGGGTGAAAACAGATATCCACAGTTCCCCTCCAATAATTATATCAATCATATTAAATCTATACCTTTTGGTTTTGGCACCTCAGTTAAGGGAAATGGTCTTTGCTGTTACACTACCAGACCTCTCATGATTTTATATATCCTAATTAAATCTCTTTTCAGTCATCTCTGTTCCAAAGAAAACACATTTATCTAATCTTCCCACATGACGATAATTGTGCGGATCTGGCAGCATCTTTGTAAATCTCGTTTGTACCCTGTCCAATACAATAACTTAATCACATCTTTCCTGTCGTGTGGTGAATAGAACAGTGCACAATATTCTAATAATTATTTTTATTTATTTAGAGCTACAGAGCAGAACAGGCATGTCCAGCCCAACAAGCTGCACACCCAGGAATCTACCTAAATTAGATATGGCCCTTGTGGCTAAAGGGATCAGGGGGTATGGAGAGAAAGCAGGTACAGGGTTCTGAGTTGGATGATCAGCCATGATCATACTGAATGGTGGTGCAGGCTCGAAGGGCCGAATGGCCTACTCCTACACCTATTTTCTATGTTTCTATGTTTCTATTTAACCCTAGCCTAATCACAGGGCAATTTACAATCACCAACTAACCTACTGAGCTACTGTTCTGAGTGTCAGATGTGGGATTTCCAGGTGACTCCCAGCCTCCCCGATGGCCACACCTGCACTGGGTGCATTGAGATGCAGCTCCTTAGAGACCGTGTTAGGAAACTGGAGCTGCAGTTCGCTGATCTTCGGCCTGTTAGGGAAAGTGAAGAGGTGTTAGACAGGAGCTACAGGGAGGAAGTCACCGCAAGACTGCAGGAGAAGATAAATGGATGACTGCCAGGAGAGGAAAGGGAGAACATCAAACAGTGGAGAGCACCCCTGCAGCCATTCCCCTGAACAAGAAGTACTCCATTTTGCGAATGACCTACCTGTGGGAAGCAACAGTGGCCATGCCTCTGCAGAAGGAGAGGGAACTGAAGAGGATGGTGGCAGTAATAGGGGTATCTATAGTTAGGGGGACACGGAGGTGATTCTTTGGACCTGAAAAAGAAACATAGACGGTAGTTTGCCTTCCAGATGCAAGGCTCCATGATGTCCCTGAATGCATCCACAAGATCCTGAAAACGGAGGGTGAGCAGCCAGAAGTTGTGGTTCATACTGGTACCAACAACACAAGTAGAAAAAGGGAGGAGGTCCTGAAAACAGAATACAGGGAGTTAGGAAGAAAGCTGAGACACAGAACCTCAAGGATAGTAATCTTGGGATTGCTGCCTGTGCCCTGCAGCACCAAGGATATGAATAGAATGAGATTGTACCACAGAGACAAATTCCAAAAGAGTGAAAAATGCAGGGGCTGAAGGTGCTGTATTTAAATGCCAGTAGCATTCGGAATAAGGTGGACGAACACATGACACAATTAGGGATCGGTCGGTATGTTGTTGTGGGAATCGCAGAGTGGTGGCTGCAAGGAGGCCATAGTTGGGAGCTTAACATCAAAAGATATGCTTTGTATCGAAAGGACAGGCCGGAAGGCATAGGCGGTGGTCTGGCTCTGTTGGTAAGAGATAGAATTACATCGTTAGAAAGAGGTGACATAGAATCGGAAAACATTGAACCTTCGTGGGTGAAGGTAAGAACCTGCAAGGGCAAATAAACCAGTATGAGAATCATTTATAGGCCTCCAAATAGTAGCCAAGATGTGGGGTTGAGATTGCAAAGAGAGCTGGAAAAGGCGGATAATAAGGATATGTTACAATGGTAATGGGGGTCTTCAATATGTAAGGGGATTGGGAAAATCAGGTTGGTGTCGGATTGCGAGAGAGGGAATTTGTTGAATGCCTGTGAGGTGGCTTCTTAGATTGGGTGTTGTGTAATACTCCAGATCTTATAAGAGAGCTTAATGTAAAGGCAGGTGAGAGTTGATATTAGAACACTGGAAAATGATGCTGGTGATGTAGTAATGGGGACAAAGAAATAGCAGATGAACTTAATGGGTACTTTGCATCAATTTTCACTGTGGAAGACACGAGAAATGTGCCAGAGGTCCATGAGTATCAGGGAGCAGGAGTGTGTGCCATTGCTATTACAAAGGAAATAGTGTTGGACAAAGTGAAAGTCTTAAGGTGGACAAGCCACCTGGACTAGATGGACGACATCCCAGAATCCTGAGAGAGGTTGCTGAAGAGATAGCAGATGCATTGATTGTGACCTTTCAAGAATCATTTGATTCTGCAAGGTCCTGAACGACTGGAAGATTGCAAATGTCACTCCACTCTTTAAGAAAGGAGGAAGGCAAAAGAAAGAAAATTATAGGCCAGTCAGTGGTTGGGAAGGTGTTGGAGTCTATTATTAAGAATGAGGTTTTGGGGTACTTGGAGACTTATGTCAAAGTCAAAGTCAGCATGGTTTCTGTAAAGGGAAATCTTGCCTGACAAATCTGTTAGATTCTTTCATGGAAGTAACAAGCAGGGTGGACAAAGGAGATGCAGTGGATGTCATTTGCTTAGATTTTCAAAAGGCATTTGATAAGGTGACACATATAGAAACATAGAAATATAGAAAACCTACAGCACAATACAGGCTTTTTGGCCCACAAAGTTGTGCCAAACATGTCCCTAACTTAGAAATTATTAGGCTTACCCATAGCCCTCTATTTTTCTAAGCTCCATGTACCTATCCAAAAGTCTCTTAAAAGACCCTATCGTATCCGCCTCCGTCACCGTTGCTGACAGCCCATTCCATGCACTCACCACTCTCTGCATAAAAAACTTACCCCTAACATCTCCTCTGTACCTACTCCCCAGCACCTTAAACCTGTGTCCTCTTGTGGGAACCATTTCAGCCCTAGGGGAAAAAGCCTCTCACTATCCACACGATCAATGTCTCTCATCATCTTATACATATGAGGCTGCTTAACAAGATAAAATCCTATGACATTACAGGACATATACTGGCATGGATTAGAGGAATGGCTGACAGGCAGGAAGCAGTGAGTGGGAATAAATGGGGCCTTTTCTGGTTGGCTAACAGTGAGTAGTGGTGTTCCTCAAACATCGGTATTAGGACCGCTACTTTTCACATTATTTGTCAATGACAAGTTGGAAAAATGGGCAAAAAACTGGCAGATGGATTACAGTGTTGGGAAATGCACGATCATGCATTTTGGTAAAAGAAACAATAGTGTGGTCTATTATCTAAATGGGGAGAAGGTTCAAACATCAGAGGTGAAGAGGGGCTTAGGAGTCATCATGCAAGATTCCCAGAAAGTTCATCTACAGGGTGAGTCTGTGCTAAAGAAGGCAAATTCAATGTTGGCATTTATTTCAAGGGCTATAGAATGTAAAAGCAAGGAGGTAATACTGAGCCTTTATAAGACATTTTTATAATTTTATAAATGACCTGGATGAGGAAGTGGAGAGATGGGTTAGTAAATTTGCTGATGACACAAAGGTTGGAGGTGTTGTGGATAGTGTGGAGGGCTGTCAGAGGTTGCAGTGGTTGAAGTGGTTCATTTTGGTAGGTCAAATATGATGGCAGAATATAGTATTAATGGTAAGACTCTTGGAAATGTGGAGGATCAGAGGGATCTTGGGGTCCGAGTCCATAGGACACTCAAAGCAGCTGCATAGGTTGACTCTGTGGTTAAGAAGGCATATGGTGTATTGGCCTTCATCAATTGTGGAATTGAATTTAGGAGCTGAGAGGTAATGTTGCAGCTATATAGGACCCTGGTCAGATCCCACTTGGAATACTGTGCTCAGAAAGCAGGTGTAAGGGGTTGAATGGGATCCAGTATCAGCCATGGTGGAATGGCAGAGCAGGCTCGATGGGCTGAATGGCCTAATTCTGCTCCTATGTCTTTTGGTTTTATGGTCTAACCAGTAGGACTTTGAGCAGAGGGAGGAAACCCATGCATTCATGGGGAGGACATAGAAACTCCTTATGGAGAACTCTGAACTCTGATGTTCCAAACTGTAGTAACATCAATCTAACTGATATGCCACCATGACACCCCAGTATAATGAGTATAATTTTAATATAATTTCTCTGCTATCTTAGTATTTTGCTGTTTTTTCTCCTTCAGCATCTTATAACTTGCAGAAAGGAAATTTTGTATAAAAATATTTCAGTAACTTTGGCAAATAGCTTAATTCAGCTAATACTGCTAGAACAGGAATTGATCACCTCTTCCATTATCCATTCCAATTCAGATTATGTGTACTATTGGCCATAGTTTAGATTACCGCAAGCAAATGCTACCAGTAAGAAGTTACATGACAAAAATATAAAGGAGTACTTGTTATACGTAATAAACAGAGTAAGCGTTGAAAAAATGCAACATCCACACTGACTCGGGAATCTTGGTCAACTGCCATTCAGAGTGAAGTGGGAGTTTTGACTTCTTCTCGAGGCTGCCATCAATCAGACATGAGATATAGGAGCCTGAAAACTGGCAACTGCTCTGCCCAAGACCACCAGTAACTGCAGGGAGCTGCGGGCACGACTCAGCCCAGCACAACAGACAACTTCCCCGTCACGGACTCTGTCTGCACTTCCCGCTGCCTCAAGAAAGCAGCCAACATTATCAAAGGCCCCACCTACCCCAGACATTCTCCCTTCTCCCTCACACTTCACTTCAGGCAGAAAATACAAAAGCTTGAAAATGCCTAGCACTAGGCACAAGGACTGTTTCTGTCCCATTGTTATAAGACATTTGGATGGACCTCTTGTATGTTAAAATTAACTCGACCTCTCAACCTATCTTGTTAAGACCCTTCCACCCTATGTTTCTGCCTGTACTGCACTTCCCGTGTCAGTGTAACTGTAACACCATATTCTGCATTCTGTCATAGATTTCCCCTTCGAATCACGTCAGTGTGCTTACACTCAGAGGCCACTTTATTAGATACTTCCTGTACCTGCAGTGCCTAATAAAGTAGCCACGGAGTGTATGTTTGTGGTCTTCTGCTACTGTAGTCCATCCATTTCAATATTTGACATGTTGTTCCTTCAAAGATGCTCTTCTGCCATCCACTGTAGTAAGGCATCACCTTCCTGTCAGCTTGAACCAGTCTGGCCATTCTCTTCTGACCTCACTCATCAACAAGATGCTTTTGCCCACAGAACTGCCACTCACTGGATTTTTTTGTTTGTTTTTCACACCATTCTCTGTAAACTACAGAGGCTGTCGTGCATGAAAATCCCAGGGGATCGGCAGTTTCTGAGATACTCAAACCACCCCGTCTGGCACCAACAATCATTCCACACTCACTGTCACTCAGAGCACATTCTGACATTTGCTGTGAGCAGCAACTGAAGCTCTCGACCATGTCTGCATGCTTTTATGCATTGGGTTGCTGCCACATGATTGACTGACTAGATTTTTGCATCAAAGAGCAGGTGTACAGGTGTACCTAATAAAGTGGCCACTGGGTGTACATGAAGGCAGGAGCAGGCAGGAAAATTTAGCCAGCAACAGGGAGAAAATGCGAACTCCACACAGATAGCAACAAAGCTCAGGATCGATTCCTGACAACTAGAACCGTGAAGCAGCAACACCAATTACAATGCCATTCAGGAAAATCACCCCTGATTCCTTTTGGGTTGCCGTCATGGATACCTCCTTAGATCAGTCAATAACAGTTTTTTTTTAAAGTTAGCTCCTATAGTTCCTTCTATTCCGATTGCTATTTTGAAGGCACTTTACAATAATTATTGATATTGAATGATAAAGTAATTCTGTCCGCCACAATACCTAAGGCCACACTAGATTGTGTCGCAGTGAAAAGAGAGCTCAAAAGAAGCAAACAGGGTCAATTGGGACATTCTGAGCGTAAGAGTTCCCGAGGAGACTAGGCACTTGGAAGGGACGGTAAAAATATTAGGCTTTAGCGGAGCAACTATTATGAGAGCAGGTATTGTTCGAGTGGGCCACTGTTAGAGTGGGGAGTTCAGTCTTTGGTTCATAGAGACCTTTGGCAAGAGAGGTGAAGTCTGTAGGTAGATTTTTTTTTGCTTACTTACTGCACATTTAGAGCAGTGAGGATGCCAGGCAGGATAGTTGAACGCTCCTCTGTTGGAAGTGGGAAGGCAGTGAGATCTCCAGTGTCCCTGACAACTACTCCTGAAAGAGATGCATCCAGCTGCAACTTCTTTTAGACAGTGTTAAGGAATTCCAGCTGGAACTAGAAGAATTCTGGAATTTTTGGGAGGCTGACGGGTCCCTCAACGTCGCAAAAACAAAGGAGTTGGTTGTGGATTACAGGAGGAATGGAGATGGGCTAATCCCTATTGACATCAATGGATCAGGGGCTGAAAGAGTAAACAGCTTCAAGCTCCTTGGCATCCACATCACCGAGGACCTCACGTGGTCTCTACACACCAGCTGTGTGGTGAAAAAGGCACAACAGTGCTTCTTTCACCTCAGACAGTTGAGGAGGTTTGGTGTTGGGCCTCCAAACCCTAAGAACTTTCTACAGGGGCCCAATTGAGAGCATCCCGACTGGTTGCATCACTGCCCATTATGGGAAATGTAACTCCCTCAATCACAGGACTCTGCAGAGAGTGGTGCAGACAGCCCAGCGCATCTGTAGTTGTGAATGTCCCATGATTCAGGATATTTACAAGGACAGATGTGTAAAAAGGGCCTGAAGGATCATTGGGGACCTGAGTCACCCCAACCACAATCTATTCCAGCTGCTACCATCCGGGATGTGGTACCACAGCATTAAAGCCAGGGCCAACAGGCTCCAGGTCAGCTTCTTCCACCAGGCCATCAGACTGACTAATTCACGCTGATTTAAATGTATACCGTATTACATTGACTGTTCTCTTTACTATAAATTACCATGATTACACATTGCACATTTAGACGGAGACATAATGTAAAAGATTTTTACTCCTCATGTATGTGAAGGATGTAAGAAATAAAGTCAATTCAATTCAATAATCAATAGGACTTACAAGGAGGCAATTACATCCTGCATGGAAGACACCGATAATTGAGTGACTGTCAGGAGGAGGAAAGGGATAGGGAGCCAGTTCAGAGTACTCCTCTGGCCATTCCTCTCAACAGCAGGAATAGATGTTTGGATACTTTTTGGGGGAATGACCTAGCAGAGGAAAATCACAGCAGTCAGTTCTCTGGAACTGTGTCTCAGAAGGGAAGTAGAGAAGAAAACGCGTGCAGTAGTGATAGGGGATTCCATAGTTAGAGGAGCAGATAGGACATCTGAAAGAGACAACCGGATAGTATGTTGCCTCCCGGTTGCCAGAGTCTGGGATGTCTTCAATTGGGTCCACAGCGTTCTAAAAGGGGAGGATGTTGTGGTACGTATTGGTATCAATGACAGAGGTAGGAAAGGGGAGGAGGTCCTGAAAAAAGAATATAGGGAGTTAGGTAAAAAGCTGAAAAGCAAGACCTCCGGGGTAGTAACCTCAGGATTGTGCCACGTGCCAGTGAGGGTAAGAACAGGATGATTTGGCAGATGAATGCGTGACTCCTTAAAGGCAGGTTTTCTAAATCCATTGGAGAGGGCTTAAACTAATTTGGTGGGGAGATTGTAATTGGAGTGATAGAGCTGAAGATGAGGCAATTAGATGTAGTGTGTAGAGATACTGTGAAAAAGGACAGGCAGATGATAGGGAAAAATTGCAACGGTAGAATGAGTTGAAGTGAAATGTGGGAGCAAAACTGAAAAAAGTGATGACTATAGGACAGAAGATGCTATACTTGAATGCACACAATATACTGAATAAGGTAAAGGATTTAGTAGTGCAGATTGTAATTGGCAGATATGGCCTTGTGGACATCATTGAATCGTGGCTGAAAGAAGATCATAGCTGGGATTTTAACACTCAAGGGTATACATTTTATAAAAAGGCCAGGCAGATAGGTATAGGGTGTGGGGGTAGCTCTGCTGGTAAAAAATGAAATCAAATCTTTAGAAAAAGGTGACGTAGGGTCAGAAGACTTAGAATTCTTGTGGTTAAAGTTAAGAAACTGCTAGAGTAAAAAGACTATGATGGGAGTTATATACAGGACTCCAAAAAGTTGCCAGAATGTGAGGTACAAATTACAAGGACAGATAGAAAGAATGTGTTACAAGAATCATGGGGGATTTCAATAGACAAGTAAATTGGAACAATCAGGATCGCATTGTACCACAAGAGAGAGAATTTATAGAATGCCTACAAGATAGCTTTTAGAGAAGCTTGTGGTTAAGCCCACTAGGGGAAAGGCAAATCTGAATTGGGTGTTGTGTAATGAGCCAGATTTGATTAGGGAGTTTAAGGTCATGAAACACTTAAGCTGAAGTCCAATTTATCAGTATGGCAGTGGAGTAAAGGGAATTACAGAATCATGAGTCAGGAGATGGTCAAAGTTGGCTGGAAGGGGACACTAGCAGGGATAATGGCAGAACAGCAATTGCTGAAGTTTCTGGAAGCAACTTGGAAGGCAGAGGATAGATACATTCCAAAGAAGAAGGTGTATTCTAAAGGGAGGATGATGCAACTGTGGCTGACAAGGGAAGTGAAAGACAGCATAAAAGCAAAAGAGAGGGCATAGAATGTAACAAAAATTAGTGGTAAGTTAGAGGAATGCAAAGCTTTTTAAACCAACAGAATGCAACTAAAAAATTATATATAGAGAAAAAAATGAAATATGAAGGTAAGCTAGCCAATAATATAAAAGAGGATACCAAAAGATATTTTTCAGTCTTTTTAAAGAATAAAAGATTGTCAAGTGTGGGTACTGGGTTGATGGAAAATTACAGTATGCTGGAAGGACAAAGAAATGGTAGATGAACTTAATAGGTATATTGTGTCAGTCGTCACTATAGAAGATATAGTAGTATGACAGAATTTTGAGTGTTAGTGAGTAGAAATGAGTGTAGTTGTTATTAATAAGGAGAAGGTGGTTGGGAAGCTGAAAGGTGTCAAAGTAGATAAGTCAGCCGGACCATATTGACTACACCCCAGAGTTCTGAAAGACGTAGCTGAAGAGATTGTGGAGGCATTAGCAATGATCTTTCAAGTATCACTAGATCTGGAATGATTCCAGCAGAGTGGAAAATTGCAAATGTTACTCCACTATTTAAGAAGAGGGGAGCAGAAACAAAAGATACTATAGGCCAGTTATCCTGACTTCAGTGGTTAGGAAGATGTTGGAGGCCATTATTAAGAATGAGGTTTTGGGGTGCTTGCAGGCACGCGATATAATAGGCCAAAGTCAGCATGGTTTCCAACAGGTCAGGGTATTGGTGCCCTAGGTGAGGGAGAGGCTGGTTCAGCTTGCTGCTCTATGACTCAGCTCTACGCTGAACTATGTTGAACTATGATACTCTCTTTGCGGACTTCAGCCCAGTGCGCCATTTGCTTGCGGTTATTGTGTGCGTTATGTGTTTTCTCTCTCTGCACATTGGGTGTTTGACCGTCCGTTTTATATGGGCTGTTTGGGGTTTCTTTGTTTCATGGCTGTCTGTTAGGAGAAAAATCTCAAGGTGGTATAGTGTATACACACTTTGATAATAAATGTACTTTAAACTTTGAACTTTGAAGATTAGCTGACTAGCAGGAGGCAAAGTGGGAATAAAGGGTGCCCTCTCTAGTTTGCCGCTGATGTCTGCTGGTGTTCTGCAGGAGTCAATGTTGGGACCATTTCTTTTCATGTTGTATGTCAATAATTTGGATGACAGAGTTGATGGCTTTGTGGCCAAGTTTGTGGATAGTATAAAGATAGGTGAAGAAGCAGATAGCGTTGGGGAAGCAGGAGATGTGCTGAAGGACCTGGACAGATTTGGCGAATGGGCAAAGAAGCGGTAGATAGAATATAATGTAAGGAAGTGGATGTCATCCACTTTGGTAGAAGGAATAAAGGAGTAGACTATTTATAAACAGAAAGAAAATTCAAAAATCAGAGGTGCAAAGGGTCAGTAGTTGTATTTAAAGCAGAGGTGGACAAGTTGTTGATTAGTACTTTCACCCGCTCTGAGTGAAGAAGATCTCCCTCAGGTTCCTCTTAAATATTTCACTTTTCACACTTATTGTTGTTCAAATCATCGGCTCTGCTGGTCAATAATTATTCCCAGTGAATGAAAGTTCCGTGTATTCTACCGTCATCTTTCCAATCCATCAGCACCTTTCGAAATGGAGACTTCAATTGACTTCTTACTTCATTTTTGATCATATTTTAAATCTGTGCCATGCAGTTTTTAATAAGGGGCATATGTTTCAATCCTTTAACACAGGCTTGTCTCTAATCTTAAACAGAAGAAACTCTGTAGATGCTGGAAATCCAGAGTAACACACACTCACACACAATGCTGAAGAAATTTAACAGGTGAGGCGGTATCTGTGGAAAAGAATAAATAGTCAACCTGTCAGTCCTGGTGAAGGGCCTCAGCCAAAATATCGACTGCTTATTCCTTTCCATGGATGCTGCCTGACCTGTTGAGTTCCTTCGGCATTTTGTATGTGCTACTCTTAACTTTAATCTATCTTTTTGTCTGTTTTATGCAAATGACATGTTTCAACAATAGTAATGGAGGAGCCTTTGGCTAGAATCAAACGCATCACATTCTGTCCCTCCTTGCCTTAAATTTCATCAGCTTATCTGAAAAGCCATTGAAATATAATGGGGGCAGGGTTGAGATACCTCTCTACCAAAGAAGGTGTAAGGCACTCCTTCCATCCGCTAGTCTGCAGGGTCACACTCCGGCAATGTGTAGCACCTATTTACCCCTTCACCCACCCCCCCCCATCCCTGATCAGGGTCACAAAGACTTGGGAGCGGATGGTGGATGGTTGTATGAGCCCCTGGTAAATATTACAAGTCCTGGATTAGATCAAAGTTAGTGTTGTAAATTGCAGGAGGGTGTGGGGTGGGAGTGGGGAATGCCTGTGATTCAATGGAGGCTTGACATTAGTGGCGCTGGCTGAGAGAGGTGAAGTGAATTAAGGTGAACTGTGAGTGAACTGGGAGAGGTGAAGTGTATTAGGGTGAACTGTGAGTGAACTGGGAGAGGTAAAGTGTATTAGGGTGAACTGAGAGTGAACTGGGAGAGGTAAAGTGTATTAGGGTGAACTGAGAGTGAACTGGGAGAGGTAAAGTGTATTAGGGTGAACTGGGAGAGGTAAAGTGTATTAGGGTGAACTGAGAGTGAACTGGGAGAGGTAAAGTGTATTAGGGTGAACTGGGAGTGAACTGGGAGAGGTAAAGTGTATTAGGTTGAACTGTGAGTGAACTGGGAGAGGTAAAGTGTATTAGGGTGAACTGTGAGTGAACTGGGAGAGGTAAAGTGTATTAAGGTGAACTGTGAGTGAACTGGGAGAGGTAAAGTGTATTAGGGTGAACTGTGAGTGAACTGGGAGAGGTAAAGTGTATTAGGGTGAACTGAGAGTGAACTGGGAGAGGTAAAGTGTATTAGGGTGAACTGGGAGTGAACTGGGGGAGGTAAAGTGTATTAGGGTGAACTGAGAGTGAACTGGGAGAGGTAAAGTGTATTAGGGTGAACTGGGAGTGAACTGGGGGAGGTAAAGTGTATTAGGGTGAACTGTGAGTGAACTGGGAGAGGTAAAGTGTATTAGGGTGAACTGGGAGTGAACTGGGAGAGGTAAAGTGTATTAGGGTGAACTGAGAGTGAACTGGGAGAGGTAAAATGTATTAGGGTGAACTGTGAGTGAATTGGGAGAGGTGAAGTGTATTAGGGTGAACTGTGAGTGAATTGGGAGAGGTGAAGTAAATTAGGTGAACCGAGACAGGTGAAGTGGGAGTGGAGAATGCCTGTG